>NC_089847.1:51921156-52248031 GCF_035609145.1 Eleutherodactylus coqui | reverse complement strand
CCCTTAGGCATAGAAGATGCCGCTCGTCAAAAAAATACCTGTTTCTCCCTTTCCTAAGCTGAGAGTTTAGTGTTGAGAATAGCTGGTAACTTTTTGGCTATATGTCACGCTGCCACTCACTGGTGAGTGAGTACAGAGCTGGAAACCTTAGCATGAGTCTCAATGGAGAGTGGGTGGAGAAGAGAAAAAGTACGGGAAGCGAGAGAGGAAGTGAAGGAGAACTCGGAGGAATGGGAGAGTGAGCAGAGAGCAGATGGAGGAGAAAGGAGTCTGCAGCAAGTTGTGGTTGAAGAGGAGGTGTGTTAGCAAGTCAGCTGTGTGTGCAGTGCTTCACAAAGCCAGCATGGGCAGCGAGGTACCTTTGCACTCCCTTGTCCATCCTGCAGTGAGGAGATCTGAGTTGGAGGCCAGCATTCCACAAAACATTGAGTTAAACTACTCAGTTGAAAATGGCCGCTGAACCAATATTGGCTTTAAATTCACCAACAGCTATTCAATACTGGAGGGGGGGGTCATTACTGAGTAACCTCTAGTAGAATAGAGAGAGTTGAAGAAATTGTTGTTCAAAATACAAGCCTACTGTTTTCAACATGTTCATTTACTGTATCCTTGCCTACTTTGGCGTGCTCAGCCCGGCCATTGCATAACTGCCAGCCTTGGTGTCATGAACTGGATAAAGCCACCTCTGTGCCGCTAACAAAATTGAATTGGATTTCATCTCTGTTCACCAAAGCTTCAGTAAACCTGCTTGCTCCCAGTTTATTAATACAAGCTACTGGACTCGCCTCAAGTTATTTCACCACCACTACACTTGGGAGTTCAGATTGGAGTACTGGTGTCACCCGTGTCAAAACAATTGTTTATTTCAGATGTATCCTTACACGTTTATCTTGCTACTGTGCGACAGTAGAGCAGAGCACCATTATTGCCACTGTCGGGAGGGATTACAGAGCCACCTGTGACACCCATCATACAATCCCCGTGCTCTCCTCTACTTTGGCGTGCTCAGCTCAGCCGTTGCATACCTGCCAGCCTTGGCGTCATGAACAGGCTAAAGCCGCCTCTGTGCCACTAACACATGGTTGTGGTAATACAAAAACTTCAATATCAACCATCATTTTTAAAAATTTCAAAACTCCAAATAATCCCCAGTCAAAATGTCGAATAATAACCCCACTGGCATCCAGCCAGTTGCAACAGATGCTCCGGTAGCCCCTCCAGATTCAGCGCCTGTTGCTGCGCCAGTTGTCACAGCGCCTGCAGATGCTGCCTCTGCAGCTACTAGTCCCTCCAGTTTTGCGCATCTAAAAATGCCATACTGTCTAGGAGCACCGTGGTTACCCAAATATAGTGGTGAGCGCCATACCCTCAGAGAGTTTATAGGAAAGATGGAAGCTGTGTTCCGCTTATAAATATTAGCGACGGAACAGAAAATAGAAATCCTTATGGGACAATTAGGGGGGACCACTGCCAGATAAGTTAAAACATGGCCGTGTGAACATAACAAGATGGTAGAAGGTACTTTTGAACGTTTACAAACTATCTTTGACATGCATGCCATGTCCGAAATAAAAAAAAATGCTTCTTTAACAAGAAACAAAAGTTTGTGGAAATGTTAGGGGAGTATGCAATATCCCTAAAAGAGAATATGAAGGCCGTAGTGCATGCCGACCCCAAGGAGGCTGCCAGTGCTGACCAGGCCCTGAGAGAACAATTTATTGCAAGCCCATTAAATGAAACACTTAGGAGGCAGTTAAAAATGCTATCAGTACAACATCCCGCTAGTACATTTCTTTAGTTCAAGGAGCTGGCCATAACTATTCTGATTACAGAGTCCCAGACCGCTGAGGGGGAGAAGCCTAAACAGGCAATGAACCTCTTTTGTGACGATAAACTGTCCCGCCCTAATAAGCGTGACGTATACAGACAGATCTGTTCAGGGGTTATTGACAGGTGCCTATGAGTGTGTTAGACCATGAAAACACTGCATTCACTACCCTCATGGGGTTGTTCAAATTAAACTGCATGCCCTTTGGTCTCTGCAACTTCTCAGACACATTTCAACGACTGATGGAGAGATGTCACAGAAACTTTGAATCTGTCATACTGTATTTAGACAGTCATAGTCTACTCAAAAGGTTTTGCAGAGCATCTTTAACGCCTCAGAGAAGTATTTCAAGTTCTTATCGATCTTGGCCTAAAAATCAAACCTTCTAAATGCCATTTGCTGATCCAGATAAAGTTGCTGTGGTAGACCACTGGCCTACCACAAGCGCTAATAGACATTAGGAGCTTACTAGGATTTGTGGGGTACTACAGAATATTCATTCCCAAATTTGCAGAAGTTGCAGCCCCTCTCCTAGATATTTTGTGAGGACACCCTAAGAAAATCATTAAAGGCCACTTTCTATAAACTGAGAAAAGGAACAAGAACAAGCGTTTCAGACGTTAAAAGAAAAATTGACAATCCCTCATATACTTGCTTACCCAGATTATGCACTCCCATTTAATCTATATACAGATGCCAGCCTCAAAGGTTTAGGCGCAGTACTTAGCCAAATACAAGAAAGTAAAGAAAGAGTCATTGCGTTTGCCAGCATTTCATTGAAAGGTTCTGAAAGAAACAACCAAAATTATAGTTCCTTCAAATTGGAATTACTTGCACTAGTCTGGCCAGTCACTAAAAAATTTAAAGACTATTTAGTTGCTGCAACCTCCACTGCCTACACAGATAACAACCCAGTTGCCCACCTAAACTCAGCCAAACCAGGAGCATTAGAGCAAAGATGGCTCTCAAGAATAGATCAATTTCAAAATAAAATATTGTACAGGAAAAAGTAATACCAATGCTGAAACACTCTCTAGGTTACCAAACTCAATTGATCACTCCTCTGAAGATGACCTGAAGAAGACATTGAAATGCCAGACTTCACAACCCACTAAGTTCAACAAAATTGTCAGACTATCCACTAACTCTAATTCCTTCTCAGGAACTACAGATGGTCGGCAGGACATTTGGAGAGTTGCAAGACTATTTAACGACAGGAGCAATTCCTAAAGGAATCTTATGTAAATCCATGGACCCTGAATTACAGCGCTTGTGGAGACAAAGGAAAAGACTGTTTTTAAAAAAAAATTAATTTTCAGTTCTATTGATCCAGCATCTAGAAATTGCCTACACCAAATATTAATCCCACGCGGAGATGCTAATCAAGTTCTACTTGCATATTATGACCAATCTGGACACTTTGGAGTACATAAGACAGAAGCAATCATCTGACAACAATTTTACTAGATAGGAATACGTAATGATATTGAAAGATGGTGCCAAGAATGTACAATTTGTGAAACTCACAGGTGAGCCAAAAATGATCAGAAACCTGCATCCCATTGTTTCCATTAAACCTCTTGAACTCTTAGCCATTAACCATTTGAAAATTGAAACCAGTAAGTCCAGGTTTAGTTTAATTCTCATTGATCATTATACTAAGTTCACCATGGCTATTCCAGTAAAAAACTTGACCACAAAAACTATAGCTGCCATTGTATGGAAACACTTTATCTTGAATTATCAATGCCCCAATCAAATTTTGACTGACAGAGGACCCGTATTTGAACCTCAGTTATTTCAAGAATTATGTGACACCTATAACTGCAAGAAACTCAGAACAACTTCATACAATCCACATGAAAATGGACTATAGGAGAAAGCAAACCAAGCAATTCTAGAATTATAAAGTACTATTCCACCCAAGCAGAAAGCTCAATGGTCCACCTTATTGCCAGAACTCATTTACACCAATAATAACACTCCTCATTGTTCTATAGGATATACACCTTACTGTCTTATGTTTGACTGTCAGGGAAAATTGCCCGCAGACCTAAGACTAGGAATTCAAGTTTCTGACAAAACTAATCCTTTGCCCAAAACAGAATGGATCCAAGATCACCAGAGATGCCTAAAAGAGACCCAATAAATTGTTGACACCCATCTCATTGGAGTAAGAGAGAAACAAGTATGAGACTTTAACAAAAATGTCCAAGCATCAGACCTGCAAATAGGAGACTCAAAGAACACCAAACTGGAAAATTAGACACCCAATGGGAACTTCAGCACTATATTATCGTTACCATTATCTCCCATGAAAAAGGACTATACCTTATTGTCCATCCAGAAGGAAAAATCCAAGTAGTCCAAAGAAACCGTCGGTACCACCAACATCAAGTTCTTCATCACCAACAGATCCAGTAGATTCAGATCGACCATCAGCACCACCTTCACCAGTCATCTCACCTACATCAAAAAGAAGACTTCCTGGACTACCAATTGTTCCCAGAAGATCCACTAGGTCTACCCGTGGACAACTGCCCTGGAGACTACAAGACTAACTTTATGACGTAAAGAACCTCTTTGTTAATCCTATGAATTCTTCATTAGTTTAATAAATTGTAATGTTTTCAAAGAAACTAAGCTTTATTCCCTGAGAGACTACCCAGTGTGTTCTTCAAGTTCACTAACGTTCAAGATTTGCACCTCAAGAGACTATTTGATGAGTTCTACAAGTTATTATTGTTGTTGTTTTTGTTTTGATGCTCATCCATACTTTAACCTCTTTCAGAGACTCTTGATTTAGTGCCCCACACTACTGCTTTCTGGACTTTGTGTTTCCTATGCTGATATTCCTGGACTCATACCTATCCTGGTGGTAAGGTAGCAGCCTTTTCAAAACGGTTTGCCAAAAAAAAAACATACTATCTTTTATTGCATGCTTTCATTTTCAGGTTGTATATGTATATATGGACTTTTGCACAGGACTCTAAAGCAATGTTATGTGACTGTTGCCTAAAAAATGAATTCCTCTCCTAACACGTTGCCTACTATACACTGCATTATCTGAAATGTAATTTATTGTTTGCATTTATATTATGCATATTCTGTTTGTCTGTGGGGAGAAGAGCAATGTAGGTGCCCCATAGCTAGCTGGGACCTAAGATTCAATCTTAGCCCAATGCATTTCTAAAAAACTTGCAAGTACACTAAAACTCTAAACTAATGTGCTGTCACACACACTTAGTAGGTACACTTTTCTGCCCCAGACAGCTCAGTACAGGACTGTGTTTTTAAATAGTGGGAACTGTATTGGCCCAGAGGGTTCTTCAGAATAGTCACATCAACTTTTGTCTTGGCCCGCCTGTCTATGTGCTTCGCTTATAAGTGCAAGTAAAGTGTTCCAACAGCACTCAATAAGTCCCCTAAAAGGAGAGGTGGAAAAGATGCAAGCCACCACAGGAGTCTGAACCTCAAGGCTCCAGCAGGAAATTGGATACAATAAATGTATTGGCAGCATGAGCAAAAAAAGTTTAAAAAAAAATAAAAATCTTTATTGATCCATGATCTTTTAAAATTAAGCAAGCTACGTAGCTTGAAAAGGGCCATTTTTTGGTCAAAATGTATCTTGCTTACTTTGAAAAGATCATGGATCAATAAGGTTTTTCATTTCTTAAAGAACGTTTTCTGCTTATGCTGACACTACATTTAATGTATGCGTTTCTCTTAGGCATAGAAGGTGACGCACATCAGAAAAAATCCTGTTTCTCCCCTTCCTATGTTCAGAGCTTAATGTTGACAATAGCTGGTTGCTTATTGGCTATTTGTCACACCGCCACTGATTGATGAGTGAGTACATAGCAGAAAACCTTAGTATGAGTCACTATGCAGAGTGGGTGGAGAGTAGAAAAAGTACGAGGAGGAAGAGAGGAAGTGAAGAAGTTAGAGGAGGGTGAGGAGAGAGCAGATGGAGGAGAAATTAGTCTGCAGCAAGTCGTGGTAATGGAGAGGAGATGTGTTAGCAAGTCAGCCATGTGTGCAGTGCATCACAAAGCCAGCAAGGGTAGCGAGGTCTCTTTCTGCTCCCTTGTCTATCCAACAGTGAGGAGATCTGAGTTGGAGGCTAGTGTTCCACAAAACAGTGAGTTAAACTACCCGATGAATTCAAAGCCAGAATTAGTTCAGTGCTAATTTTCAACGAACATCCAACACCTGCATCATACACGTCCAGTAAGCCCACCAGCTAATCAATGCTGAGTAACCTCTAGGAGAATAGACAGAGAGCATTGAAGAAATTGTTGTTCAAAATACAAACATACTGTTTTCAACTTGTTCAATTACTGTATCATTGCCAGCTCTGCTACATCCTTAACGCTGCAAAATTGAATTGAATTTCATCTGTATTCACCAAAGCTTCAGTAAACCTGCTTGCTTCCAGTTTACTAATTACAAGCTACTGGATTCGTCTCAAGTTATTTCACCACCACTACACTTGGGAGTGCAGGTTGGAGTACTGGTGTCACCCGTGACAAAATAATTGTTTAATTCAGACGTATCCTTATACGTTAATATTGCCACTGTGCGGCATCTGAGCAGACCACCATTATCGCCACTGTCGGGAGGGATTACAGAGCCACTCATGACAACCATCTTACAATCCCCATGGTCTCCCCTGCTTTGACACACTCAGCTCAGCTGTTGCACCCACAGTGCTTGCCAGTGTGAATCCAGCCGCTGCGAATTATTTGCAGGCCTTACGCAGCTAGCAATAATTTTCTGCAAAACTACAAATTTAGAAGTAAAGTTACATAAAACACTTAAAATACACTTAAAAATTAACCAAGAAATAGGACTAAGTAAAAAAATAAAGAAACACGAAGAAAAGCAAGGTGTAGGTGATGCCTCTGTGGTGTTGGCAGAGGTGGTAGAGGACGGGCCAAGTTAGCACCTGCTGAAGCAACAGTTCCATGTTCTGCAGGAATTGAGGCAAGCTCACTGCCATTCCTTAGAAGTGGTTCTGCCTGTGTGTTACATCCTCAGCACGCAGAACAGGTGGTAGAGTGGATGACACAGCATACCTTAAGTAACACCACTTAACAGTCGTAGGCACATAGCAGTCAGTCTGTGCCAGTTGGCCATGAACATCCCCTCTCTGCTTCACCCTGTGCCAAATCCCCCACACCCTCTAAAGCAGTCCACATGAATCAGTCTGAGGAGCTGTTTGAACATTCAGTGTCATTGATATCAACGGAGCAGTCTGAACAACCAAAGAAGACCAAGACATTGAATGCATTGATGCTCAACCATTTTTTTACTCTGAAGAAGAAGATGAGGGTGATCAGTGTGCACAGTCAGCTCTCCACAGGCAATGTGTACGCAGTTACATACGGAAATGGAGGTGCCAGCTCCAAGTGCTCACTGTGACATATTTTCCACTCAGGAGGAGAACGACAAAGAGGTGTTGGAAGAGGATGAAGTACTTAATTTATTATGGAGAGGCCGGGAGAGTCATTAAAGCAGCTTGGAGGAAGAAGTATACATTGCAGCGTAGCACCCTGACAGGACATTGAGTAGGGTGTCACAGAAAAACACGAGGGCAGTGCCACCAACCTCACCTACTACCAGTCACAGCAACATTGGGCACACAGCTAGATCTGCTCAAAGAACTTGTGCAGCCTGGGCATTCTTTGAAACTGAGTAGTCATCTGCAAGATTTGCAGTACGCATTTAAAGTGCAGCAAGATTGTAAAAAACGTCAACACAACACGTATGAGCAGCCACATGAACTCCCACCACCCACTGCCATGGAGAGAGCATCTGTGCTCCCTCTCTGTTCATGCAGTAGCCTTTTGTACTGAGGCAGTTTTCTGTCGGGGCAATAGCATGCCTACATCAGGCCTCTCCTCCACAACTGACGACCAGACTGCAGACCTCAGAGCCAGGACTAGGAAATGGAAAGCAGAAGTTGAGCAACCACCATCCCCACCACCATTACCAACATTGACATCTACTCCATATGCCAGTATGTCCCAGGTCAGCAGCTACCCCTCTATCCCACAGCTTTGGGAACGATCATGAACACAAGCATTGCACAGTCTGCTATGGAAATTTTGCCCTTCAGGCTAGTGGACACAGACTCCTTCCACAACATGAATGCTTCATGCTAATCCACAGCACTAGATACCCAGCCACCATTTTTTGCCCAAAAATTAATTCCTGCCCTGCTCCGCTATGTGAATGATAACATTTCCCTGGCATTGTAGAACACTGTCAGTGGCAGGACACACCTGATTATGGACACATGGTCTAGCAAGCATGGCCAGGGGCATTACATATCCTTAACAGCACACTGGGTCAATGTCCTGCAGGTTGGACATGAAGCCAAAAATGGTGGTCCACGTTTCATGGTACTCCAAATACTTGTTGGACATTCATCCATGTCTGTCCCTCATCACCGCCCTTCTTCTTCTCTTACTCCTGCCCTTTTTACCACCTTTTCAACACCCTCCTCATCCGCACAGATATCTGTATGAGACACAATCTGGCCTCCATACAGCTGTGCATGTGATAAATGCCAACATGCTGTCCTAAAACTTTTATGTCTAGGGGAGTGCAGCCACATGACTGAAGAGCTGTTGATGGCTCTGCAGGGCCAGGCTAACAGGAGGCTGACCCCACATAATCTCAAGGCATGCAAGGACTTGTGTGACAATGAGGCCAAACTGCTGGCAGCCCTTTTCCTCGGCAATCTCACACACGTACCTTGCCTGCACCATGTGATGAACTTGGTAGTGCAACACTTCATAAACAATTACCCAAGTTTATATCCACTGCTAAAAAAGGCCAGGAAACTGTGCTTGCACTATCGGCATTCACACCCATCCCCCTCTCATCTGGCAGAGATGCAGTGACTGTTCGGGCTACCACCCAAACACCTCATCTGTGACGTGCCTGCATTGTGGAATTCCACATTGCATATGCTGTAGAGCAGGGGTGTCAAACTCATCTTCGCCGAGGGCCACATCAGCCTTATGGCTGCCTTCAAAGGGACGATTCTAATTGTAAGACTGTATAGTAAAACTGAACCCCACAGTGGCCCCCATAGTGGCAAGTGGCGCACACTATTATACATATACACACACACACACACACACACACAGGTGCAAACTATTATTTATATATACGTATATATATAGACAGACGCACACTATTATACACACATAACACAGACGCACACTATTACACATATAGGTACAGATGCACACTATTACACACATATGAGCACAGACGTACACTATTACACACACATGCGCGCAGACGCACACTATTATACACACATGTGCCAAACGCACTCTATTATACACACATGCGCACAGACGCACACTATTACACACACATGCGCCAGACGCACACTATTACATGCATATAGCACAGATGCACAGTATTACACGCATATAGCACAGATGCACACTATTACACACATATAGCACTGACACCCACTATTACATACATATAGCACAGACGCACACTATTATGCACATATGCACACTATTATGCATATATGCACACAGACACTCACTATTACACACATATGCGCACAGACGCCAACTATTATACACATATAGCACAGACGCACACTATTACAAACATATGCGCACAGACGCACACTATTACACACATATAGCACAGACACACACTGTTACACACATATGCGCGCAGACACACCCTATTACACACATATAGCACAGACCCACACTATTACACACATATAGCACAGACGCACACTATTACGCACATATGCGCACAGACACACACTATTACGCACATATAACACAGACGCACACTATTATGCATATATAGAACAGACGCACACTAATACGTACATATAGCACAGACGCACAGTATTACACACATATGCGCACAGATGCACACTATTACACACATATGCGCAGACGCACACTATTACACACATATGTGCGCAGACGCACACTATTATGCACAGACACACACACATTATATATATATATATATGTATATATATATATATATATATATATATATTGTGAGACAGTGGCCAGCAAAGTGCTGGAGGGCCGTTACATTTCGCCTAGGATGCTCTCCTATGCGGCTTTAGGGAGCACTTGGCCAGATACGTGCCACCGAGTAGCCTGGGCTCGATGGAGGAAGCCGGCAGTATGGTGTCAGTAACACGGAGTGGTCAAAGCGAAGGGTGGGATGGCCACTCCCACGTACCAGGTGAGGCTGGTACCAGGTCTTATAAAACCTGGGCCTACAGGGCCTGAGAGGAGAGCTGAGACCTTTGCAGGTCTAAGAGCCCGGCTGGCTGTGCGCAGATACCATTTGGTTACCAGTGTGTAGACAGGGATGCTCCATGTTTAGTAAGTGCTCAGACGAGCAGGATTTACTTTATGTTGGCCTGAAGTAAAGGCCTGTATTTTGCTTTGTTTGCTTGGAAATAAACCCAGGCAAAGCCTGGACTAAAGACTTTATCCCATGTGTCACTGTCTTTGACTGCTTATGCCCAGGTTGCTACCGATCCTAAACGCTAATCCCTCACAATATATATATATATATATATATATATACACATACATACACACACATTATATATTATACACACACACTCACAAGTGTGTGTGTGTGTATATATATATACACACACACACACACACACACACACACACATATGCATACATACCCTGTTTCCCTAAAAATAAGACAGTGTCCTATATTGATTTTTGTTCAAAAAGGTTTAACTTTTTTACATGTATAGCTGCCTGGACACTATTTAAATTGACTTTTTTAATTAACTGTTAGCAGGACTTAATTTTGGAGAAGGGTTTAGATTTCAAGCATCCTCAAAAAGCCTGAAAAATCATTTTGCATCCTCAAAAATTCTGGAAAATCATGCTATGTCTTATTTTTAGGGTATGTCTTATGTATGCACACAAGGATACTTCTGCATTTTTATACACATTTTTATACTTACCTGCATCCAATGTGGTCCCGCTGGCAAGTATACTGGCTGCTCTCAGTCTTTCTTGGGGCCCTACTGCATACTTGGGCCCCTGATGTCTCCCCAGGCCTGCAGCCATGAACAGAGGTAGGGCCGGTGAGAGGAGGTCAGCGCTGACCAAACTCTCACTCGGCAGCTGCTCCTCCTCAGCATCGCTCTCCTCGCTGCAGAGATCATGTTCTCTGCAGTCTTCTTCCCTCCTCCGTGGCCGTTGTCAGTGTGCTATCGGCACTCCTCTATTACTGTCTGCACTAGACAGAACTAGCCGATAGAAGATCGCCTACTGACAGCAGTACGGAGGAGCGAGGGAACTTTGTGCACAGCCGGCGGGCCACAGAAAATGAGGTGGCGGGCCGGATTCGGCTCGCGAGCCTTGTGTTTGACACCTGTGTTGTAGAGGCTAAGCCAGTAGCAGGGAACGATCACATATTACTAGATGGTGTATGCCGTTAGCAGACACTTTATGGATGTTGGTCACTTGATGCCTGTGGAGTGGCTGCAGATCAAAGACATTTGTGCCATTTTAGCCTGCTTTGAGGAAGTTGACAAAATGGTCATTCGTGATGAACCACTTGTCAGCATGACCATCCCAGTTGTCTGCCTTCTGGAACAGACATTATAAGGCTTCAGGGACAATGACATATTCTTGTCACAGGAAGAGGATGAAAGAGGTATCAATCTCCCAACTGTCTGGTCAGTATACCATTACTGAATAACACAATGAGGGTGGCTTTGGGCAAGGAAAGGGGTATCTTCTCCAACACGTTTCTCAACCCATGGAAGAAATATAGAGGAGGTAGAAGAGGAGGAGGAAGAAGAGGATGAAGAGAAAGGGGGTAATATAGGTCCAGAGGCAGGGGCTACTTAACGTTCCTTCCATCCTTCACTAACCCCGGCTATTCTACATGGATGGCAGAAGAAACTCTTAGGCCTGACCTTGAATAACCAACCCAAGGCACTTTGAGGCATATGAGTGCTTTTATGGAGGTTGTTTTTAAAATTACAAGCTGAGTGTTTGGGCATCCACTTGGCAAATGGTGTTTAATGTGGATGAATGTAAAGCTATGCGACTGGGTACTATGTACGTTAAGGAGAGTAAAACTGGGAGAGTTACTTAAGGAGGAGGATTTGTAGATCAGAGACTAAATAACAGCATTCAATGTCAATAATCTGTTTCTAAGTCCAGCAGGATATTTTTGTGTATTTGCAAGATGGTCACAAGGCCTAGAGTGGCACACAAAATAACATGGGCAGTGGAGTGTTGTCAGTCAAACTTTACTCACTTTACAGATATGCGGTACGGTCATAAATGTTAGAGAAATAACGTGTCTGGTGGCCAGTATTTGCTCTTTAACTGTGGTGGGAATATTACAGCCACTGGATGGACCTGGCATATGGGAAATTCTCCAATCCCTCACTGGTCTCTGCACAAACAGGTCGGCTTTCTCACTTTGGCTTTTCATAATAGAGCCAACCAGGTGTCTGTCAGCATTTACTTAGGACAAGGTACCTCAGAAGTCTGGCATTGCCTTTCTTCTCCTATAGTTTGATCCGCAGCTAGGCATCACTCTCCACAAAGTCTCCACATGGTCTAACGTAATCTATTCCTTTGTATACCAACCTCCATTCACAACGCAGTGTTTCTAGGTTTAACGCAATCTTAACTACTAATCTGACAAGAAACAAGTATAAGTTTAACACAGAATCAAATAAACAGGAACATACACATTATAAAGCCTTACATATTAAAAGAGGCATGGACTTGTGATATAGGAATATAATATTACACCTCTAAAAAGCATTTGTGTTGCCTAATTTGGAATATACAGGTCAGTTAGGGGCACCAGGTCATAAAAAATATGCCCTTAAGTTGAAAAAGGTGCAAAGAAGAGCAGCTACACTGATAGTAAATAAAAAGGGCCCTTACAAAAAATATGGTGAAAAGCTATTCCAAAAAAATTCCTCTCAAGGAAGCAGACAAAAAAAGTTAAATCTCCAGAATTGTGAATCTATGGAATAGTCACCTCAAGATCTAATACCTGTAGAAACACATGATGGTTTCAGAAGAGGCTTACAGCCAATGATTTCTTAGAATAGAAGAACATCAACTCTAAACTAATTGGTACAGAATTCTTGTTTCAATGTTGATCCTCTCTGATTGCCATGTTTCCATTTTAGGGCATAATGACTCAATCAAGTTAAACAAAGTTCTAAAATTCACTTGTACCTCTTCTCTTCATCCACATCATTTCTCATCCCCAGGTTCAGGTTCATGTGGTGTCACACCTGTATTTGGAGTTCTTTTGAAACTGCTCAGTTTTTAACTGAATGTGGACTGATTACAAAATGAAGGAGAACTGATGCATGCATACGAAATTAGTTTTTGGGGTAGAGCAGCTGATTATAATTATGATTATATTTAAATGATTATTGGATATGCAGGTAATTGCACACTCCACAAGTTTACTCTGGGGGGTCTGCCAGAGCTCTTCCTTCAAGCCAGCACAATGCACACCATACAAACTCCTGGCTAGAGAGTGGTGGCTGGGCTTCTTCCCCCTCATCTCTTTCCCCTCCCTCTCCCGTCACCTATTGTTTTACTTTGCAGTGTACTGCTAAAAAGGATCCATTCAATACTGAAGGCAGACAGAAGCCTTTCAGTTTGCTTCTCTCGGTCATTGACTATAATACAAAAAATAAAATGAAAAGGTGCTTTCTGTTTGCTTTCCATTTCTTGGATATGAACAATAACGCTGCAAGTGCAGTGACCGAGGAGCGGGCCACGGCCTAGGAAACAGCAGGGTTGAGTTTGGCCTTGTCACGGTGGCTTTACCATCTCCCACTAAGAGGGAAACCGGTGACACGTCCAAGGGCTGAGGGCAGGTTAATAAAGGGAACCCAAGGGATGGATTACCTTGAGTCATGTTTTGTCTCGTGATGCCACCGTTTCTTCTATAGCAGCGGTTTCCTGAATGATGGAGTAAATCCACTCCAGTATAGCTTCTGTGGGGGAATTCCTGGGTGATGGAGTAAATCCACACACACAGGGGTACAGTTTAAGACACAGGCTCCAGAAACGGGTGGGCGACTGGTCATTTTACTTAACTTGAAAAAACAGCACAGTTCAGCAGCTACTTGACAAGTGATGTGACAGGGAGGACTCACGGGACATCAGGGGAAACCACAGCCACAATTATCTGTATGTCCTGACCTGGCACCAAGTTTCTCTTTTTCTCTCTGCACCTGTTCACATTCATGGATAAGAACACACTGCAGAACTTCTGGGGAGTAGTAGTCCCCAACATTCACTAGGCCATCCTCTCAGCCTCCTCCATTCTGTGTCTGCGGGTTGAAGGTACCCACAGACAGCTGCCTTGCACTCACTCACTCAGACATGACCATAATGGAACTTTCTCCCGCGCAGACTCAGAATACATATATCATACATCATCACACGACAGACCAAGAGGTGCAAAACCAGACAGTCATCCACATACCAGACACTTAATACTTTCAGTGCTGCAATTACACAATGCACACCATTCTTACAACATGAAAGACACTGACAACATAAGACTGAGCATACACGCCATTAAGAAGGGGCCCCGTTGTACTGGGCCACTATCTAAGCTGCAATTTCCATTAACAAAAGCAGTAAGCAAACGGAATGGAGTTAAACTAAACTCAAACTGAGAGCAAAAATAATGTATTGCTTTCTATGGGTCAAGTTTGCTTCAGTTTTTTTATTTAAAAAAAACCGCAAAACAAAGACTGAGGGACAGACGCAGATGTGAAACCACTAGAGATGAGCGAGCACCAAAATGCTCGGGTGCTCGTTGCTCGAGTCAAACTTTCCGTGATGCTCGAGAGTTCATTTCGAGTAACGAACCCCATTGAAGTCAATCGGCGATTTGAGCATTTTTGTATATGACCCATGCTCCGCTAAGGTTTTCATTTGTGAAAATCTGGAAAACCTACGAAAGTGATGGAAACGATGCAGAAACGGATACGGCAGGTGATGGGCAAAATGCAGGGCTGCATCTCAGGTTCCCAGGTCTCACTATTAAGCCACAATAGCGGCAAGAGTGCCACCCTATCAATTTTTTACTTCAGACAAACCCTCATTAGCAAGGCACACCTTAGCTAAGCACCACACTACCTCCAACCAAGCACAATCACTGCCTGCGGGACACACTGCTGCCTCTTCTCCTGGGTTACATGCTGCCCAACCCCCCCCCCCCCCCCCCCCCGCACGACCCTGCATCCGCACCGCACACAAAAGTGTTCCTGCACAGCCTTCAGCTGCCCTCATGCTACACGCTCACTTCATAGCCACACCACCCTCATGTCTATTTATGAGTGCGTCTGCCATGAGGAGGAACCGGAGGCACACACTGCAGAGGGTTGGCAGGGCCAGCAGCGACCCTCTTTGAAAGTGTGGGTGATAGCCCACAATGCTGTTGAGAATTGATAATAGATTGACGTTCGATCTTCATTCCAATCCTGTGCCACCTCCGTCAGGAGCTGCAAACGTGGGCATAAAGGGGACTCAGCTGCCAGCCCAGCAATTCTACACATCTCCACAATGCAGCAATACTCTGTGTGGGAAGTATGTGAGCGGGCCCTGGGTCAGCCTCTGTCCCAGCAAACACCTTGTGTGGACCAAGGTGCTGCGAGTTACATGGCAATGGGGAATCCATGTGTTCACACACTACACATTCTGTTTGGGTGTCGGATACCTCATCGACAATGCAAGGGGTAAACCATCTGCACTCTGCACCCTACCCATGCCTGTCAGTGTTTTGGGGACAGAAAGGTACAACTCCGCTATGGGAAGTCTGTGTGCACCCACAGCATGGGTGGCTCCCAGGTACCCAGCGAAGGTACATAAAGAAATCCCATTGCAGTGCCCCAGATAGCTGTAGTAACGTGAGAGAAAATACATGTTGGCTTCGGCCCACACTCCACACCCTAGTCAGTCTGGGTTTTTTTTAAAAAGTGCCAGGCAAGTACAACTCCGCTATGGGAAGTCTGTGTGCACCCACAGCATGGGTGGCTCCCAGGAACCCACAGACGGTACATAAAGAAATCCCATTGCAGTGCCCCGGATAGCTGTGGTAACGTGAGAGAAAATACATGTTGGCCTCGGCCCACACTCCATGCCCTAGTCAGTCAGTGTTTTTTGGGGGCCAGATAGGTAGAACACCGCAATGGGAAAAGTTAGTGCACCCATAGTATGCACAGACCCCTGTAATATTCCTGTAGCAAAGGTATAAGCTGACCCCAGTAACAGTTATGTTGCAGAAGTCTAGGGAGACCCCAGTAACATTTCTGTAGTAACAGTATAGACAGACCCCAGTAACCTTTCAGTAGCAGAAGTATAGGCAGACCCCTGTAACAATTCTGTAGCAGAAGTATAGACAGACCCCTGTAACATTTCTGTAAAAGAGGTATAGACAGACCCCTGTAACATTTGCGTGGCAGAAGTATAGGCAGACCCCAGTAACATTTTAGTAGCAGAAGTATACGCAGACCCCTGTAACATTTCTGTAGCAGCAGTATAGGCAGACCCCTGTAACATTTCTATAGCAGCAGTATAGGCAGACCCCTGTAACATTTCTATAGCAGAAGTATAGGCAGACCCCTGTAACATTTGTGTAGCAGCCGTATAGGCAGACCCCTGTAACATTTGTGTAGCAGCCGTATAGGCAGACCCCTGTAACATATCTGCAGCTGAAGTATAGGCAGACCCCTGCAACATTAATGCAGTTACGCTTCTCTCCTTTGGCCCAAACAGGTTTCTCAGATAACTGTGGTAACACAAGAGAAAATACATAATGCGCATTGCTGATCCCCTGACCCCAAGCAGGAGGAGGAGGTGGCCTTACAAGGCCAAGAAACCATGAGCAGGGCACGCTGTATCCTGTGTGGGAAGGATGTGAGCGGGCCCTTGGCCAGGCTTGGTCCCAGCAAACACCTTGTGAGACCCAAGGTGCCGCGACTGACATAGCAATGGGAAGTCCATGTGCCCACACAGTATTCATTCTGTCTAGGTGTCGGATAGCTCTATCGACACCGCAAGGGGAAAGCCATCTGCACTATGCACCCTATTCAAGTCAGTCAGTGACTCTGTGCCGGACAGGTAAATCACAGGTATGGGAAGTCTTTGTGCACCCAGAGCGTAGGCGAGCCAAAGGAACCCAAAGACAGTAATAAACATGAAGAAATGATAGTGCCCAAACATGCCAGACTTTCACTGTGCCGAGGACATAGGCCTCTGCACACACCCTCAGCAATCGTGGGCATAGAGCGGACTCCGATGCTAGTACAGCTGTGAAGGTCTTATCAATGCAGCAACGCTCCTCTTCTTTGGCCCAAACCATTGTCTCAGATAACTGTGGTAACACAGGAGAAAATTCATGATGCCCAGTGCTGATCCCCTGACCCCAAGCAGGAGGAGGAGGTGGCATTACAAGCCCAAGACACCATGACCAGGACCCGCTATAGTCTGTGTGGGAAGCATGTTAGCGGGCCCAGGGTCAGGCTCGGTTCCAAACCTCCACCTTAGTGACCCAAGGTGCCTGAGTTACATAGCAATGGGAAATCCATGTGTCGCAACATAGATAGCTCAACACTGGAAGGGGCAGTCTTTGAGTTCCTTGGCCTAGCCTATGCTGTAAGTGCACAAAGATGGTATTTCACAGGAAGAAATCGGAGTGCCCAACCATGGGAGAGTTTCGACCCGCCAAGCAACTTGGCCTCGGCAAGCAATTCTGGCCTAGTCAGTCACTGTATTATTTGTGCCACATAGGTAAAACACCGCGATGGGAAGCCTTAGTGCACCCATAGTATAGACAGACCGCTGTAACATTCCTGTAGCACAGGTATAAAAAGACCCCAGGAACATTTCTGTAGCAGAGGTATAGGCAGACCCCTGTACCATTTTTGTAGCTGCAGTATAGGCAGACCCCAGTGCCATTTCTGTAGTAGAAGTATTGGCAGACCCCAGTAACATTTCTCTAGCAGCAGTATACACAGACCCCTGTAAAATTTCTGTAGCAGCAGTATAGGCAGACCCCTGTAACATTTCTATAGCAGCAGTATCAGCAGACCCCTGTAACATTTATGTAGCAGAAGCATATGCAAACCCCTGTACCATTTTTGTAGCAGCAGTATAGGCAGACCCCAGTACCATTTCTGTAGTAGAAGTATAGACAGACCCCAGTAACATTATTGTAGCAGCAGTATAGGCAGACCCCTGGAACATTTACGTGACAGAAGTATATGCAGACCCCAGTACCATTTTTGTAGCAGCAGTATAGGCTGTGAGGAAGGAGGAGCAGCAGCCAGAGGATTCAGAGTTTCAGCAGTGGACTGCGTAGAAGACTGGGTGCCCGTTACATTGCTGGATGCATTTTCTGCCATCCACGACAGGACCTGCTCACATGGCTCTGTTTGCAATAAAGGTCTACCACGTGGACCCATAAATTGTGATGTGAAGCTGGGTACCCCAGAAACTTGCCTCTCTCCTAATCCCGCAGCAGCCAGCTGGGATTCACCTGGACAAGGAACTCGGCCTGTGCCCACACCCTCACTTGGAATTCCGCGTCCTCGCCAGCGTCCGCGTCCACGTCCTCGACCCCTACCCCTTAGCATGGTGGATTACGAATAGAGCAGACACAGACCGCTGTAAATAATTATGGAATTATATGCGTACACTTTCACACAGAGAGCGGAATTGTAATGCTAACTCCAGACAGAAAAAAATGGAAGGAAGGCCGCAAACAGGTCTAGCAGTGCTATAGTGATGCACCAAAACTCCCACCAGGCACCCAGTAAAATGCAGACGGTCAGAGGTAGCCCAACGAAGGAGCTTTTTGTTTGTTTTTTTTTTAAAAAAAAGAAGACAGGCTATATACTGTGTATATCACTTTCCCTCTATAAGTGGCTGCATTGACCATACGCAGTGCATCTCTAATTCACTGCGGACACAGGCCGGTGTAAATAGTCTTGGAATTATGTGCGTACACTTTCTCGCTGTGAGCGGTATAGTAAGGCAAACTCCAGGCAAAAAAAAAATAGTCAGGAAGGCCACAAACAGGCCTAACTGTGCAATAGTGATGGTCTTAAACTCCCACCAGGCACCCAGCAAAATTTAAACAGTCAAAGGTACCCCTACCAAGGAGCTTTTTGTTTTTTTTTAAAAAAGAAAACAGGCTGTATAGTGTGTATATCACATTCCCTCTATAAGTGGCTGCGTTGGCCATATGCTGTGCGTCTCTAATTCACTACGGAAGGCTGCAAACAGGCCTAGCTGTGCAATAGTGATGCACTACAACTCCCAGCAGAGCCCCGTAAAATTTAGATGGTCAGCGGTAGCCCTAAGAAGGAGCTTTTTGGGGTTTTTTTGTAAAAGAATACAGGCTGTGCGTCTCTAATTCACTGTGGACACAGACCGGTGTAAATAATTATGGAATAGTGTGTATATCACTTTCCCTCTATCAGTCGCTGTGGTCGTACGCTGTGCGTCAAATTCACTGCAGACACAGCCCGCTGTAAATAATTATGGAATCGTTTGTGTACACTTTGTTGCGGAGAGCGGTATTGTAAACCAAACTGCAGGGAGAAAAAAATTATACGGAAGGCTGCAAACAGGCCTAGCTGTGCAATAGTGATGCACTACAACTTCCAGCAGAACCCTGTAAAATTTAGACGGTCAGCGGTAGCCCTAAGAAGGAGCTTTTTGGGGTTTTTTTGTAAAAGAATACAGCCTATATAGCATGTATATGACTTTCCCTCTATCAGTGGCTGTCACCGTACGCTGTGTGTGAAGTTGGCGGCAGGCACAGAGCGGTGTAAATAATTATGGAATTATTGGCGTACAGTTGGAGGCTGACAGCGGTTAAGTAACGTAAACTGAAGCCAGAAAAAAATTATACGGAAGGCTGGAAAAAGGTCTGACTCTGCAATAGTGATGCACTACAACTCCCACCAGACAACCTGTAAAATGCACACGGTCAGAGGTAGCCCAACGAAGGAGCTTTTCTTGTAATTTTTTTTTAAAAAGAATACAGGCTATATAGCCTGTACATGACTTTCCCTCTATCAGTGGCTGTGGTCGTACGCTGTGCGTGAAGTTGACGGCAGGCACAGAGCGGTGTAAATAATTATGGAATTATTGGCGTACAGTTGGAGGCTGACAGTGGTTATGTAACGCATACTGCAGCCAGAAAAAAAAAATATACGCAAGGCTGCAAAAAGGCCTAGCTACGTAATAGTGAAGCACTAGAACTCCCAGCAGCCACGCAGTAAAATACAGACGGTCACAGGTAGCCCTAAGAAGGAGCTTTTTTAAAAACATTTTTGAAAAAGAATATAGGCTATATAGCGTGTATATGACTTTCCCTCTATCAGGGGCTGTCGCCATATTCCGTGCCTGAAGCTGACGGCAGACACAGAGCAGTGTAAAAAATTAGGGAATTATTGGCGTTTAGTTGGAGGCTGACAGCGCTTATGTAACGCAAACTGCAGCCAGAAAAAAATTATATGCAAGGCTGCAAAAAGGCCTAGCTGCGTAATAGTGAAGCACAACAACTCCCAGCAGCCACGCAGTAAAATGCAGATGGTCACAGGTAGCCCTAAGAAGGACTGTTGGGGTTCTTGTAGACAGGATTCTACACTACCACTGTCCCTGCCTCACCAGTACTGCCCCTATACTCTGTATAATTGACTGCAGACTGAGAACACTATAGCTGTAATAGCCTGCACAGCGTGAGATGAAAAAAAGAAAGGTTGGGATGCAAAACTGCTCCCAGCAACCACAACAGTAATGCACACGGTCAGACGTGGCCCTAAAAAGGGCCGTTGGGTTTCTTGAAGACACTAACACTATGCCTGAATGAGCAACAGCACTCTCCCCAATCTCTGCCAGTGTGTGTCTGAGGCGAGCCGCGTGCGGGAGTGCTTTAAGTACTCGGCGGTCACTTGATCTCACCAGCCACTCACTGCAGGCGGGTGGGATAGGGCTGGAACGTCACAGGAGGAAGTTGTAATGCCTTCCCTGCATGTCTATTGGCCAGAAAATGGCGTTAAACATGCAGGGAAGGAAATGGAATTGACTCGAGTACCGCGTGGTGCTCGTCTCGAGTAATGAGCTTCTCGAACACCCTAATACTCGAACGAGCATCAAGCTCGGACGAGTATGCTCGCTCATCTCTAGAAACCACCCTAACTATTTTCTGAAGGGCCATAAAAAATGAGAGCAGGAATCTGTCGGCAACTTTACTAGTTTTCCCTTAAACCTCTTTTGAAAATCTCCTGAAGTATGTGCAAAATGTAAATTATGCGCCATCAGCCCTCTAACATGCACAACTTTTCATGACCTACAAAAGAATGGTGCATGCACAATTTGTTTAACTACTAACCATAATATCAAAAAAGTTAATTGTATGTTAAAAATGCTGCCATACTTACTTTATGATTCATATTAAGAACCCTATGTAACCGTATACGCTCTTCCCCTTACATGGAATAAGCAAGATCACAGTGGAATATTACAGCATTACTAACACATCCCCGTTCCAAGTCTTTAGCAGACTGGTATGTGCTCTAATTTTAGATCTGGAAGCTCTGGTAGATTACGTGAGCATCTCAATTTCACATTCACAGCTGGATCTTTAATGAATCTTTGTAAAATAATTTAACATACAATATGACAATGTGTGTGCTGAACCTACTCAGGGTTCTTCCTCAGGCTTAGGGCTTCGACAGACAAATGTATACGCAAAATCACTTGCCGCAAGCTTTGGAGATGGCAATAATCAACCTGATATGCGCATGTCTGTGCACAAAAACTGTGATTTTTGCATTTGCAATGAATGGCTTAGCGCTGCCTCTTATTGGCTGAGCACTGTGGCCAATCAGAGGCAGCGTTCAGCCATTCAATGAATGACATATGAGCTCTGCCTCTGATTGGTCATAGAACTCAGACATTCAGAGACAGCGCTTTCAGGGGGCAGGGATTTTTAAATCCCTGGCCAGAAGAAATGCTTCAGAAAAGTGCCGAGGAGCCAAGGTGAAGAAGCGCCAGAGCCCCGACAGCGCTGCTAGGTGATGTATATATATTTTTTTATTTTTTACATCAGCTAGGGCTTATTTTCAGAGAAGGGCCTTTATTTCAAGCCCTTCCCCGAAAATTCCTGCAAGGTTTGCCTGCGTCCCATTGCTTTCATTGGGGCAGCAGCGCTGGCCCCATTGAAAGTAGTGGGAAAACATTGTGATCCTCTGCCACAGCTGTTGCAGGGGATTTTTTAATCCCTGCTGCAGTCCTGTCACAGTCTTCAGTGATGAGGTGACTCCCTGTAACATCACATGATGTTACGTGCAGCACGAGGACCTTACCGGCGCACGCATGTCCTAGCTTTTGCAGGTGCGAGTATTTTGCGCCTGTAAAAAATAGACATGTGAACACTGCATAGGAAACCCATGGTTCTAATAGACGCACTTTTTTTTGCGCACATAGGTGCGTGCAAAAAAACGCTCGTCTGACTTGGCCCTGAGGAAGAAAACCCTAAGTGAGTTTGAAAGCTAGGGGGGTACTCTTGCCTGCGGGATCGCTGACTTCTAGACCAGAATGGCCACCACACGTGTAGAAGCGCTTCGTGAAACGTGGTTTCTCTTTAAGATTGGCGCCTGCCAGCATTTATTCACAGCATAACAAATAACGGAAACAGAGTCCCAATATGCATTCCTTCATAAAATAAAGTCCATATAAGCATACTCCACCTGGGTGTTGAGGTTGGGGCATCACCCTGTCAACCTCTTGCCTTTCCAGGCCACCAGCCTGCAGCACCTCACTCTGCTGCGCTGGTTCTCCTTCCGTCTCTCCTTGGAAGGAACTGGCTTTTTATCTCGTTCCTGCTCCACCCCTCGGTTAACCCTCTCAATAGAAGTTCTGTCTCTGGCCCTCTACAGGCCCTTCTGTGTACTGCACTACTACATACCCCCCGTCCCCTTTGATATAGGCCGTAGGCCGTATCACCTTTACTTCTTGGCCCTCCCGGGTCAAAGCTCCAGGCTCGGGGGTCTATTTCTAGTTCAAGAACCTTATCTCTGCATTCTTACAGTTCCTCTTGCAGCTTATGCTCCAGCATGGCCTTGCTACGGATTACAGTCTCCACTTTGTTTTTCAATTCATTCAGGTTTACAATTATCATTTTTTTCTCACTTTGTAACAATTCTATTTCTTCCCTTAGTACAGTGTTGTCCTTGGTTAGAACTATTAACATTCTTCGAAGTTCCTTTACCTCTGACTCTGACTTTTGCGTGATACTATCCCATTCACTGATGAGTGGGTCCTTGGAGCCAGCATCCCTGTGATTGGCTTCTACCATCTGGACCATCTGTTTCTTCCCCTTCTGGGTTTGCTTTTTGAGGTCATTATCCTCTTGCTGCAGTTCTTCCAAGATTTCTGCCACTTCTGAAACCTTCTCAGATTCAGTAGCTTCACTTTCTGCCTTCTACTTGGCCTCTTGTACTTCAGAGGTCTGTTTAGTCTGTATCTTTTGCTCAGGTCTCACCTTAATGACTTTTCTTTTGTTTACAGAAGTGATGTCTTTCTTCCAGACCGTCCAAGTCTTTACAAAGTGTTCACCTGGAGTGTCCAGGTCACCTTCATCTAATTTGGTATATGTTACCACTTGCATCTTGTTTTTACAATTCTTCAGTCCTGCCACCGCTTGTTGGACCACGCCCTTGCGTTCTCTTTGTACCAGAGTTCGCTTTCCAGTATCATTATCGGGACTCTTCCACAAGCCCTTCTCTTTTACGTGCTGTCTGAACTGGCTCCTAGACCGCACTAGTCTCTGAACCCTCTTTTCAGCAATATGACTCTGACTTCCAGAGCTTCACCTTATCATTAGAGATGAGCGAGCACCAAAATGCTCGGGTGCTCATTACTCGAGTCGAACTTTCAGTGATGCTCGAGAGTTCGTTTCGAGTAACGAACCCCATTGAAGTCAATGGGCGACTCGAGCATTTTTGTATATCGCTGATGCTCGCTAAGGTTTTCATTTGTGAAAACCTGGGAAATTCAAGAAAGTGATGGGAACGACACAGAAACGGATAGGGCAGGCGAGGGGCTACATGTTGGGCTGCATCTCAAGTTCCCAGGTCCCACTATTAAGCCACAATAGTGGCAAGAGTGAGACCCCCCCCCCCCCCGCACTGTCAGCATAAAGATCGTTTTCCTCTGCCACAGCTGTAACAGCTGTGGCAGAGAAGAACGATGTTAGCCCATTGAATTCAATGGAGCCGGCAATACAGCTGGCTCCATTGAAAGCAATGGGCTGCCGGCGATCGTGGGATGAATTGTCGGGCAGGGGTTAAATATATAAGCCCTTCCCTGCAATTCATCCAGAAATGTGTAAAAATAAAAAATATATATATACTCACCTGGTCCCAGCAGACGGAGTTCAGCGCGGCCAGCGGCAGTCCTCCTGAACTGCTCTGAACAGCTGTGAGTAGTATTCAGCAGCCGGGGATTTAAAATCCCTGGCTGCTGAATGAGCTGCCTCTAATTGGTCACAGCCTGACCAATCAGAGGCAGATTCCACTCACACACCCATTCATGAATTTATGAATGGGTGAGTGACTGCTGCCTCTCATCTGATTGGTCCCGCTGAGCCAATCAGAGGCAACAGTCACACACCCATTCATAAATTCATGAATGGGTGTGTGAGTGGAATATGCCTCTGATTGGTCAGGCTGTGACCAATTAGAGGCAGCTCATTCAGCAGGCGGGGATTTTAAATCCTCGACTGCTGAATACTACTCACAGCTGTTCAGAGCAGTTCAGGAGGACTGCCGCTGGCCATGCTGAACTCCGTCTGCCGGGACCAGGTGAGTATATATATATATGTTATTTTTTTTTTACACATTTCTGGATGAATTGCAGGGAAGGGCTTATATATTTAACCCCTTCCCGACAATTCATCCCACGATCGCCGGCAGCCCATTGCTTTTAATGGAGCCGGCTGTATTGCCGGCTCCATTGAATTCAATGGGCTAACATCGTTCTGCCGGGAGAAGGTGAGTATATATATATATATTTTTTTTTTTTTACACATTTCAGGATGAATTGCAGGGAAGGACTTATATATTTAAGCCCTTCCCGACAATTCATCCCGCGCTCGCCGGCAGGCCATTGCTTTCAATGGAGCCGGCTGTATTGCCGGCTCCATTGAATTCAATGGTCAGTGCTCGTGTAATCGAGACGAGTACCACGTGGTGCTCGTCTCGAGTAACGAGCATCTCGAGCACCCTAATACTCGAACGAGCATCAAGCTCGGATGAGTATGCTCGCTCATCTCTACTTATTTAACTTCTTAGCGGACTTTTGCAATACTACTTTTTCTTCTGACACCACCTTCAGGGGGTGCTTCAAGGTTAGCGCTTCTTTCTTAATATTCTCCAACAGGATCTCCATTTCTTCTACTGGTCGTTGGAACACACCTTTTGGCTTTTCCCTATCAGGGTTCTTCCTCAGGCTTAGGGCTTCGACAGACAAATGTATACGCAAAATCACTTGCCGCAAGCTTTGGAGATGGCAATAATCAACCTGATATGCGCATGTCTGTGCACAAAAACTGTGATTTTTGCATTTGCAATGAATGGCTTAGCGCTGCCTCTTATTGGCTGAGCACTGTGGCCAATCAGAGGCAGCGTTCAGCCATTCAATGAATGACATATGAGCTCTGCCTCTGATTGGTCATAGAACTCAGACATTCAGAGACAGCGCTTTCAGGGGGCAGGGATTTTTAAATCCCTGGCCAGAAGAAATGCTTCAGAAAAGTGCCGAGGAGCCAAGGTGAAGAAGCGCCAGAGCCCCGACAGCGCTGCTAGGTGATGTATATATATTTTTTTATTTTTTACATCAGCTAGGGCTTATTTTCAGAGAAGGGCCTTTATTTCAAGCCCTTCCCCGAAAATTCCTGCAAGGTTTGCCTGCGTCCCATTGCTTTCATTGGGGCAGCAGCGCTGGCCCCATTGAAAGTAGTGGGAAAACATTGTGATCCTCTGCCACAGCTGTTGCAGGGGATTTTTTAATCCCTGCTGCAGTCCTGTCACAGTCTTCAGTGATGAGGTGACTTCCTGTAACATCACATGATGTTACGTGCAGCACGAGGACCTTACCGGCGCACGCATGTCCTAGCTTTTGCAGGTGCGAGTATTTTGCGCCTGTAAAAAATAGACATGTGAACACTGCATAGGAAACCCATGGTTCTAATAGACGCACTTTTTTTTGCGCACATAGGTGCGTGCAAAAAAACGCTCGTCTGACTTGGCCCTGAGGAAGAAAACCCTAAGTGAGTTTGAAAGCTATATATATATATATATATATATATATATATATATATATATATATATATATATATATAGTGGCAAGGGGGGTACTCTTGCCTGCGGGATCGCTGACTTCTAGACCGGAATGGCCACCACACGTGTAGAAGCGCTTCGTGAAACATGGTTTCTCTTTAAGATTGGCGCCTGCCAGCATTTATTCACAGCATAACAAATAACGGAAACAGAGTCCCAATATGCATTCCTTCATAAAATAAAGTCCATATAAGCATACTCCACCTGGGTGTTGAGGTTGGGGCATCACCCTGTCAACCTCTTGCCTTTCCAGGCCACCAGCCTGCAGCACCTCACTCTGCTGCGCTGGTTCTCCTTCCGTCTCTCCTTGGTAGGAACTGGCTTTTTATCTCGTTCCTGCTCCACCCCTCGGTTAACCCTCTCAATGGAAGTTCTGTCTCTGGCCCTCTACAGGCCCTTCTGTGTACTGCACTACTACATACCCCCCGTCCCCTTTGATATAGGCCGTAGGCCGTATCACCTTTACTTCTTGGCCCTCCCGGGTCAAAGCTCCAGGCTCGGGGGTTTCTTTCTAGTTCAAGAACCTTATCTCTGCATTCTTACAGTTCCTCTTGCAGCTTATGCTCCAGCATGGCCTTGCTACGGATTACAGTCTCCACTTTGTTTTTCAATTCATTCAGGTTTACAATTATCATTTTTTTCTCACTTTGTAACAATTCTATTTCTTCCCTTAGTACAGTGTTGTCCTTGGTTAGAACTATTAACATTCTTCGAAGTTCCTTTACCTCTGACTCTGACTTTTGCGTGATACTATCCCATTCACTGATGAGTGGGTCCTTGGAGCCAGCATCCCTGTGATTGGCTTCTACCATCTGGACCATCTGTTTCTTCCCCTTCTGGGTTTGCTTTTTGAGGTCATTATCCTCTTGCTGCAGTTCTTCCAAGATTTCTGCCACTTCTGAAACCTTCTCAGATTCAGTAGCTTCACTTTCTGCCTTCTACTTGGCCTCTTGTACTTCAGAGGTCTGTTTAGTCTGTATCTTTTGCTCAGGTCTCACCTTAATGACTTTTCTTTTGTTTACAGAAGTGATGTCTTTCTTCCAGACCGTCCAAGTCTTTACAAAGTGTTCACCTGGAGTGTCCAGGTCACCTTCATCTAATTTGGTATATGTTACCACTTGCATCTTGTTTTTACAATTCTTCAGTCCTGCCACCGCTTGTTGGACCACGCCCTTGCGTTCTCTTTGTACCAGAGTTCGCTTTCCAGTATCATTATCGGGACTCTTCCACAAGCCCTTCTCTTTTACGTGCTGTCTGAACTGGCTCCTAGACCGCACTAGTCTCTGAACCCTCTTTTCAGCAATATGACTCTGACTTCCAGAGCTTCACCTTATCATTAGAGATGAGCGAGCACCAAAATGCTCGGGTGCTCATTACTCGAGTCGAACTTTCAGTGATGCTCGAGAGTTCGTTTCGAGTAACGAACCCCATTGAAGTCAATGGGCGACTCGAGCATTTTTGTATATCGCTGATGCTCGCTAAGGTTTTCATTTGTGAAAACCTGGGAAATTCAAGAAAGTGATGGGAACGACACAGAAACGGATAGGGCAGGCGAGGGGCTACATGTTGGGCTGCATCTCAAGTTCCCAGGTCCCACTATTAAGCCACAATAGTGGCAAGAGTGAGACCCTCCCCCCCCCCCGCACTGTCAGCATAAAGATCGTTTTCCTCTGCCACAGCTGTAACAGCTGTGGCAGAGAAGAACGATGTTAGCCCATTGAATTCAATGGAGCCGGCAATACAGCTGGCTCCATTGAAAGCAATGGGCTGCCGGCGATCGTGGGATGAATTGTCGGGCAGGGGTTAAATATATAAGCCCTTCCCTGCAATTCATCCAGAAATGTGTAAAAATAAAAAATATATATATACTCACCTGGTCCCAGCAGACGGAGTTCAGCGCGGCCAGCGGCAGTCCTCCTGAACTGCTCTGAACAGCTGTGAGTAGTTTTCAGCAGCCGGGGATTTAAAATCCCTGGCTGCTGAATGAGCTGCCTCTAATTGGTCACAGCCTGACCAATCAGAGGCAGATTCCACTCACACACCCATTCATGAATTTATGAATGGGTGTGTGACTGTTGCCTCTGATTGGCTCAGCGGGACCAATCAGATGAGAGGCAGCAGTCACTCACCCATTCATGAATTTATGAATGGGTGTGTGAGTGGAATCTGCCTCTGATTGGTCAGGCTGTGACCAATTAGAGGCAGCTCATTCAGCAGGCGGGGATTTTAAATCCCCGACTGCTGAATACTACTCACAGCTGTTCAGAGCAGTTCAGGAGGACTGCCGCTGGCCATGCTGAACTCCGTCTGCTGGGATCAGGTGAGTATATATATATATTTTTTTTTATTTTTACACATTTCTGGATGAATTGCAGGGAAGGGCTTATATATTTAACTCCTTCTCGACAATTCATCCCACGATCGCCGGCAGCCCATTGCTTTTAATGGAGCCGGCTGTATTGCCGGCTCCATTGAATTCAATGGGCTAACATCGTTCTGCCGGGACAAGGTGAGTATATATATATATATATATATATATATATATATTTTTTTTTTTTTTTTACACATTTCTGGATGAATTGCAGGGAAGGACTTATATATTTAAGCCCTTCCCGACAATTCATCCCGCGCTCGCCGGCAGGCCATTGCTTTCAATGGAGCCGGCTGTATTGCCGGCTCCATTGAATTCAATGGTCAGTGCTCGTTTAATCGAGACGAGTACCACGTGGTGCTCGTCTCGAGTAACGAGCATCTCGAGCACCCTAATAGTTGAACGAGCATCAAGCTCGGATGAGTATGCTCGCTCATCTCTACTTATTTAACTTCTTAGCGGACTTTTGCAATACCACTTTTTCTTTTGACACCACCTTCAGGGGGTGCTTCAAGGTTAGCGCTTCTTTCTTAATATTCTCCAACAGGATCTCCATTTCTTCTACTGGTCGTTGGAACACACCTTTTGGCTTTTCCCTATCAGGGTTCTTCCTCAGGCTTAGGGCTTCGACAGACAAATGTATACGCATAATCACTTGCCGCAAGCTTTGGAGATGGCAATAATCCACCTGATATGCGCATGTCTGTGCACAAAAACTGTGATTTTTGCATTTGCAATGAATGGCTTAGCGCTGCCTCTTATTGGCTGAGCACTGTGGCCAATCAGAGGCAGCGTTCAGCCATTCAATGAATGACATATGAGCTCTGCCTCTGATTGGTCATAGAACTCAGACATTCAGAGACAGCGCTTTCAGGGGGCGGGGATTTTTAAATCCCTGGCCAGAAGAAATGCTTCAGAAAAGTGCCGAGGAGCCAAGGTGAAGAAGCGCCAGAGCCCCGACAGCGCTGCTAGGTGATGTATATATATATTTTTATTTTTTACATCAGCTAGGGCTTATTTTCAAGTGAGTTTGAAAGCTATATATATATATATATATATATATATATATATATAGTGGCAAGGGGGGTACTCTTGCCTGCGGGATCGCTGACTTCTAGACCAGAATGGCCACCACACGTGTAGAAGCGCTTCGTGAAACGTGGTTTCTCTTTAAGATTGGCGCCTGCCAGCATTTATTCACAGCATAACAAATAACGGAAACAGAGTCCCAATATGCATTCCTTCATAAAATAAAGTCCATATAAGCACACCCCACCTGGGTGTTGAGGTTGGGGCATCACCCTGTCAACCTCTTGCCTTTCCAGGCCACCTGCCTGCAGCACCTCACTCTGCTGCGCTGGTTCTCCTTCCATCTCTCCTTGGTAGGAACTGGCTTTTTATCTCGTTTCTGCTCCACCCCTTGGTTAACCCTCTCAATAGAAGTCCTGTCTCTGGCCCTCTACAGGCCCTTCTGTGTACTGCACTACTACAATATATATATATATATATATATATATATGTATAATTATATATATAATGTGTGTATATTGCTATCTTTAATTTGTTTTATGCTACAGTGTTACATTGCAGTTGAAATCCATGTGGTTTCTTCACTAAAATTTAAAGGGGTTGTGCTGGACTTTGTTGATTTTTTTAAATTGATAATCTATTTTCTGGACAAGTCATCAATAGATGATCGCTTGCGCTCTGCTGCTTGGTTTCCCGCTGATCAGCTGATTACCAGCACCGCTGTCACTATGGAGGGCGCAGAAGCACATTGCATTGACCATAGCACAGAAGTGCAATACTAACCTGAGGTGCTGTGCTATGGTCAGCAGGGAACCAAGTGGCAACCCTTCAGCGATCATCTAAAGATGAGAACAGGCTAGCAATAGCTTGTCTTTTATTAAATAGTCTCTTGCAGCTAAGCATTCTTAGAAAATGTGTGTATACTTGTAAATGTCAAAGAAATCACCTAAACTTAAATCTTAATCCATTCAATCGTACCACATTTGAAGGAACCATGCAAAGTCTTGCTTTTCTTGGCACATCTCTCAGATATTTTTAAATGTGATCTTTCATGTGAATCAAGAAAGGTTACATAGTTAACAAGGTTGAAAAAAGACATATATATATATATAATTCCAAGCTATAATGCTACAAAGTGACAAAGTGCATCCAGAGGAAGGCAAAAACTACTGTGAGAAGGTGAATTCAGGGATGTTTTATCAGAATCTGAAGGTACTCAACACCGGTACTGTTGCATCTTGTTTCCACCAGAAATATGGGTGGAGAGCTGCACAGTGACAGGTAACACCTTGTAAAGCTCTGGATTGGCTGATGTCCTGGTCGAGGGCATACAGGATCCGGAGCTTCCCTGCTGTTTTTTTGTATTTACCATGGTGGTCAAGGGCTGCAATAGATGCAACAGTTCCTGCAGCAGGCAATGGTGGCTCAATGAAGAGCAGGTTGAGCCACTTGCAGCCCAGAAACAGCACCTTCACCATCCCCACTGGCGGAGCGGCTTCCAGGAGGTAGCCTGCCATGACTGCAGCGGGACTGGCAGGTTTGCAGCATAGCTGATGCTGCGGCCCTTCATACTTCAGGTCACAGCATGGCTGACTTCAGCGTTCGTCTGGGGGCAGGAGCAGAGAATCCAGCAGGCGAGGCTGGAGGGGAGAGTGTCAGCGGCTGAGGTGGTACCCGAGAAAGGCGAACAGTGGCATGCAAGACAGGAGGCAGGAAGGACAGATTATAGAAGAGCGGTGTAAAATCCGTCTGCTGGACCAGTGGCTGAGATGACAGGCCGGCAGGGGGACAATGACAGCGGGGCCAGAAGCTGAGATGGCAGTCCGTCGGGGTAAGAGAATTACTGTGGACCAAGGACTGCAGATGGGAGGGTGTCTGGTAGAGTACAGCAACCAATCCGAAGTTGTGCCTGCCACCTGGCCCTCCCCTATAACTCAAGTTGCCCAACCCATGTCGCCACCCATTCTTCTGGTGGAAACAAGATGCACCAGTACCCTTAACTAGAGATGAGCGAACACCAAAATGTTCGGGTGTTCGTTATTCGGAACGAACTTCCCGTGATGCTCGAGGGTTCGTTTCGAACAACGAACCCCATTGAAGTCAATGGGCGACCAGAACATTTTTGTATTTCGCCGATGCTCGCTAAGGTTTTCATGTGTGAAAATCTGGGCAATTCAGGAAAGTGATGGGAATGACACAGTGACGGATAGGGCAGGCGAGGGGCTACATGGTGGGCTGCATCTCAAGTTCACAGGTCCCACTATTAAGCCACAATAGCGGCAAGAGTGCCCCCCCCACTGTCAGCATAAAAATCGTTCTCCTCTGCAACAGCTGTAACAGCTGTAGCAGAGAAGAACGATGTTTGCCCATTGAATTCAATGGAGCCAGAAAAACAACAGGTTCCACTGAATGCAATGGGCTGCCCGCGATCGCAGAATGAATGGTCGGAAAGGGGTTAAATATATAACCCCTTTCCTGCAATTCATCCAGAAATGTGTTACACTAAAAATATATACCGGCGTATAAGGCGACGGGGCGTATAAGACGACCCCCCAACTGTCACCTTATACGCCGGTAATACAGTGGAGCAAAGAATAAAAAGCATTACTCACTTTTTCAGATGATCTGCGGCGCTCCTGCAGGCTGTCGCTCCCTCCTAATCCACGGCAGAGTATTCCTTTCTGCACGAAAGGCTTGAAATCCCCGCCTCCAGAAACACAGCCAATCACAGCCAATGACAATGATGTCATTGAATGGCTGTGATTGGCTTGAAATCCCCGCCTCCAGAAACACAGCCAATCACAGCCATTCAATGACATCATTGTCATTGGCTGTGATTGGCTGAAGGCACATGTGTTTCTGGAGGCGTGGATTTAAAGCCTTTCGTGGAGAAAGGAATAGTCTGCCGGGAACCAGGAAGGAGCGACAGCCTGCAGGAGCGCCGCAGATCATCTGAAAAAGTGAGTAATGATTTTTATTCTTTGCTCCACTGTATTACCGGCGTATAAGGTGACAGTTGGGGGGTCGTCTTATACGCCCGGTCGCCTTATACGCCGGTATATATTTTTAGTGTAACACATTTCTGGATGAATTGCAGGAAAGGGGTTATATATTTAACCCCTTTCCGACCATTCATCCTGCGATCGCCGGCAGCCCATTGCATTCAGTGGAACATGCTGTATTGCCGCTCCATTGAATTCAATGGGCAAACATCGTTCTTCTCTGTTACAGCTGTGCCAGAGAAGAAGGATTTCTCTTCTATATGTTCTCAATGGGGTCAGCGCTGCTGCCGCCGGCCCCATTGAGCGCATATAGAGAAGATTTATGGCCCTAAGAAGGACCGTTGGGGTTCTTGACACCTAAAATACTCCTAACACTCTCCCTATAGCAGCTCCAACACGATAGCGCTTTCCCTAAACTCATGTCAGAATGCATCCATAGCGAGCCGCGGGAGGGGCAGATTTCAATACTCGGGTGACACCTTATCTCCCCAGCCACTCACAGCAGGGGGGTGGTATAGGGCTTAAACGTTGCAGGGGGAAGTTGTAATGCCTTCCCTGTCTTTATATTGGCCAAAAAAAAGCGCTAATGTCTCAGGGAAGAAAGTTAAATTAACCAGAACACCGCATGGTGTTCGTTACGAATAACGAACATCCCGAACACCCTAATATTCGCACGAATATCAAGCTCGGACGAACGCGTTCGCTCATCTCTACCCTTAACACCTTACTGACCTCTGGTACTCTGAAAATAGGAAAAAAATATTTATTATTATTTATCAAACTAATGGAACAGACAAATTCGTTTTCATATACTATTGTGCATTTAATGCATTTAATGCACACGAGCAAAGAAATTCCAATAGAGTGGGTAAATATTAGAATACAAATATTATATTATTGCGGCAGCCACAAAAATGAAGTGTCTGGAGTATAACAACTACTTTCAAAGTAAGTACTGCACAATTGAACAGGAAATAACACTTTCTTTGTGTTTAAACTGATTGTTGAAGTGAACGAGCAAACTCAGCGCAATGTATTTGTGCTAGGAACAAGGCTTTTTGCGCATGTATCGGCATACCTTACTGCACTTTTTGTGCTTGCACTACATGCTTTTTGCATACGAGACAAAATCACATCCAGCATAATGAATTGTGCAACATATTGTGCATCCCATTGTGCATTTGCACTCCCCCACACAGACTTCTTTCGGGTCCTTTGGTGCACAAATGCACAAAAGTAGAGCATGCTGCGCTTTTTTTTTTTTTGCACGTGCAAAAACCGCGAATGAGAATAAACCCATTGAAAGTCACTCTTAGGCCGTCTGTCCACGGGCGATGTGGTATTCCGCGGTGAAGCTCCGCCGCAGGAGATGCCGGCGAATCTCCGCCGGTCAGCCCTATCTAATAGATAGGCTGACCGCGGAGAATCGAGGCAATTCACAACATGCTGCAAATTGCCCGTCGCGAGCGGAGAATCGCAATGATTCTCCGCTAGTGGACAGGTGCCGCCGCGTTCCATAGCAATGCTATGGGAAGCGTTGGCCAGCGTAATTCGCCGGCGGGTTTACCACCGGCAAATAAACTGCCGTGGACAGGGGGCCTTATAGTCCTAGTTTGCTCTTTCAGAAAATCATTAGTTAAGGCAACATAAAAACAATTGTTATCAGTGGCACAGACATCAAATAGATATGGTTCTTGTAGGCTTGTAGTGACATTTACACAAGGCATTGCTGCCTAGTGCATGATTATTGCAGGGGCCACTGCTAGGCAACGTCACTGCTCATCCTGCAGGCCTTAAGTCAATGAAGATCATGTATTGGTGCAGTTCAGTAATATTCTTATGTACTCTGTTTCCTTAAAAATAAGACCTATTCCAAAAATAAGCCCTAGCATGATTTTTGAGAATATAGCATAATTTCTTAAGATTTTTGCGTATGCTTGAAATATAAGCCCTACTCCAAAAATAAGTCCTAGTTGCAGTTAATAACATAAAGAAAATTTAAATAGTGTCCAGGCAGCTATAAATGTAAAAAAGTTTAATCTTTTGGAGCAAAAAATAATATAATACCATGTCTTATTTTCAGGGAATTGGCTAACTGAACTGCACTGAAAAAATTACATTGCTAGTGAATGCTTATGTATAAATATCTCCCACTACTTCTGTTGACATTTTCGACCGGCGCATTTCAGTTATGGACTTACTAAAAATTCTCCTCCACTTTTAGAATAGTCGTAATGAGCTGCATGAGGTGAGTCCTGACGTTTTCTGATGTTTCCCAAGATTCATGTGTTCTGTTGGGGAATACAGAGCACAATATGCAGTTCTGTATGCTATACCATGCTTTACTAATATCACCATACCATCACTGAACAATACCACCATGTAAATATGACTAAATATTTCAAACATAATCTTGCTGAATAAAAAGAACATTAAGGCCGGCTTCACACAAATATGAACCCCATTCTTTTGAATGGGGTCATATTCATGAGCAATGTTTTCCTGCATGCCACCGTGATGCACTACTATGCGGGAAACACATCGCAGCAGGTTCTATCTTGTGCGTGCTCTCACATCACACCACTCATTGTTGTCAACAGGGCCAGCGACAGCATCGCACCAGGTACTGGGTCCATGCGATGCTAGGTCTCCCATTGAAAACAATGGAAGAAACTCTGCTATCATCCATCACGGCTGACAGCCGTGCCGAGGGATCCCTGAATCCCCGAAGTGGTGAGGTTGTTTTTACATGAAAACCCCTTGTATCCCTGAGGAATTCACATGGAGGGGAGCGCAATTTGGGGGTGAGATTCACAGCCCCATATCACGCTCGCCAGTGTGAAGTTAGCCTTAGGGCGCTCTCACACTCGCTGCTTTTTACTGCCATTGATTTCAAATGGGCTTGGCAAACTAGCGCTAGGATGCAGCATTTGTAGCGCTGCGATTTTCAACCGGTGTCTGTTCTATTTTTCAGCGCTTTCACATTTTTAATGCACCCAATCACCCATTACAAGGATGGGGTGCATTAGAAAGTACTGTCAAATGCTGTACCATGCATTCAATAACACTGCTCGAAATCACGGTAAAATGCCGCTATTTCATCCTGTTTTTCAGTGGAATATAGCAATGAGGATTCTGAATGGAACCTCCGATGCAGACGTGAACAGGTCCTAAGGCATATTCACAGGAAATGTGCCATAAATGTCTGACAGCTGTGGGTCTTACCAGCATAATGCCCCTGTTTAAAAAAGCTCTACAGAAATGCAACTTTGGTTTTCGTAGGTGTTATTATGATTTATATGGAGCCATTACATTAGGGGTGGGGTCACACGGGAGGGAATTTCAGCAGAATTCTCGCAGAATGACCGCACTGAAAAAACGCAAGTTTTCAGCGTGATAAGCACAGCTTTCCCTAGCCTTTAGCTGCAGATATTGGAGCAGTTTCGCCGTTGGCATTCCACTGCGCCTTTCTCTCCCCATAGAAAGGAGAGTGGCCACTGCGGAAACAAGAAAAGAATTTACATGCTGCGGAATTGAATTCCGTGCCACACGTCAGTTTTCATGTGACTTGGCCGCAATGTGTGGACGAGATTTTTGCAAAATCTCATCCATTTTGCTGGCTAATCCCAGGATTAGGTGCCGTGGGCGGAAATGCCGTGCGGACTTTCCGCAACGGAAATTCCACAGTATTCTGTGTGAACCCAGCCTAAATGACATTATAGAATGTGATATAATACAGTTAATAACACAATAATACAAATACAGACAAGTTTAGCATAACAGAGCAAATGCAAAAACAGTAATGCAAATGCAGTAACAAGATACTGTGCAACAGTACAGTGGACCCTGCCAGTGTGAGCTTAGTATATAAAGGGTAAAGGCTAATTTGGGGTGGATACATTACCCTCATTGTCAAAAAAAAATCAAGCACTTAGAAGGAGTTGGCGGAATCGAATGAAACTTTCAATGTAATGTTGATATAAGTAAATGATTACAATATCAGCGCAAAAGGATCATTTGTGGAAAACATAACACTTGAAAGAAAGCTCTAGTACCCTGTTGGGCCACCTCTAGCTTAGATGCAAGATGTAATGTGGAAGGGCATGAAGGAATACAGGTTCCATATGTTATCCTGCAGTATATCAGTGCACATTTGCTGTAACTAAGCCTCTATATCGTGTAAACCCATAGGTTGTTGAATTTGGCCTCCCAGATAGTCCTATACATGTTCTATTGGCAATAAATCTGGCAACTAGGTAGGCCATGAAAGTGTGGAAATGTGTGACATCCTTGCAGTATGCAACCGATCATTATCCTACTGGAAAATGCCTCTTTTAAGTCCGGGCATGAGAGGCAACATATGTGGCTGCAAGATGTCCTAAACATATCGCTGAGCTGTCATTATCCCTCGTACCACTACTAAGAGTGACCAACTGTCATATGAAATTGCCCCCAAGAATATCACACCAGCATTGGGGGCAGTGTGCCACTCCACAGCAAAGGCAGGATTGAGGTGCTCACCCATAGGTCTCCAGAAACAAATATGGCCATCGTCGGTGCCCAAACTAAACCTGGTTTCATTGCTGAAGACAACCCAGTTCCACTCTGCAGCAGTTCAGTTGGGGATGACAGTGGGTAGGTGTCAAAAGCAGTACACATAATGGGCAACTGTCCTTCAGCCAAGCTCCTGGAAATGGTTCCGACAGAGACAAAGGCCTATAACGATGGTGCAACCCGTCTCTGAATGGCAGACAAAATAGCTGGGGCTGCTTGTGCTTATCACATGATCAAAGAATCACAGAATGGTAGAGTTGGAAGGGACCTCCAGGGTCATCTGGTCCAATCTTCTGCTCAATGCAAGATTCATTAAATCAAACATGTCTGTCCAGACTCTGTTTGAAGACTTCCATTGAAGGAGAACTCACCATCTCCCGTGGCAACCTCTTCCACTCATTGATGACCTTACTATCAAAACATTTTTTTTTATATCTAATTTGTGTTTCCTCCCTTTCAGCTTCATTCCATTGCTTCTAGTCTTTCCTTGTGCAAATGAGAATAGGACTGATCCCTCTGCACTGTGACAGCCCTTCAGATATTTGTAGATAGCTGTTAAGTCTCCTCTCAGCCTTCTTTTACGCAAGCTAAACATTCCCAGATCCTTTAACCGTTCCTCATAGGACATGGTTTGAAGACTGCTTAGCATCTTGGTAACTCTTCTCTGGCCTTGCTCCAGTTTGTTGATGTCTTTTTAAAATCAGGGTGCCCAGAACTGGACACAGTATTCCAGATGAGGTCTGACTAAGGAAGAGTAGAGGGGATAATTACCTCATGTGATCTTAATAAATCCCAGTCATATCCAAGTCTTTTTCATATGTGCTGCTGCTTAGCTCAATTTCTCCCATTCCATATGCGCTTTTTTTCATTTTTCTTGCCCAGATGTAGTACTTTGCAGTTCTCCTTTTAAATACCATTCTGTTAGTCGGTGCCCACTGTTGAAGTTTGTCCAGATCTTTTTGAATCCTCTCTCTCTCTTCTCCAGTGTCAACCATCCCTCCTAGCTTTGTGTCATCAGCAAACTTGACCAGTTTCCACCTCAATTTCCAACTCTAGATTATTTATAAAAATGTTGAATAACACTCGGCCCAGGACAGAGCCTTATGGTACACCACTTGAGACATTCTTCCACTTGGCTGTGTAGCTGTTTATGACCACTGTTTGAGTACAATCACTCAGTCAGTTGTGAATCCACCTAAGAGTTGTCTTGTCAACCCCATATTTGGTCATATTTTCAACAAGGATGGTATGAGATACTTTGTCAAATGCTTTACCAAAGTCAAGATATGCTATATCTTCGGCATTTGCTTGATCAACCCTGTCCATGATTCTGGCATAGAAGTAAATTAGATTTGTCTGGCATGACTTCTTACACACCCATACTGACTGTGGTTAATTACTCCATTGTCATCAAAGTACTTGCATTTGTGCTCTTTAATAATTTGTTCAAAGAAATTTCCTGGTATAGAAGTCAGGCTCACAGGCCTGTAATTTTCTACAGGCCTGTGGATCCACCTTCTTCCCTTTTTTGAAGATAGAGGCATTTGCCCTTTTCCAATCTTCTGGGACTTCTCCGGTTCTCCAGGAATTTTCAAAGATTATGGTGAGTGTTTCAGGAATTACCTCTGCTGCTTCCTTTAGTATCCTAGAATGTAATTCATCAGCTAAGTGTTCACCCACCATCTCTCTGTTTATGGATTACTTCCATTATTTTATTCCCTCAATAGCACAGGGTAGATTAGTTGATGTTAAATCTACTTTCTGAGAGAAAACAGATGCAAAATATGAATTTAAAAGTTCAGTCTTCTCAACATCATTTTTTTTTTAAATCACCATTTTCATCCTGTAAACATCCTATAGCATCTTTGATTTTTCTTTTGCCTTTGACATACCCTCAAATCTTTTTTTTTATTGATTTTTAGCCTCTGTTGAAAGCCTCAATGCATTAATAGCTTTAGCTTTTCTGACACTTGCTCTACACTTTCTGCAGACCACATTATATTCTTCTTTATATATTCCCCCTCTTTCTATTTGATAAACATATTTTCTTTCTTTTAGCATGTGTGTAGGTTCTGTGTTTATCCATCCTGGTCTCTTTAAATGCTTCTTCTTCTTTCTTTTAGGGATCGTTAACAATTGTGCTTTGAGAATTTCATTTCACAATATTTCCCAACCTTCTTGGACATTTCTGTCCTTAAGGACATATTTTTCCTTTTTTCGGAGATAGGGATAACATTTGCCCTTCTCCAATCTTCTGAGACTTCTCCTGTTCTCCATGAATTTTCAAAGATTACAGTGAGTGGTTCAGCAATTCCATATGCTGCTTCCTTTAGTGTTCTAGGATGTCATTCTTCTGGACCTGGAGAGTTGAATTCATGTAAGTTAGCTAAGTGTTCCCTCACCATCTCTTTTTTTATAGATAGCCTGTATTCTTTTTTCCCCCAATAGCACAGGGAAGATCAGTTGATGTTGCATCTAGTTTCTGATTGAAAACAGATACAAAATAGGATTTAAAGATTCGCTCTTCTCAACATCATTTTTAACCAAATCACCATTTTCATCCTGTAAACATCTTATAGCATCTTGGACTTTTCTTTTGTTTTTTACATACCCCAAATCCTTTTCTTTATTGCTTTTGGCCTTTCTTGTAAGCCATGATATATTATTAGCCTTAGCTTTTTTGACACTTTTCCTAAAGTTTCAGCAAACTGCATTATATTCTTCTTTAGATATGCCCCACATTTTCCATTTAATGAGCATATTTTTTTTCTTGTTTAGTATGTATATAAGTTCTGTGTTCATCCATCCTGTTTCCCATTCTTCCTTTTTTTTAGGCCTCATGTCCACGGGCACGTATGGTTTCACAGTGCAGATCCTGCAGCGGATTCCTCCCAATGCCCACAGACATGAGGGCAAAAATTACATTTACTCACCTCTCTGTATGTGGCGTGGGTCTCCTCCGTCGCGACCAGATCTTCTTTTCCTCTGCACGGCGGATGCACTTGGGACGCTGGCAGCATGCCGTTTGCATGCACCATGCCTTCTTTTATTTTTTTTTAAACTCCTGCTTTCCCGCGGATCCGCGACACAGAGCACAGTGTCATCTGCAGCTGTGTCACAGATCAGACAGCTTCCATTGCCTTCAATGGAAGCTGTGGAAGCCGTCTGTGCAGGAAAACTGCAGAAAATAGAGCATGCTGCGAGTGTTTTCACGCACATGTGATCCGCGCATGGGGGAAAATTACATCCGCAGGTATTTAATTATTTCCTGTGGGCATGAATTGCATGCGCGGAGACCCGCGCAGATTTTCTAATTCCATCTTTGCCATGGCCATGGCAATTGTTAACAATTGTGCTTTGAAAATCTCTTTTTGCAATATTTCCCAATCTTCTTGAACATTCCTGTCCTTAAGAACATCCAGCCATTGGATTCTTCCTACCCTCTTTCTGAGTTCATTAAAATCTGCCTTTCTGTAACCCAAACTTGACGTTTGAGTCTTCTCAGGTCTTCCTCCCTTGTTATCCAAAATTCAATGATAGCATGATTGCTGCCTCGTAGGTTTCCAGCCACCCATACTTCTCAACCATTTCCTTCATGTTAATAAATATTAGGTCCAAGATAGCAGATCCCCTTGTTTTCTCTTCTACCTTTCGGAAGATAAATTTGCCAGCAAGAGCGGATAAGAATTTGTTGGACAAATTACTTTTGCCTGAGAAAGATTCACAACAAATGTCTGGATCGTTAAAATCTACCGCGATCACTATGTCGTACATCTTTGGGAATTTGCCCATCTAATATAGAAAGAGTTCATTTATATGTTTTGCTTGTCCAGGTAGGCTATAGTAAATGCCTATAATGGTGGCCTCTCTATTGTTCCCTCCTTGCATTCTCTGGTCTAGTGATGTCCTCTGAGCAGCTAACCCTGGCTAAACCCAGCATTCGTCTCACTCACAGTGACTCTTTGCTCTTCCGAGAATGCAGTGGGAATTTGCAAATTACTTTCCAGGAGCTCCAATCTCTGATCAGACAATCCTCTCTACTGGTGGTCTGTCCAGAGCATCCTGAGCCTGTTCGCCTTGCGTGCATGCCCTCACGCGTCCACTGGTTCCTACACTTCCTAACAGTCTGGTCAGAATGGCCCAGGAGGCAGGCAATTCATCGATACAACCATCTAGCTTCTCAGGTTCCAATAATGCACCCCCTTTCAACTTCTGTTAACTGTGCAAAATTTTATTGATTGCATTATATAGGCATTTGCAGTGGTCAACAAGCTCTACACAAGTGGAAAAAGAGGTCCATTGCACACAAATAGCCTCTGAAAGTCTTTTTATAGGGCATGGATAGTAGGTGGCTAGATTGTTCATCTAATTACGCCACAACTCTAATCATTTCCATATCATCCTGAGATGCAGCTGCATGCTGAGTTATGAAAAAAAATGAGAACTCCTTCTATATGTTTTTTTTTCTTTTTTTACAAAGAGTGTATGTGTGGAAGAAGCAACTGGGTGGCTACTCTGGCCAAACACGGCATAACGCTAGAAAGTAGGCTGAGAACTGGTAATTTTCAATATAGTCTTAATTGCTGGTGGAAACTGGCCAATTGAAAACTACTACAAACAGCCTCTGAACAAGCCAGACAGCCAACAATGAAGACAGTGGCGGTATCTGCTGTGGGAAATAACAGTACTCACTCGCTAGGTCAAGGCTTCCTATGCTGGTAGAGTTTAGCTTTAGTGTTCTACTCCTGGTTACCTTCACTCTGGCCTTCTTCAGGAACCTCTAAGGGTGAATGCCCACAGACGAATTTCTACTGTGTTTCCTGCGGCGGAAATCCGCGTGTGAATTCCGCAGCTATTAGGTTCTATTGAAACGAATAGCTTTTCTGCCTGCCAATACTCACATGCGGAATTCTAGCGCAGATTTCAGCAGCGGGAAATAAATCGCGGCATATTTTATTTGCCACGGATTCACGACGTGGGAGGTCTCCATTAATATAGCATTAATGGAGACCCAGAAATCCACGATTACCAGCAGGCACTTTTTGTTTTTAAACACTGTACTCCCATGGCGTTAATCCACGGGCGTATCCCTTGACGCTCGTGGGCATGAGCCCTAAATCTTTGAGCCCTATGTCATATTTCTAACATGCAAACAAACATTACAGTCAACAAAGCCCCAGCCAATCCACGTTGATTTTAATGTGTTTTATCATAAACATATCTGATGTAACTAATGAACTCCTTGATTACTTGCATCAGGTGTTCTTGAGACAAACCTGATTTGCAAATATGTGCTCTTACATCAGATTCTGCTCAGGGGGTTGAATAATTCTCAGATTGCATTACTAAATAAAATCGTCTTTCTGTGTTGAGTTTGTTTTATTAGTTGTGTTGAGCTATTTACTGCAAATTTCTCGTTTGATTGTTCTTTAATAAACAGCTGAAAGTTTATACATTTTGGCAAATAAACCTAATTTGCAATGAGTAGGGATGAATAATTTATTGCAATTGTATATAAATTCAAACTATCCCTGCCTCATGACAAATGCCTATTAACTAGTATTCCAAAATTCATTTAGTGAAATAATCAGTAGAGTATCTCCAGTGCTTCTGCAGAGCCTGGTGTCTCTCTTTTCATTCTTTGTGGTCGCACTATCTGTGCATTGTAATAACACTTTGGAAATATGTCGCTTTACATGCAGTCCTATGTAAAACCACAGATAACCACGGTAATAACATAAAGATTATTTAAAATGACTAACTCTGCTCTGCTGTATTGTAATTTGTGGTGCAGAGGCAGTTTCTCAAATTTCTGAAATGTAGTGAATGTGTTCAGTAAATGTAATTCTGCAGAACACCTTCAACCTACATACTAAGATATTTGATCTATATGAACACTTTGTATTTACTGCGGGAAGGTTTTCTTTTCCTTTCGTGATTTCCCATAACAACCTGTTCTTTTCCAGATTGTTCTCTCCTCGTTTGGTTGGCTTCTCCCTCTGCCCTCAAGCCGACTCTATGTCTCCCAGCCTCATCACTGTCATGCTGGTTATGTCACTGAGGCTGAGCCCATTCATAAGCTCAGTAACATGAACCATGCTGACTCATGCTTATTGCATGAAATTTGTAAGACCGCCCTGTAAATTCCTAAGCCCGCCTCCTACAAGAGCTACTTGTTAGCAGCTATATATAGCACACAAGACAGCTCTGCTGCACATGGATAGATCTGAGCAGTCTCTGGGACCACAGAACGGTACGTCTCACCGCTGAAGCTGCTACTGGTAAGAAACTTCAGATTCTGAGCAGGTCACAATACTTGTCTGACTTTTATGTTGCAACAAAGTTATTAAAGGAGTCCTTTGTAGCATATAAGTATGGCTGAAATACAAGACAGCACAGGGTAGCTTTACGTGTAGGGTTACATGCACTTTTTTTTTTTTTTTTGGGGGGGGGTTACAATTTCTGTGTCAGTTTTTGAGCCAAAGTCACGAGTGCATCCAGCAGAAAGGAGAAGTCCTTCTTTTATATTTCCCATTCATTTTGCATCTACTTCTCACTTTGGCTCTAAACAGTGGATGCAAACAAAACTTTGGCTTAAAATAAATAAATAAAAGCCAAAACTAACCTTCATCTGGTGTAACACCCTGAAAAAGTGATATTTTTTTATGGCGTTCTTTTGGTGCATGTTTTTAGTTTTTTTTTTTGAAGGGCCAAATATTCTTTGGCCAGATGTGACATTAAAGTCCATAGTGTAATCTAAAACAAACTTCATACAATGCATTTTGGTTTGTAGTGTTTTTATTTAAAATGCAGCACTCTATTAGAATTTTTGTTTCTTTTTTGATTTTCTTTCATAGGCCTTTCCATAGGACTTGAAAAACTTATGTACTGTATAAAATAACGATAGAGTGCCATAACAAAATGTATGTTACACTTTAAAGTGTATTGTTTTGGGTTTTTTTCATACACCTTAAGCCGGAAACGTACTACCTTATTTCAGCCCGTCTTGCATCTGTAATACGGAAGTTCATCCCAGTTTGACCGCAGGTCTCCTGACCTGAAAGTTCAGCATCATACATGCATACATCATGCTCAGCGTTCAGGTCAGGAGACCTGCGGTCAGGCCGGGACACACTTTCCGTATTACAAATGCAAATCAGTGGGTGAAATATGGTAGTGTAAACCCAGCCTTACAATAATAATAATAATAATAATCTTTATTTGTATAGCGCCAACTTATTCCGCAGCGCTTATATAATAAAAAGTGTGTAGGAGGCCTTTACTTGATAATATAGCTTGTGTTAAAGGGGTTGTCCAGGGTTAGAAACAAGAAAACGGCACCACACCTATCCCAGGTAAATAGAACGAAGCTGAGCTGCAATCCCATTCACAACCCATGGGCCAGTATGATGTGGTTTCTAGAAGGCAAACTGGATATTCTAATATTGGACAACTCCCTAAAAATATGACAACCAAGTGCTGAAGACTGCTCTGCGGCTGCATAAGGCTGCCTGTCCAGGGGTGATATGTCACTGCGTTGTCTGTGGCGGTCATCCAGCCGTGGGTAACACAGTGAATGCTTTCCATAGGCTAACTATGGAAAGTGCAGCCCGATGTCCACGAGTGGAGAATGATAGCGATTCTCTGCTCGTGGGATTGAAATCACGGCATGCTGCGATTGCCACGATTCTCCGCAGTGAGCCTATCTATTAGATAAGCTCACCTCGGTGACCTGGCAGTGCTCCCCCTCCTCCCACGGAATATTTCTAGTGATATTAGGTCACGGCCGTGGGCAGGCAGCCTCAATGTTCATATAGACAAGAGGTGCTCAACAGCCTTGCATGGCAACCTCAGCTTTCAGGGCATGCTGGGAGTCACTGACCGGTTCTTTTAGGGTAATGGAATATATACCTCATGCCATTTTCATTTTGCTATATTTCTACTGAATGTCTGCAGTTATAAAGTAGAGAGGACGTCAAATTGGTTTTATGCCATAATCAAAAAAAAAAGATGATCACTGTTACGGAGCTTTCAAGCCCTCTGGAGTATCCTACAAGATGCTGTGAAATTCTCCACACCAAAATGTACGCCCAACATGCAGAGTTTGATGCAGATTTGAAAATGGCTTTATACTAATGGCACTTTTGCATCAAAATCCACATTTAGACATGCTAATTTTGAAAATGGAACACTCCGGTGTGTGAAAGCGCACTTAAGCATTTGTAATTATTATGTGGTTATGCTTAACACCACATACCATACAAACTTTAAAGTCGGGCCAGTGCGATATCGGGCTGTGAATCATGGCCTGATATCATGCTTGCCAGCATGTGATTTTTCCTTGCGGATGTGAGGCGATTTATCTCAAAACCACCATGCATCACTTTGGGGAAGTAGCGGTCCTCCGCCACGGCTGTCAGGATCGCAGAGTTTCTCCCATTGTTTACAATAGGAAAACCTTGCACCGCACCGCGTGCCCCTAACATGTGGTGCGATGCTGCTGCCATCCCCATTGAAAACATTTAATGCTACATGCCAGAAATATAGGGTAAGACCTATCTTCCCACTTTCCTCGCACAGTGTGAATAGTCCGAAAGAAAAAAACAACTTGGTCCATGCGCTAATACGCTCCGCAACAGCGAGCGTATTAGTGCTTATGCCAATATGTTTTGCCCGAATGGTCGCTGACATGACTCTCATGTATGCAGTAACTGATAATCTCCAAGCATTTGCTGCTCACATACCATACATGATCCCGGCACGTACAACTGTGCCCTTATCTTACATGTAATCTTTATTTACAAACTCACTGCAGTACTAAGGAGCACGTGCCAGCGCCTTCTTGTGACTAGGTGTGGCTCCATATATCCACATGTAGGCTAATGATTAATGATAGAATAGTGGAAAGATTCAGGGAGAGGGCAGTATAAGTGGCTGATAATCATTATCTATAAAAGTCATACAAGTTTATAAAGTGATAACTACTGAACACAAATCACCCGTCACAGGATATTAGTAACGTAATCATGAGTTTGCCTTTTAGTTACTTCGGTTGCACTGTGGTGCATGTAGGGGAAGACACGTTTTACTCCATGACTAGGCAAAATTACCATTCAGACCTCTAGGAAAATTATGTAACACTGCATATGGCCATCATTATATGTCCCTCTCTGTGTAGGTCCAACAGAAGTCAATGGGAGTTACAGAAGCCATATAGCACTGTGAGCTACATTGTTTCTGTAAGGGCGCCCACCCACTGGCGTTTTTTTTTCCTGCGAAATTCGCAGCATTTTTTTCTCTGCAGGGGTCTATGGGACTTGTAATGTTAAAATCGCGATCGCGCAAAATCGCAATTTACCGCGAAATCGCGATTTTGCGCGATCGCGATTTTACCATTACAAGTCCCATAGACCCCTGCAGAGAAAAAAATGCTGCGAATTTCGCAGGGAAAAAAAACGCCAGTGGGTGGGCGCCCTAACTTGGGAGTTATGGAAACAGAGTAGCTCAGTCGAACTTGAGCTGTCGCATTTTCCTACCATATGAAAGAACTGTAACAGACAGGACAATGGTTCATTGGAATGCCCGAGATCACCTCTGTAATATTCTTTTATGAACTGAATTGCATCCAAAGTTCTTTCCGCCTGCTATGTGAATGAGGAAGACTGGAGTCCCTGGTGTATTGGAATCAGTCTATTTGTCAATCACGAGGTCTTCGTCACATCATGTTTAAGGCATGTTTTTCAAGAAAAAGAATTTAAACTGCATTCTACAGAAGCTCTGTCCCTTTCAAAAAATGTAATGGACCTTAAAGGGCAATTCCACCTAAAATTAAGATCCCTGAATGCTACATGGTTGGCCACGGGTCACAAAGGATGTACAATAATTGCCCTGATTACATTTTCTTAACCCCCGTCAATATATTTCCTCTGTTCTATTATTGACAAATGCAACCAAGTAGATGCAACTTTTGTCATTTTTTTCCCTTAATCATTGTTAGAGTTGTATTTATGCATATAGGCTAATTGTATTCATGTTTAGTATTGTTTGCCCATAAATTTGTGTCCTATGGGTAGTTGACAGCTGCATTTTACCAGAAAGCATGGGAATGCAGAACATGGGCTTCCCTTGGTGATTTACTGACATATACAGGAAATGCAGATTTAGTATCACACAAAACGTTTGACTCTGAGGTTCATCTGTCAAATTGCTGAATCTCGCTTTCTTGAAACTGACGAACATGTGACTAAGACGTTTTAGTAGTTCCCCTACACAAGCAGAACAAACATAGGCTTTTTTCACTAATGCATATAATGTATATTCCTCATATGTCCATATAATGTTATACATGGCAATATGAGGCAACTGCACAAATAATAGAATGCTGATATGTATTTATTTACTAAGCAAGTAAATAAAAGTATTGGATAATCTAGTTCTAACTGCATCCAATATGGAATTGTGCGATTGGGCCATTATTCGCTGTCACTCTACTGTTCGTGTTACAGTATTAAGGCCCATTTAGACACAACGATTATCGCTCAAAATTCGCTCAAAAGCCAACAATTGAGCGATAAATGTTGTGTCTAAATGGGCGGGCATCATAGACCATTTGTGCACTATTCGTTCATTGTTGACTTATAGCAAGCTAAAAGTCAGCAATGATCCTTATCACCGCCGCGCGCTGAGTTCTCAGCGGGATACCAGCTGATAACATTCTTTCAGCTGGTATCCCACACGGAGCTCTCAGCGATAGCTCCGAAAACATAGCAGCTGCTGCTGTTCTCGGCGCTATCAGCTCAGCTTGATACCAGCTGACAGCTCAGAGAACAAAGCTGCTGTTTGCGTATACAAAACAGCTGCTGTTCTCAGAGTTATCAGCGGTGTCCCACTCCGCCTGCATTCAAGTCTTAAGTAGCTAATTAGCTACTTAAAAGTTTATGCAAAGTTGATCACTCAAAACTGTCACCCAGATTGTCGTTTGAGTGATTTTTGAGCGATCATCTTTCAGTGTAAATGGGCCTTTAGAACTATATGGCTTGCTTTTACTTTTTTAAACCTTAATTAGGTGAAAAGTGGAGGAGGGGAATGTTAAAAGGGCTGTCCAGTGTTAGAAAAATATGGCTGATATCTTCCAAACACAGCACCACTATTGCCCATAGGGTTGGGTGTAGTATGGCAGCTCGGCTTCATTGAAGTAAATAGAAGCTGATCTGCAATACCAGACACAACCTGTGGACAAGGATGGTGCTGTGTTTGGAAGAAAGCAGCCATGTTTTTCTAAGTATGGACAAGCTAATGACATAAAGGCAATTGTCAAATGGCTCAAAGTTAGCATACATACTACAGCTAAATAAACTGCAGGACAGACGTCTCCTTTTTCAGAATATATCCTTTACAGGCGATGTAAACCGTTACAGAACTCAAGAAAGTTTTCTGCCGAGAAACCTGATTCCTAGAATTTACCACTGTAGCTGTAGGTGAAGAGTCCTCTTATCACCCGTGACACAGACTGCTGTTATCACTCTGGCCCGAGTCACATGCCATTCTAAGCCAATGCATCTGACATCCATAACTCCGCTTTTGAAGCCATATTATACAGAAGCCGATCCCCAGCATTTAATGGGTTACAGTGAGCATCATGGTTTTGTTGCTGGCAGAGCAGATTGTCTATAGTTAATGTTAATCCGAGATAAGGGGAAGTGGCATTACGTGCAGGCATACTGACGGGCAGGGCTGTTTGAATGGCATTGACAGATGAAATCTCACTTGTATCTTGCTGGAAATAAATCTTTTTCGGTGTATGTATATATATATATATATATATATATATATATATATATATATATATATATATATATATATATATATATATACCGAAAAAGATTTATTTCCAGCAAGATACAAGTGAGATTTCATCTGTCAATGCCACTCAAACAGCCCTGCCCGTCAAGGAATAAGGCACTGGCACTGTTGCCTCTTACTTTGGGCCATCAGCCAGAGAAGCGAGAAACAGATTATAACCCACCCCGAATACCATTATAGATAATGTTCGAAATAAGACAGTTTCACTTGGAAGTTTAGATTGTTAGTTTATCTTCCAAAGAGGAAGGAAGGTGTTTCCAAATTCTGATTCATATTTAAGATGATTCTTCTGTAGAGATGAGCGAGCGTACTCGGAAAAGCACTACTCGCTCGAGTAATTTGCTTTATCCGAGTATCGCTGTGCTCGTCCCTGAAGATTCGGGTGCCGCTGCGGCTGACAGGTGAGTCGCAGCGGGGAGCAGGGGAGAGCGGGCGGGAGAGAGGGAGAGAAAGATCTCCCCTCCATTCCTCCCCGCTCTCCCCTGCAGCTCCCCGCTCCGTGCCGGCACCCGAATCTTCAGGGACGAGCACAGCGATACTCGGATAAAGCAAATTACTCGAGCGAGTAGTGCTTTTCCGAGTACGCTCGCTCATCCCTATTCTTCTGTCATCTGGATGGCATGAATTGAAAATGGCAAGGTTAGAATACTTTATCCTATCTATGATTGAGGGGGGGGGGGGGGGGGGGGGTCCACGTATATATGCAATGTGATGAAATGAAAAGGCTCAGTACTTTGTTAGAGACTTGAAAATGGGACGATGTCACACCAAGCAGCGGTGCTGCCAACTGGGCATCTACAGAGTTATTTCATGTGGTCATATGATAGAAGCAAAAACAAACCTCTCCTATGTAACTAACAGTAATGTCTTCTACTTACAGAACCTTTGACTGCATTCTCATAAACGATCAGTATGTCTGGAAAACTTGCAGAATACCACACAAGTATGAGATCACCGCTTCCAGTGCTTGTTATAGGTACGTTTCTGATTCATACAACCAGGCATAGTGCCCACGGCTCATAAACCATCATATTGTCATTGGATGTGTGGCAATGTGTGTGTCACGGGCTTATCCAGTTCACCAGTGACCTACAATTTAGTTTAGTTAATGTAATCCTTGGTTTATAGATGCATAAGGACAAGTTACAACTTGTATTTCATTACATAAATTGACTGCACTTGTGCCAAATGATGTCACTAGAAGGAAGCTGCCCAGCAAGTTCTCCATTGGGGAGCAACACTCTATTGTTAAGGATTTAACCCTGTCTCCTTGACCATCATGACAGGAAAAAAACATTCATTACATCTGTGACATATTTCTGCAGGGCGGGGAAAACCTTTCCATGGCTGAAGACAATCAATACACTGCAGAGACTCAATCTAGATGTTCCGCAATGCGTGGCTTGTGATAAATGCCCTTGACTTATATAGTCTGGGAAGTGGGAACCTCAGAGTTCTGCCTTTCCATTTGCATAGTATGACAGAGGAGGGAGGAAGTGTCATCTGTATAGTTTCTTGGCCATGAGCTATTAGCTGATATGTTGTTGGATTCCTATTAGAGATGATCGAGCACGCTCGTTTAAGGTTGCCACTCGATCAAGTAGCAGTCTTATCGGGTAACCGTGTACTCGCCCCATGGGGGGTGGAGCGGGGGGAGAGTGAGAGAGATCTTTCTCTCTCTCTCTCCCCCTCCTTGCACCTTGCTTGCCGCCCCGCCCCCTTCCGCCCTAATTCCTATCTCCAAATCTCTAATACCTATGATTAGCTGTTATTCGCAAATTGAGGTGTTTATTGAAATCAATGCATAATTCATATGACGCATAGATATGCCAGGTCCTCTACTCTGCTTGATAGAGGGTAGGTCCCAAATGTTGAACATCCCCTCCCATTTATTAGCTCAAAATTACCCACATAATTTGACTAACCTTTAATTATATAAACCCGTAACGCTCCAGTACATACGTTTACGTCATGAAGGTTCAGGTTTTTTTTTTTTATGGAGGGCAACTGTGAGTCGTCCCCTCTCCATACAGTGTGAGTGAAAGCTGTTTCTTACAGCTGACATCTATCTGCGACAGCTCCAAACAGCAGCGATGCTAATTGGAGCTGTTAATCCTTTAAAGGCCGCTGTCAATTTTGACAGCGGCATTTAAATGCCCCAATTGATGTTCGGGAGTCCCGAAGGTCCCTCTGCGATGAAATTGCAGAGTGCTGAGTGATTGCCATAGCAACAGGGGGCTTTCCGAAAGCCCCTAGGGCTGTCGTGTCAGATTGGCTATCAAACCATGCCATTTAAAATTGGTTTAAAAAAGTTTTATTAATAAAAAAAATAACATAATAAAAGTTAAAAAAAAAAGCACTTTTGCCATATTTATAAAAGAGTAGTCTAAATAAAAAAAAACTCACATTCGGTATCACTACATCCATAAAAGTCTGATCTACCAAAGTAACGCATTATTTACCCCACACGGTGAACGTTGTCAGGAAAAAAAATTAACAACATTAGAAGTTGATAGGCTTTTAGGAGCTAGAAAACCTATTTAAACACCATATTATACCACTTTGTGGCCTTATCGGACAAAGTACTTCTGTCACAATATGCAAAAAGCATGCTTTCTACTGTGCTCAAACTTTACATGCAATCTGTGTGACCTCAAGATATTTTATAAATCGTTCTGAATATCATCTTATTCCAGGTAATGGTCCATCAGGCATCTGCCTCTCATACCTGTTGTCTGGTTATACCCCGTATGTGAAAGAAGAAGCCATACATCCAAACCCCTTGTTGCAGAGGAAGCTGGAGGAATTCCCTAATGTTGCCATCACAGAGCAGGTCAGTATAGACTACTAAAAATCCAGTCTGCGATGATGTGTAGACTCTGCTCATGTATCCATGTCATGAAAGAGAAAAACAAGACTAACGGTGTGACAGCTCCATCATATGATGAACACCCATGGCACCCAATGGAACCCATTGACGTTAGTGGAAAAAATAGTGCACACATTTGCATGCTGGAACCTCCAAATGAAAGTGATCAGAGCCTTAGGCCATGCAGTACGCAGTGAATAGAACCCATTCATTTCAGTGGGGTCGTTCACATGTGTATATTTTGCATGTGAATTTTGTTTCTGCAAAAAAACCCACACAGCATGCTCTAATCTCTTGCGCATATGAAAATAGCACATATTGAACTACTTAACTTAATTGCCCATTTGAATAGGAGCATGATTGGTTTTTTTTTGCGTGTGCAAAAAATATAGCAAATCGCGCACAGTCGTGCACAACAATGCAACACCATCTCGCAAATACGTAACATAAATACGCTTACGCTCTTGTGACACTTGCCTTATAATTACATTATATATTATTACATATCTTCTTTGTTAACACCTTTGTTCTACATTAAAAAGGTAAGCAACTTTGTTTCACTTATCTAGCGTTTATACTAAGCATTTGTAGAGTTAGGCTGGGTTCACACGGGCGTATATCGGCCGGCATTTCACGCTATACGCTGCCCCTCTGATGCATTGGTTTACCATGCATCAGTGTACATGGGCATATTTCCACGGTGTAAAAGCACCCAGCCAGCCAAGATAGTGCATTTCAAGCGGGCATTTGTACGCCGGCAGCGGCTGCATAGACTCCTATGAGAGTCTATGACAGCTGCCGGAGAAGGGAGGTGGGGGGGAGTTTAGAAGTGTGACTGCTAAACTCTCACCCCCTTCCCTCCTTCTCTCCCCTCCGCTCTGGCTGTTTGCAATGAGAGGGTGGGATGGGGGGCGGAGGTAAGCTAGCATACTAGCTCCGCCCCCATCCTGACCCTTCCCTTGCAGAGAGCTGACGAGGGGGAGGGAAGAGGGAGAACAGCTTAGCAGAGGTAAACTGTCTCCCCCTCCCCAACATCATTGCAACCTTGGCGTATATGTCCGGGCCCCTGCCATCTGAACAGGCACACAAACATTAGATTTGTGCGCCCGTTCATGGGTTTTTTACTGTGCCGACAGGCGCACTTAAAAGCGTCTATGTCTGTGTAAAGGTGCATAAGTCTGTACTATATTCTAGAACTTCATTACAATTCTGCTGGCTTTAAAGCTGAAATTTGTAAAATCTGACATGGTCTTAGCTCTAGTTGCAGATCCATTACAACTTTCTTCATGCTGGTGGATTTTCAGGGCAGTTACTATGACTTTGCAATTCCTTGCAGGTACATCTTCTGTCCTAAACCCACTTTCACATGGTGGTATTTAGATCACTATTTTACATTGGTATTTGCACCTCTTCCGTGCTTTGGACTACTCCTTGTTTTGACTTACAAATACTGTTACCAATAAAATGGATTTGGCTGAAATTGGCCTAAAGGAAACCTATCCAATAATGCTTATATAGGGCTGAGCTGCAATACCAAACATAGCTACAAGGGCATATCATTGTTATGCAATGAAGGGGCCCCAGCTCTCAATGAAGCACCATGGCCCCTGGTTGCTCTGATCTATAGAGGTACATCCACTGGTTACACACTGATGTCCTGTCCTGTCTTGCATTGCCCAGAAACCCTTTAAACTAATCACAATCTTAGGCTTCAAAATGTTGGATTGGACAAGATAGAACTGTACTATGATCACCTTTTTTCGTCTGATATTCCATGGACATCAAAGTCAATGCATCCTTTTTTTACATTTTAGGACCTGGAGTATTTATCTGAGGGCTTGGAAGGTCGCACCACGAGTCCAGCTGCTCTGTTGTTTGATACCTTGCTCAGGCCAGACACTGACTACATGGGAGATGTGGATTCTGTATTGCAGTGGACTCTAGAACCAAAAAGAGCTATTCCTCACCTGGTGCTTGGGCAAGGTCCACCTGGAGGAGCATGGAATGTAAGTATTCTGTATCTAGCATAATTTGCATTTATATGGAATAATATCAAAATGATATAATATATAGTCACCTCTGACCCCTTCTGGGTTCCAATGGAAAATCTGTGATGGGGCCCCCATCTACTATGTGCCATTTATAGTACCACTGTCTTCCGATTTGGCAGAGGGGATATTTAAGCTCCCTTAGGCACAAGGGTCCAGGTGCAACAGCTACCTCTGTACCTCTATAGCTTTGCCCATGACCATATATGAAGTAATATGTTTGTGACAGACGTATACCAAGCATTACGTTTTGTTTTTCAGGCAATTGAGGGATCGATGATAACTCTTAGCCGTGGGAACTGGATGGGTCTCCCTGATTTATCATACAAAGATTGGATGAGGATGAAAAAGAGGTAAGATATCAAATATGTCCTTACATTATGACTAAGTCCTTTGAAATTGGCTCTTGTAAAATAGTTTAATTTTGTAGAGAGCATTAGAAAATGCACAGTATATTTTACTATGTTGCAAGTGTTCAAAGACACTATGGGACAGCTTGGGTAATTATATCTGTATTCACTAGAGATGAGCGAGCATACACGTCCGAGCTTGATGCTCGTTCGAGTATTAGGGTGCTCGAGATGCTCGTTACTCGAGACGAGCACCACGCGGTACTCGTCTCAATTAAACGAGCACTGACCATTGAATTCAATGGAGCCGGCAATACAGCCGGCTCCATTGAAAGCAATGGCCTGCCAGCGAGCGCGGGATGAATTGTCAGGAAGGGCTTAAATATATAAGCCCTTCCCTGCAATTCATCCAGAAATGTGTAAAAAAAAAAATATATATATACTCACCTTGTCCCAGCAGAACGATGTTAGCCCATTGAATTCAATGGAGCCGGCAATATAGCCGGCTCCATTAAAAGCAATGGGCTGCCGGCGATCGCGGGATGAATTGTCGGGAAGGGGTTAGATATATAAGCCCTTCCCTGCAATTCATCCAGAAATGTGTAAAAATAAAAAATATATATATACTCACCTGGTCCCGGCAGACGGAGTTCAGCGCGGCCAGCGGCAGTCCTCCTGAACTGCTCTGAACAGCTGTGAGTAGTATTCAGCAGACGGGGATTTAAAATCCCCGCCTGCTGAATGAGCTGCCTCTAATTGGTCACAGCCTGACCAATCAGAGGCAGATTCCACTCACACACCCATTCATGAATTTATGAATGGGTGAGTGACTGCTGCCTCTCATCTGATTGGTCCCGCTGAGCCAATCAGAGGCAGCAGTCACACAGCTAATTTCCTCAACATCTCCATAAACATGCACAGTTGGACTGGAGACCAGCCACCTGGCAGGCATACTAGAGTATTTTTCGGACTAAAGAATTAACACTTTAGCAAGAAAAAGTATGTGCATCTTTTAGTGTGATGTCAGAAGGGTCTGGCATTGCCAGATGCCTCTGACTACAAAAGCACAGGCTTGCACAAAACAACACAATTGGTTGGATTCAGCCAATTATGCCATACAATTGCAATTTCGACTGTCAGCATTAAATGCTGCCATTAGCTGCATCACATCTTTGGCAGACTATAGTCTACCATAATGAACAATCTTTTGTGTTATTTCTGCAACCAATATGGCCAAAATCAGCCATTTTGGGAACTGTTTTTTCATGTGTATGGGCAGCTTACGATAAATCCCTCTCAGACTGCATGTTGCTGTGGACTACATTCCACTATTCTGCTATGTCATGAGACATTGTGCATGTTTAATGCAAGAACAAATTAGTCAAAAAAACTTGAACAAGTAATTAATCTTCAGTGACCAAGTGTTCTGTAAAGAGATTATGTAAAATCTACAGTATGCAAAGTTACTACATGGTAACATACAATGAGCCATATAGATTGCAGGTTGTTCTGTTCAGCATTGTAACACACTTAATTCAGTGTATATTAATTACTGTAGGTTAATGTTGGCTGAAATATTAATGCGGGTTTTGTTCTTATTTCTAGGAACCTAAGAAATGATCGGTCCACTGCAGGGGACATCCTGAATTACTACCAATACTATGTAAAGAATAAAGGACTGCAGGGAAATTTTGTATCTGGTGCAGTTGTCACCTCTGTCATAAAACTTGGCAACAACATGAAAATCACTTCTGGGAATAACATTTGTAACAATACCGAGTTTGAAGAAGAGCAAACTCAGGAGAAGAGTGTATTTCAAGTTAGTGGATTCATCGAAAATGAAATTGGTCCCAAGCAGGACTTCTGTCTATATGCTGAGAATGTTGTACTTGCTACAGGCACGTATGATAGACCCTCGTGGCTGGGTATCGAAGGGGAAGATCTTCCATTTGTCTCACATCAAATATCTGCTCTCGAGGAAGCAGTAAAATCAAAGAAAGTCCACCAAGGCTCTGACCCAGTGCTGATCATAGGGGCTGGACTGACTGCCGCAGATGCCATTTTGTTAGCTCATCATTATAACATCCCTGTAATTCATGCTTTCAGAAGACGAGTGAATGATCCGCAACTCATCTTCAACCAGTTACCGCATGTCATGTACCCAGAGTACCATAAGGTACACCAAATGATGAAAGAACAATCAGTCTTTCAAGGAGGACCCTATAAGGGCTACATGAGCCTTCCAGAGCACCATGCTGTGCATTTCAATGATGCGAAGAAATGTACATTTACAGATAAGCATGGTCAGCATAAGGCATTTCAAGTCTCAATGGTTTTTATTCTCATTGGTTCCAATCCCAATTTGTCCTATCTTCCTAAAAATGGCATTGATTTGGCTTGGTATACTGACCGACCAGTCAACTCCAAAAGTAATGCTCTTGATGTTGACCCATTTACATACGAGTGTCTTCAGGAGAAAGGCCTTTATGCAGTAGGCCCTCTAGCTGGTGATTATTTTGTACGCTTTGCTCAAGGAGGTGCCTTGGCTATTTGTAGCGCTCTCCTAAAATCTCAGAAGAGGCCCCCTTAATATTGTACAATAATACATTCCAGGATACTTTCAAGAGCTGCAGCTCAGGTTCGCAATTTCTATGTAAGACAAAAGGGCAAGTGAACAGACAATGCAGATTGTTTCAGCTGGCTGAATATGGCCTCTAAATATCTAGATCATTCCGGCTGAAAATAAAAAAAAAACTGTATTCTATGAATACTTTTATTTATGTAAAAGAATGCAACCAAACGTTTCTAGTCTTACACAAGATTATATGTTAGTATTGAGGGGTTATATAATTCAATTTATGCTTTAACATTGCATAACAAGTTCTTAACCAAAATATGTTGTTATTAATGATAATTTATTAGATGTCACATGAGCACTCAACAACACTACCCTACAGAAAATACTAACGTGTGGCACTCAGATTGGTGCCAGTCTGCCTGACTGCAGTGGATAGTCATTCCAAGAGTTACTGGTTGGGCAACATATTACCTAGTTAGAAAGACTAGACTGATGAATGTTAGGTGACCTGCAGTCCAAAAACTTCAAATGACTAACCACTAACTCGCAGGCCCTGTTTACATTTTGCGAGAAGACGACGTCGATTTCAACAAGATCACTTTTGCTACTACTCAGATCTACTACGATGATCTACTACTCAGATCTACTACAATGATCTACTACGTAGATTTTTCCTTATATTTTCTTAAGTTAAACCTTCTCTATGACTTTTACGACATTTTTCTGAATGACTTTATTGGAATACAAATGTGCCCCCAAATTTTTCTCTGATGGCACTCACTGAGCTGGATAAGTAATGCATAATTTAGGTTGGGCACAGGCAATACCAAATATGTTTAAGTTTTTTTATTTAAAAAACAGAGATTTTTTTTACTTTAATTTTTGTTGTTTTATTGCAATTAAAAAACGTTATTGTTACTTTTAGGGCTCAGTCAGACGGGCGTTTTTACATGTGCTTATTTGCACTTAAAAAAGATCACACTGCGCACATAAAAAAAAAAGTGTGACCATGTCCATTGCCACCCATATGTTCTATCTTAGGGCTTAGTCACACGAGCGCCACGCCCATGTGACTGAGCCCTTACTGCAGGAAGAAGACGGCCGCACTTCAGGACGGACGACTTCCCGCAGCGCCGAAGAAAGAACACATGACTGGTAATCAAGCCGGTCACGTGTTCGTTCTTCCGGCGTTGCAGAGAGACGTCCATCCTGAAGTGCGTCCGTCTACTTCCTACAGTAACATGGGTGCTGATGCGCCCGTGTGACTAAGCCCTTATGTAGGTGTGAATTTTATGTGCATGTAAAATTCGGACATGTGACTGCTACCATTGAAAAGCATTGGTTCTATTAGATGCAAATCGCAAACGCACGAAACATGCGCAGCGACTTAACACCCATCTGACTGAGCCCTTTGGGGACTTGAACTTGGGATTGTTGTTCACTTATACAATATTGTATGTCTGCAGGCATTCTATTAAGCCATGCTACAGGTACAACTTAATAGGCAAAAATGCTTGACAGCCATGGGTGTCTTGAGAAGGCCTTAGGTTGCGATGACACCCAAACGGTACCTCATGATCTTTTCATCGGTGAGCCATTTCAGTAACAGAGGGAGCTACTTCCATTTATCAGACCATTTAGATGCTGCTGTTAGAATCTAAATGATTACCAGCTGTGATTAGAGTTATCTTCTATTATCGCTGGGAGTCAGCTGTCAAAGACAGCCTACACCTGCCACGTATGGAGCAGGCCCGACTCCCAGGCTCATCCCAGAGGCTCACCCCAATGCCAGAGGACATACATGCACACTCTCTTGTACGAAGAGGTTAAAGAAACCATAACATGATTTTTTATAGCAACAGTTCAAATTTGCTAAAACTGCTTTTTAAGGAAGGGCTACACAAAAGTCGGTTTCACACTGACATTACAAGGATATATATGTATCAATAATACTGACAGGTGTCTTTACCTGAACTCAGAGAATCACAGACTCCTATGATGCTCTACGTTTGGGTCAGTAGACATGCAGTCGTTGCATAAATACACCCCTAATACGCTTATGCGAAAATCTCAATCAAGACCCTCATCTACTAGACAGAGCAGATGGTTACTACAATGAGTCTGAGTCATTCTGAAGGACCCTGATCACCCGATACATTACATGGATAGTTCATGAATATTAATGGTAACCCTCTAATAATTTATTCCCCCTCTGGTGGCACTTTGGGAAACTCAAACTTGCTGCTAAGTTGCTTCCACAGATTCCAACTGAAATAGTGTGATAAAGGGTTTATTCACATGGGTGTATATGGATTTTGGTCTGTGAACACGCTGTGTATTAACGGAATGCAATCTGCTTTATTCAGTGTGTATTTTGGCCATTTTTGCAGTTTTCTTTTGCGCACCTAATCACTGCATATTTACGAGCGCAAAAAACCTAAGCAGGCCCATTGATTTTATGCGCAAATATGTAGTGAATATGCATGTATCATACATATTCACTGCACGTTTGCGCATTCCTATTGACTTCAATGGGCTATTTTGATGCATAATATGCACCAAAATGGGACATGTTGCTTTTTTTTTCACGTGACGACTGAAATCAATGGGGATTCAGCACTGCATATTGTAAAAAAAATGTGTGTAATACGCTGCGCAAATACACCCATGTGAATGAGCCCTAACGTATTGCCAGAAGACCTTGAAGTAAAATTTTAGATTTATCAATCGTGAAGGTTACATGTCTCTAGAAGTGGAAGAAGTAAAATGGCAAATTAAAATGTGACCAGAAAAGAAGAAAAATCTAAAAGAATTAAAATTGCACTGAATGAAATGCTGGACTTTTTGTACATTTTATTACATTCGATTTAAATGTGAAACTAATATATATTGTCATTTGTAAGTTTAAAATATTTTTTGCAAAGTTTGTATTTTTGTAACTACTTTTAAAGGTTTTTATATTTTAATCCATTTTATTTGTACAATAAATTACATTTGTATGAAATCTTGTGTATATTTTATAAATACAAATATTGGGGGGTCAAGGCCTCATGCCCACAGCTGTGTCGGACTCCGCCAGTGGAATATTGCAGCGGAGTCCGACACAGTACCCCACAAAGACCCCATACTCACCTCCCCGGATCCGCCGTAAGAGCAGTAACACGTATTCTTGTGATACTTCCACTGTGCTCACAGCGGAAGTATCACGGGACAGACTGCTTCCATTGACCACAATGGAAGCCGGCCACGCGTTTTTCCGCTGCAAATAGAACATGCCACTATTTCTTTCACACTGTTGAATTCCTCAGCATGAACCATTGCAAGGCAGAAAGCTTTTAGGTTCAATAGAACTTAATAGCTGCGGAATAACACTGCAGATCTCTGCCACATTTCAGATATCCATCCGTGGGCATTAGCCCTAATTGGCATGAAAATCATACTTTACTGAAACCGCATTAGAGACTGTGGTAATCAAACTACTAATGACCACTTGTCTTAATGTATGTGTGTGAGTGCTTCTCATGCTTCGCCCCTAGTAACGTCATCACTCCGCCCCCTGGTGACGCCATCGAAGGTCCTACAGCATATATAAAACATAGAGTCTGACCAACAGAAGAACAACACAGTTAGGGCTCTTGGAAAGAGAGGATAAAAATAACACACTGAGAATACAACTAAGCTGTTATTATCTCAGAAGACACAACTCGGCAGTCCTGATAGAAGACAACAACCTTCCACCACCACAAAGATCCAGTGGGCTAAAGAACCTATGGTGATGTCACTGCTGTGGGAGGAGCCAAGCTATGTGTGTGATGTGTAGTAGAGCTGTGTGTGTGCATGTACCATATAACACAACTGTATGGCGCACTACCTGAAACACTGGTACTATAATTTCCTACACAATGCAGCAGTCCTGACAGAACACACTGACCTACCACCACCACATAGATCAAGCGGGCGGAAGGACCAGTGATGATGTCAGTGCTGTGGGAGGAGCCAAACTGTGTTTGTGTTTTGTGGTAAATAAGCTACTGTGAGTATGATGTGCCACCAGAAACACTGCTACTATAATGTCCTAATAATTACTAGTCACTTCAAAATGAGAAGTAGGGTGCACTGCTTTACTACAGAAATAGCTTCAACTGAGTAATAGGTTCAAACATAAAAATGAAATTTAACCTTTTCAATGGGGGAAAATGTAGTACTGCACTTGCTCCAGCGGCAAGGCAATCTGTGCTATTTGCTCAAGAATTAGTTCACTGACAATTTACAACTTACACACTTCATAAAGGCCCAGATTTTTATTGAAACCTCATTCTTGAAATGAAATTCAAAACATGTCACAAGTTATGAATGAATAAATGGATGCAAAATATGTGAAAATCTCAAAATTCAAATAGACTTTCAAATGGTGATTATAGCAGAACTACTGACCCCAGGTTGTTAAGGAGCACTTAAAGGGGTTGTCCGGCCATAGACATTAGGTCTCATTACTTCTGTTTGCCCATTTCCATGCACTTTGTAATATACATTGTGCATGGAAAATGAAGCAAACAGAAGTTTTGGACTTACCTGAAGGGATGCCCCCCCCCCCTGTGTTGCTCCTCCGTCGTCCCTGGTTACCACAAGAATCTTCTCTTCTTCTTGTCGGTCCGCAGCAGCTCTTGTCGGCGCGGGAACGAGCCCCTTCTCATCCGCGCATGCGCAGTTCTTCTCTCTGCAGCCGGGACCGATATGATCTTCTTGTGTGCAGGGGGGGGGGGAGGATGGAAGAGCCTCAGAGCAGGAACTGAGCTCCCGCCCCCTCTCTGCCTTCTTTCCGCCCCTCTGCACTATTTTCAATGAGGAGAGGCGGGACGGGGGTGGGGCTAAGGTCCGAGAATTAGCCCCGCCCCCGTCTCGGCTCTCCCCATTGCAAATAGTGCAGAGGGGCGGAGAGGAGGCAGAGAGGGGGTGGGAGCTCAGTTCCTGCTCTGAGGCTCTTCCATCCTCCCCCCCCCCCCCCCCCCCCCCCTGCACACAAGAAGATCATATCGGTCCCGGCTGCAGAGAGAAGAACTGCGCATGCGCCGACAAGAGCTGCTGCGGCCCGACAAGAAGAAGAGAAGATTCTTGTGGTAACCAGGGACGACGGAGGAGCAACACAGGGGGGGGGGGGCATCCCTTCAGGTAAGTCCAAAACTTCTGTTTGCTTCATTTTCCATGCACAATGTATATTACAAAGTGCATGGAAATGGGCAAACAGAAGTAATGAGACCTAATGTTTATGGCCGGACAACCCCTTTAAGGGACTTTTCATATGGGTTGGAATTACACCGCAGGACTCAGCCAAATCCGCTGCTGCAGAATTCCACACCAAAATCTACAAGTCTACCTGCGGATTTGGATGCGGAATAGCAGCTATTTTAAATTGCGTATCAAAATTCACAGGTAGCCTGCAGGGGATTTACTGCAGCTTGCAGCTCATCATGCGGCCTATTCTGTTCAGTATGAAAAGTCCCTAAAGCTTGATAGAAGTTTTAGACTTTATAGAACGCTTTGATTCTAAAACATATAAGTTGCTGCATTTTGAGTTTAAAACATTCTTGATAAGGACAAATTATACCTTTGTTCTACAATTCTCAGATAAATGGATATAACTACAAAACCTGACGAGCGCCATGACATATGACTCATGCTTCACTGGGTCTTCTGGCCCTGGTGACATCCCATACATCTAATGGGTACCCTGGCCTATAAACAGCCACGTGACTACTGAAGCAAATAAAAACAGAGATGCTAGAGAATGGAAGTGGTAGTGGCAAACATTGGAACAGCAGAGAAGTGAGCGTGTATGTGTTTTTTTTTTCAGATTTTCCCTCCATCTGCCAACAATGATGGTTAAATCAGAAAACTCCTTAAGGAGGCACAGTTACTTCTTCTTAAATGTGTTTTTTTTACGCAATTACTTGCATCCCCTATGAGAGGATTCTGGAGCGTTAATTCAGATTTTGGATATAATTTAGGCCAATTTGAAAAAATTGGACAACAGGAGTCATAGCCCTGCTCGCAAGAGCTTACAGACTGTGACGAAATAGGGGTGACACAAAAGGTACAAGTGCTTGATTTGTACAATGATCCAGCCAGGGGCATAGCTAAAGGCTCAGGGGCCCAGGTGCAAAAGTTCAGCTTACTGCACTTGAGGACTGCTGTCTATGTTTTGCTCAGAGCTTTCGCCATCATTATTGGGTCTCTTAGGAGGTCCGCCTGTGCGACACCAGCTACCAGGGATGTTGCTAAATTCTGAAAAGATTAGGAGCATGAGCTCCAAAACTCATCACCCCATCCTCCACCAGTGAAAGACTAAATACACACATCTATCTATCTATCTATCTATCTATCTATCTATCTATCTATCTATCTATCTATCTATCTATCTATCTATCTATCTCATATCTACAGTGAGCTTAGTTAGATACAGCAGTTTAACTCTAGGTTGCCTCAAAATAATGCAGTCACAATATAATAGTAAGGTAGCAACTCTACACAGTGATAGTTATTACTTTGCATTTAGGGTTATTTTACACAGGATGACTGTCGGGAGCACTTGTATACCACTAGGGGTTGCAGGGGTCGCAATAGCTAGGGGGGCACACAGGCACCCGCCATATACTGTTTCATATTCATGAGCCAGCTGTGTGTGGTGCTCAGGGAGGGCAAAGGCCATAACCTGTGTGGCAGCCTGCAGCCAATTCAACTCTAAGACTCCCCTGGCATGCAGTCCTTTCTACTTCTGAGAGACTGCATTTGTGATTCACGGCAGCTGCAATCTGTCAGTGCAGTGCTAGCTACATCATTCGTTGGGCCAGCGGTGTCTGATACTAGAGAAGGGGACCATGCTGGTGCAGTAATCTATACCTGTACCCATACCTAAACCATACAGCCTGCAGACATCTGTACCTGTACCCATACCCATACTATACAGCCTGCAGTCATCTGTACCTGTATACATACTTGAACCGTGCTGCGTACAGCTGCAAAATAAATTTCCAAACATGACTCAATTCCTGGACTACATTAAAATTAGTATGTAGCCCCTTAGGATGAGTTCATGTTTTTTTGTTGCTTTTTTTTGAACCACAATTAAAAAACACATCAAAAAAACAAATGTGTTTTTAAGAAAATGTATACACTATTAAAAATCGCATGTAACTTGAAATACTTGCGCTTTTTTTAAAGACACATATGCAGTTTATGAAAACTGCATGCAGGTTTTTAATGGTTTTTTTAATTGTGTGTAAACTGTGCAATTATATAGGAGATGCCAAGGTTATATCAGCATGGTCAATATCACTATATACAAAAGATGTATAACTTATACCAGCTGTATAGATAGAATTTTATATACAGGGAATACCCAGGTTATACCAGCAGGCTCTACATCACTATATACAGGGAGATGTACAATTTATATAAACTGTATATATATATATATATATATAATTATTAGAGATGAGCGAACGCGTTCGTCCGAGCTTGATATTCGTGCGAATATTAGGGTGTTCGGGATGTTCGTTATTCGTAACGAACACCATGCGGTGTTCTGGTTACTTTCACTTCCTTCCCTGAGACGTTAGCGCGCTTTTCTGGCCAATTGAAAGACAGGGAAGGCATTACAACTTCCCCCTGCAACGTTTAAGCCCTATACCACCCCCCTGCTGTGAGTGGCTGGCGAGATCAGGTGTTCGCCTAATATAAAAGTCGGCCCCTCCCGCGGCTCGCCTCAGATGCGGTGTGAGTTAGATGAGGGACAGTGCTGTTTATACCGGAGCTGCTGTAGGGAAAGAATTGGTAGTTAGTGTAGGCTTCAAGACCCCCCAAAGGTCCTTATTAGGGCCACTGATAGCTGTGTGTTGGCTGCTGTTAGCAGTGGGATTTTTTTTCTTCTCAAAATCGCCTCTGCAGACCGTTGCACCTGGCATTAGGGACAGAAGTGCTGCATAGGCAGGGAGAGTGTTAGGAGTGAGTGTAGCCTTCAAGAACCTCAACGGTCCTTTCTAGGGCCATATTTATCCGTGTGCAGTACTGTCCAGGCTGCTGTTAGCTGTGCTGCATTTTTTTTGGGCTTCTCAAAATCGCCTCTGCAGAGCATTCCACCCTCCATTGATACTGCAGGGAAAGAATTGTATAGGCAGGGCCACAACACAGTTATTATTCATAGAATATACGCAGTGCTGCCTTTTGGTGGGAAAAAACTGAAAACAAATCTATTTGTCCAGCCTCTGTCCGTCCTTACGGGCGGTGGAGACGTGTGAGCTGCGTGAAGAACAGTGCTAAATCATACGCACCCAGCTACGCTTTACTGCTGGCTTCGCCATTTGCTTTCCTTAATTGGGAAAAAAAATACCTGCTCTGCCAGAGTTATAATAACTCTGCTACCCTCACGTTCTGTGACACATAAGCAGGGACACAGCACAGTTATTAAACTTTTCATGTTCATAGAATATACGCAGTGCTGCCTTTTGGTGGGAAAAAACTGAAAACAAATCTATTTGTCCAGCCTCTGTCCGTCCTTACGGGCGGTGGAGACGTGTGAGCTGCGTGAAGAACAGTGCTAAATCATACGCACCCAGCTACGCTTTACTGCTGGCTTCGCCATTTGCTTTCCTTAATTGGGAAAAAAAATACCTGCTCTGCCAGAGTTATAATAACTCTGCTACCCTCACGTTCTGTGACACATAAGCAGGGACACAGCACAGTTATTAAACTTCTCATGTTCATAGAATATACGCAGTGCTGCCTTTTGGTGGGAAAAAACTGAAAACAAATCTATTTGTCCAGCCTCTGTCCGTCCTTACGGGCGGTGGAGACGTGTGAGCTGCGTGAAGAACAGTGCTAAATCATACGCACCCAGCTACGCTTTACTGCTGGCTTCGCCATTTGCTTTCCTTAATTGGGAAAAAAAATACCTGCTCTGCCAGAGTTATAATAACTCTGCTACCCTCACGTTCTGTGACACATAAGCAGGGACACAGCACAGTTATTAAACTTCTCATGTTCATAGAATATACGCAGTGCTGCCTTTTGGTGGGAAAAAACTGAAAACAAATCTATTTGTCCAGCCTCTGTCCGTCCTTACGGGCGGTGGAGACGTGTGAGCTGCGTGAAGAACAGTGCTAAATCATACGCACCCAGCTACGCTTTACTGCTGGCTTCGCCATTTGCTTTCCTTAATTGGGAAAAAAAATACCTGCTCTGCCAGAGTTATAATAACTCTGCTACCCTCACGTTCTGTGACACATAAGCAGGGACACAGCACAGTTATTAAACTTCTCATGTTCATAGAATATACGCAGTGCTGCCTTTTGGTGGGAAAAAACTGAAAACAAATCTATTTGTCCAGCCTCTGTCCGTCCTTACGGGCGGTGGAGACGTGTGAGCTGCGTGAAGAACAGTGCTAAATCATACGCACCCAGCTACGCTTTACTGCTGGCTTCGCCATTTGCTTTCCTTAATTGGGAAAAAAAATACCTGCTCTGCCAGAGTTATAATAACTCTGCTACCCTCACGTTCTGTGACACATAAGCAGGGACACAGCACAGTTATTAAACTTAGATAATTCATTCACTAGAGGCAGTGGGGCCTTTCGTTTTCCAAAAAGGGCAAAAATTATATTTGGCCTGCAGTCTTGCGCCAATTTATTTCCTGCCTGTGAAATCAAATCACTGGTAATACAGCATGCTGAGGGGTAGGGGTAGGCCTAGAGGACGTGGACGCGGCCGAGGACGCGGAGGGCCAAGTCAGGGTGTGGGCACAGGCCAAGCTCCTGATCCAGGTGTGTCGCAGCCGACTGCTGCGCGATTAGGAGAGAGGCACGTTTCTGGCGTCCCCACATTCATCGCCCAATTAATGGGTCCACGCGGGAGACGGTTATTAGAAAATGAGCAGTGTGAGCAGGTCCTGTCCTGGATGGCAGAAAGTGCTTCGAGCAACCTATCGTCTACCCGCAGTTCTGCGCCGTCCACTGCTGCCAATCCGAATCCTCTGTCTGCTGCTCCTCCTTCCTCCCAGCCTCCTCACTCCACTACAATAACACCTGCTCAGGAGCGGGAGCACTCCCAGGAACTGTTCTCGGGCCCCTGCTTAGATTGGGCAGCAGCGGTTCCTCTCCCACCAGAGGAGTTTATCGTCACTGATGCCCAACCATTCGAAAGTTCCCGGGGTCCGGGGGAAGAGGCTGGGGACTTCCGCCAACTGTCTCAACAACTTTCTGTGGGTGAGGAGGACGATGACGATCAGACACAGTTGTCTTGCAGTGAGGTAGTAGTAAGGGCAGTAAGTCCCAGGGAGCAGCGCACAGAGGATTCGGAGGAAGAGCAGCAGGACGATGAGGTGACTGACCCCACCTGGTGTGCAACGCTTACTCAGGAGGACAGGTCTTCAGAGGGGGAGTCAAGGGCATCAGCAGGGCAGGTTGCAAGAGGCAGTGCAGTGGCCAGGGGTAGAGGCAGGGCCAGACCGAATAATCCACCAAGTGTTTCCCAAAGCGCCCCCTCGCGCCATGCCACCCTGCGGAGGCCGAGGTGCTCTAAGGTCTGGCAGTTTTTCACAGAGACGCCTGACGACCGACGAACAGTGGTGTGCAACCTTTGTCGCGCAAAGCTCAGCCGGGGAGCCAACACCAACAGCCTCACCACCACCACCATGCGCAGACATATGATGGCCAAGCACCCCGCAAGGTGGGACAAAGGCCGTTCACCGCCTCCGGTTTGCACCCCTGCCTCTCCCCCTGTGCCCCAACCTGCCACTGAGATGCAACCCCCCTCTCAGGACACAGGCACTACCGCCTCATGGCCTGCACCCACACCCTCATCTCCGCTGTCCTCGGCCCCATCCAGCAGTGTAGTTCAGCGCACCGTTCAGCCGTCGCTTGCGCAAGTGTTCGAGCGCAAGCGCAAGTACGCCGCCACGCACCCGCACGCTCAAACGTTAACCGTCCGCATCGCAAAATTCATCAGCCTTGAGATGCTGCCGTATAGGGTTGTGGAAACGGAGTCCTTCAAAAGTATCATGGAGGCGGCGGCCCCGCGCTACTCAGTTCCCAGTCGCCACTACTTTTCCCGATGTGCCGTCCCAGCCCTGCACGACCACGTCTCCCGCAACATTGTGCGCGCCCTCACCAACGCGGTTACTGCCACGGTCCACTTAACTACGGACACGTGGACAAGCACAGGCGGGCAGGGCCACTACATCTCCCTGACGGCACATTGGGTGAATTTAGTGGAGGCTGGGACAGAGTCAGAGCCTGGGACCGCTCACGTCCTACCCACCCCCAGAATTGCGGGCCCCAGCTCGGTGCTGGTATCTGCGGAGGTGTATGCTTCCTCCACTAAAGCACCCTCCTCCTCCTCCTCCTCCTCTGTCTCACAATCAAGATGTGTTAGCAGCAGCATGTCGCCAGCAGTCGGTGTCGCGCGGTGTGGCAGCACAGCGGTGGGCAAGCGTCAGCAGGCCGTGCTGAAACTACTCAGCTTAGGCGATAAGAGGCACACGGCCCACGAACTGCTGCAGGGTCTGACACAGCAGACCGACCGCTGGCTTGCGCCGCTGAGCCTCCAACCGGGCATGGTCGTGTGTGACAACGGCCGTAACCTGGTGGCGGCTCTGCAGCTCGGCAGCCTCACGCACGTGCCATGCCTGGCCCACGTCTTTAATTTGGTGGTTCAGCGCTTTCTGAAAAGCTACCCACGCTTGTCAGACCTGCTCGTAAAGGCGCGCCGGCTCTGCGCACATTTCCGCAAGTCCCACACGGACGCTGCCACCCTGCGCACCCTGCAACATCACTTTAAGCTGCCAGTGCACCGACTGCTGTGCGACGTGCCCACACGGTGGAACTCTACGCTCCACATGTTGGCCAGGCTCTATGAACAACGGAGAGCTATAGTCGAATACCAACTCCAACATGGGCGGCGCAGTGGGAGTCAGCCTCCTCAATTCCTTTCAGAAGAGTGGGCCTGGTTGGCAGACATCTGCCATGTCCTTGGTAATTTTGAGGAGTCTACCCAGGTGGTGAGCGGCGATGCTACAATCATTAGCGTCACCATTCCTCTGCTATGCATCTTGAGAAATTCCCTGCAAACCATAAAGGCAGCTGCTTTGCGCTCGGAAACGGGGGCGGGGGAAGACAGTATGCCGCTGGATAGTCAGGGCACCCTCCTGTCTATTTCTCAGCGCGTACAGGAGGAGGAGGAGGAGCATGAGGAGGATGAGGAGGAGGGGGAAGAGACAGCTTGGGCCGCTGCTGACGGTACACCGGCTGATTGCCTGTCATCCTTTCAGCGTGTATGGCCTGAGGAGGAGGAGGAGGAGGAGGAGGATCCTGAAAGTGATCTTCCTAGTGAGGACAGCCATGTGTTGCGTACTGGTACCCTGGCACACATGGCTGACTTCATGTTAGGATGCCTTTCTCGTGACCCTCGCGTTGCACGCATTCTGGCCACTACGGATTACTGGGTGTACACACTGCTCGATCCACGGTATAAGGAGAACCTGCCCACTCTGATTCCCGAAGAGGAAAGGGGTTCGAGAGTGTTGCTATACCACAGGACCCTTGCGGACAAGCTGATGGTAAAATTCCCAGCCGACAGCGCTAGTGGCAGAAGGCGCAGTACCGAGGGCAAGGTAGCAGGGGATGTGCGTAGATCGAGCAGCATGTACATCCCAGGCAGTGCAACAGTCTTTAAGGGCCTGGCCAGCTTTATGGCTCCCCACCAAGACTGTGTCACCGCTCCCCAGTCACGGCTGAGTCGGCGGGAGCACTGTAAAAGGATGGTGAGGGAGTACGTAGCGGATCGCATGACCATCCTTGGTGACGCCTCTGCCCCCTACAACTACTGGGTGTCGAAGCTGGACACGTGGCCTGAACTCGCGCTGTATGCCCTGGAGGTGCTTGCTTGTCCTGCGGCTAGCGTCTTGTCGGAAAGGGTGTTTAGTGCGGCTGGGGGAATCATCACAGATAAGCGTAGCCGCTTGTCAACCGACAGTGCCGACAGGCTAACACTCATCAAGATGAACAAAGGCTGGATTTCCCCAGACTTCTGTTCTCCACAAGCGGACAGCAGCGATACGTAAGCAATACGTAGGCTGCACCCGCGGATGGAAGCTACGTTCTCTCTCACCATCCAAAACGGGGACATTTCTGCTTCATCAATCTGTGTCTAATATTCCTCCTCCTCCTCCTCCTGCTCCTCCTCCTGAAACCTCACGTAATCACGCTGAACGGGCAATTTTTCTTAGGGCCACAAGGCTCAGTCAAATAATTTTTCAGAACAATTTTTAAAAGTTTCAATGCGCTTAAAAGCATTGGAACTTTAACTTGAACCAATTTTTCGTTACACTGGGCTGCCTCCAGGCCTAGTTACCACTTAAGCCACATTAACCAAAGCGATTAATGTGTTTCACCTGCCCTCTTGGCTGGCCATGGCCAATTTTTGGGATGTACATTAGTACTGTTGATACAGCAATTTTTGTGGGCCCTCGCCTACAGTGTAATCAAATTAATTTTTAGCCCACCTGCATTACAGCTGACGTAACCTCAGCTGTGTTGGGCAATGCAATGGGATATTTTTGTGTACCGCCGGTGGGTTCCAGGGAGCCACCCATGCTGTAGGTGCACACGGAGTTTTTAATACATCTGTACACTTCTAAAGAACCCCAGTCTGACTGGGGCATGCAGTGTGGGCCGAAGCCCACCTGTATTACGCACAACATTACTACCTCAGCTGTGTTGGGCAATGCAATGGGATATTTCTATGTACCGCCGGTGGCTTCCTGGCACCCACCCATGCTGTAGGTGCACACGGAGTTTTTACTACATCTGTACACTTATAAAGAACCCCAGTCAGACTGGGGCATGCAGTGTGGGCCGAAGCCCACCTGCATTAAGCACGACATTACTACCTCAGCTGTGTTGGGCAATGCAATGGGATATTTCTGTGTACCACTGGTGGGTTCCAGGGAGCCACCCATGCTGTGGGTCGACAGGGACTTCACAATAGGGAGTTGTACCTGCCTGTGTCTATGAATTAAAAAGCCCGGTCTGACTGGGGCATGCAGACACCTTGACAGAATGAATAGTGTGTGGCACATAGGTTCCCCATTGCTATGCCCACGTGTGCAGCTCCTGATGGCGGTGGCACAGGATTCTATTTCTCATTGCTTCTGTACAGCATTGTGGGCTATCGCTCCGCCACTTTTAAAGAGGGTCGCTGCCTAGCCGTGCCAACCTCTGCAGTGTGTGCCTGCGGTCCCTCGTCATGGCAGACGCAATTCTAAATAGACATGAGCGTGGTGTGGCATGAGGGCAGCTGAAGGCTGCCCAGGGACACTTTGGTGTGCGCTGTGGGGGGGAGGGGGGGCGGTTGGTCAGCATGTAACCCAGGAGAAGTGTCAGTGGAGTGTCATGCAGGCAGTGATTGTGCTTTGTTGGAGGTAGTGTGGTGCTTAGCAAAGGTATGCCATGCTAATGAGCGCTTTTCAGAAGTAAAAGTTGTTGGGAGGGGGGGGGCCCACTCTTGCCGCTATTGTGGCTTAATAGTGGGACCTGTGAACTTAGGATGCAGCCCAACATGTAGCCCCTCGCCTGCCCTATCCGTCACTGTGTCATTCCCATCACTTTCCTGAATTGCCCAGATTTTCACACATGAAAACCTTAGCGAGCATCGGCGAAATACAAAAATGTTCTGGTCGCCCATTGACTTCAATGGGGTTCGTTGTTCGAAACGAACCCTCGAGCATCACGGGAAGTTCGTTACGAATAACGAACACCCGAACATTTTGGTGTTCGCTCATCTCTAATAATTATATAACTAACATACCTAGGTTACACCAGCATGCTCCATATTGCAATTCCGCACTGTCATCTTCACTGACGTTATCACATCTTCTGAGTTTTGGACCTCTCCACTATTGCTAAGCATTCACTTCAACTCCTCAACTAGCTTGTCCTGCACTGAGAAAACTCTTCTGGCGGAGGAGTTGCGTGCTTTCAAGTAGTGGTGATAAAACAACTCGGAGTTGTGGTGCAGGTGGCCGTGCTGTGGGGAATTTATCCTGGGTGCTGTGCTACAGTGGCAAGGGGAGGCTTCTGGGCGCTCCTGGTTAAGAGGCCAGGTCGCGACTGTGACCACTGCAATCCCTATAGATATGCCACTGGGTCCAGCCATCCTGATAGAAATACGTCAGTATACATAAAACTGTTTGAGCTGATTTCTGTGTACATACAGATATGAAGTGCACTGGGGTGTATGGGATATAAGGTATACAGTGGGGTGAAAAGGGGTATATAGAGGTGGGGGTGAAAAGGAGGAATATAGAAGTGGGGTAAATGGGGAAGAGTTTGATTAGAGGACATGATATGCCTCCTTAAAAATATGTATTTTTACAGCACGCTTAAAACTGTGGGCATTTGGGGTTAACCTGATTTTCTGTGGTAGAGCATTTCAGAGAACTGGTACCCTTCTGGAGAAATCTTAGAGATGGGAGTGGGAGGTTGAACTTTGTGTAAGGTAATTAGCAGAATGGAAAACACAGGTAGGGTAGTAGACAGAGATGAGAGAGGAGTTATAGGGTGGCACAGCACTGTGGAGAGCTATAAGGATGAGAGTAATGAGTTTAAATTGTATTCTATAGTTCATCTGCAACCAGTACAGTGACTGTTACAGGGTGGAGGTTTCTGGGTAGCAACTGGACAAAAAGATAAGCATTCAGGATAAATTGGAGAGGTGTGTGCTTAGAGAGGGGAAGACTGATAAGTAGTTAGTTACAGTAGGTCAGGAATAGGTCATCATTAGTTGATCGACAGGCATCCACCACTCAGGATCCACATCCACCGGTGATTGTCTGGCCTGCTGCATCAGTGGTCAGGCAGGAAGTGAGTGCGCTGGCTCAACTCCCATTAAAATCAATCGGAGCGCCACACTTCTATTAAACTTCCTGCTTCTCTTATAGTCAGGACCAGATGTGGAGCAGGAAGTGTAAAAGAAGTACTAAGCTGCCATTGATTTCAATGGAAGTGTAGCTGGCGCTTTCACTTTCTGCTTTGACAACTAATTAAGTCGTTTGGCCTGGTTGCACTGACAGCAGTCATCTGATGGACAGGGATCCCGAGCTGCAGATCAGTTAGAAAAGGCCAGAATACTCCCTTAGGGCTTATTCAGATAACCGTATATCGGCCGCATATTCACGTCGGCCGATATACAGCGTACCTCTCTTCAGGGGGAGGAGGCTGGAAGAGCTGGGAGGATTGCACTGAGCTCCCGCCCCCTCTCCACCTCCTCTCCGCCCCTCGGCACTATTTGCAATGGGAGGGGGCGGGGCGGGGGCGAAGCACACTCTGCGGTTTAGCTTCGCCCCGCCCCCTCACATTGCAAATAGTGCAGAGGGGCAGAGGGGAGGCAGAGAGGGGGCGGGAGCTCAGTGCACTATCCCCGACTCTTCCAGCCTCCTCCCCCTGCAGAGAGGGACGCCGTATATCGGCCGGCGTGAATACCCGGACGATATACGTTTGTCTGAATAAGCCCTTAATTTGCAGCAAACTTTCCCACACAGGTAGGATGCAATAAACACACATCCACCAAACATAACAGAACAAAAGCTGTTGTGGGCAAGTATAATCTTTGATTTGCTTGCCTAGAATAACAAAAATGGTAGTTTTATCCATGCAATAAGGCTCCTGCACACTTGTGTTTTTCTTGCGCATTTTTTCACGTGATTTTGCTGTGTTTTTTTTTTAACGAAAGTCAGTAGGGCATTCTAATGTTAAAAACGCATCGCGATTTTCATGCCATGTGATGCGTTTTTAGCATTAGAAAGCCCTGTTGACTTTCGCCTAAAAAAAAAAAGCGCAGCAAGATCGTGTGAAAAAAATGTGCAAGAAAAACGCAAGTGTGCAGGAGCCCCATAGTGGGTTTTGAGTGAGCGTGATTTTGTCTTCCAAAGGGGACAGCTAAGGTTTTGAAAGGATAATAGCAGGACCTGGAAAGGTAAAGGGTAGCATAAAGCTTTGGGTGCTGTGTGTTCAAAGCAAGAGCGTGGGTGGTAGACTGATTGAAGTACTGAAAGGAGTGTTGTGTACAGGGTGTGTATTCTGTACAAAGAGAGACCACATCAAATACATATATTATGCATAGACTAATCTAATTAAACAAAATAATAAATACTTTATCCATAAACCAAATTAATTATTGCTGACAGCAAATTTTATAAAGTAGAACAACTGTGGCACATAAGTAAGCATTGAATTAAAAAGGTAAATAGACAGTTTGTAACAGTATCATCAACAAACATTTGCCATAAATTAGCACAGACTTGTACTTTCAGTCATCATTATACAGTTTTATTTGTGATTAATATTTACCAAAGGTTATAATGTGACTATACACCATCCTGCATAAATATGCAAAAAGGTGGCGATCTTTCTATTTTGATATTTCCCAGAGGAGCATGCATGACCTTGTAAGTCTCCTTAAACCTTCTAGGTGTTCTCCTTAAAGGGGTTGTCCCGTGCCGAAATCAAATTTTTTTTTAAACAGACCCCCACTTAGTGCACAGTTAAAAAGCATCCATTTGTTATTAAAAAAAAAAAAAAAATTGGTTACCTGGATCCCCGTTCTGCAGCTTTGAAGATTCTTATTTTCTTCTTTCAAAGATGGCGCCGCTGGTCTTCTCCCACGGTGCACCGCGGGTCTTCTCCCATGGTGCACCGTGGATGTTCTTCTCCAGTCTTGCGTTCCACTGTCGATTACAGCCACCTCATTGGCTGATCGGCACCACGTGATTGAGGTGGAGCTACGATGACGTGGAGAATAGGGAGGAGCCAGGATGCAGCTCGTGAGCCCGGACACATCCAGCGGAGGATTTCACTCTGCGCAAGCGCGACTGTTCGTGCGACCAGAGAAGAGGCTTCATCGTTGCCATGGAGACGGGGACGCCAGCACCGGAGGGGGTAAGTGTATAACTTCTGTATGGCCAATATTTAATGCACGATGTATATTACAAAGTGCATTAATATGGCCATACAGAAGTGCATAGCCCCACTTGCTGTCGCGGGACAACCCCTTTAAGGAGAAACTATACCCCTTCCAACCCACATCATAGCTTTCTCACTCAGCCAGGAATCTACTGTATACTCATATGGGGAAAAAACCTAGAAACAGCTGTATGTAAATAGTTATCTTTTCCTACAGGAGAAGACTCTGGCTTTGGGTTAAATTCCCTGTGATTTTTATAAGATTTGTTAAAAAGTCAGACATTGACCTGCAGGAATGTTACCTTTTTATAGGCAGCACTACAGAACTGACTTGACTTAGGGCTAGATCTAAGGGTATTACCTCGTACTCCCTGGTTTTCAACTTTTCACACAACCAATCAGGATCTGGTTTTCACTGCAGAGGCCCTCAAACCGTTACACCAGAAATAGTCTTGGTTAAGAGGCAGCTGATGCTCTTTGTCAGATTTTCCATAATGTGGTAACCAGACATTGTAGATAGAGGAACTCAAGGAATCGGCCAAGGGTTGGATCACGTAGATATCTTGCATAGTCTAGAAACAGATCAAGAGTCAGGACAGGCAGCGGACAGAGAAATGCATACTTAATAAACGAGTAAGGATTAGGAATTTAGAAAATCAGAAAAGCTGGGTGGTTTGGGCATGGGTGTAATAACTGGAGATGAGATTGGAAACCAACTAGCACCTTTGCACAGCAGAGCTTGTTTGCTCAGACACCTGCTGATGGACGAATTGGCCCTTAATAGCTCGGGACCAGTCAGGATTGGTTGAGAACTGGCAAGCTAGGTCCACATGCTGGCTCATTAAAAGGCAGATTGGGTGCGTGCTCACACTCTGTGGGAACCAGGAAACCGACAGGAGTTGCTGTGCTGCCAAAGAGAACACGAGGGTCATAACACTGGCCATGCTTGATAGCAGGAAGAGGTAAGGGACACCACGGGCCATGACCAGCGGTCACAATAGCTGCACTGTAGCAATTACAAATAGTTTGAAAAGTGTATATTGCTTATAAGTGCTAACTGCTATCTAATAATGTCAAACTAGCTGTAAGTGTTCTCTCGGAGTGGTTGATATAACTGGCAGAAGTCTGGCATGTAGATGAGAGCCAATCATTCATGTTGGACATAATAAAAGCAAACAGAATCATCTCCACTTTGTGAACAATTTTTTTGGAAGCACTTATGATGAACATGTTGGGATATGTCTTAGACGCAATTCAGGAGGATTTGTGACAAGGAACTAAATGACATCTTGGCACATGGTATCTTTTGAGTTGACTGACAACATTTACATATTCCTGCATGCACCGCCAACGTGCATGGACACGTGAGATTTGCAGTACCCTCCTATATTAATTGGGAGTACATAAACAGTGTGTTCCTATGGAGCTGAAGATCCTTTCTTATCCATGAAAGTAACACTATGCAATACATGACAGAAGACTAAGAATCTTTTAAAGTCTGAATAACTTGTCCAAGCTTGTAAAAATTCCCAAACAATGTTTTGTATAGTCATGTAGAGCTCAGGTATTCTATGCTCTTCATAAATGAGTGGATTACGGTGCCAAGAAAGATGATCAAATTTGAAGTTATTTGTTTTGCAAGAAATTATAGTTTGAGAGTGATCTAATTACTCGTGTACAAATGAAGAAAGATCAGTCTAATGATATGTTTGTATGTTCGGCTGTAACAATGACAAAGGGATATCTTCTACATCTAGAGTAAAGAAGATTACTGTATTATCACTAACTGTGATCCTTAACTAAGGTGACCATATGTCCCGATTTAGGCGTGACAGTCCTGCTTTGGGACCCTGTGTCCCACCTTCACGGGACAGCCATTTGTCCCGCTTTTGAGACTTTTGTCCCACCTTTGTTCCACTTTCAGGACGTCTGGTTACCATAGTGATTACAAGGCGGGGTGCCGCAGCTCCCCAGCTTGTAATCACTTTGCGACGCCATGGCTGACGTCACACATTCAGTATGTGCATCTGGGATCTTCCTCCGCTGACCTCTCCTCTTTAGTTCCATGAGGGAAGAGGAGAAGGAAGGAGGCGCTGCTGCGGGTGAACACACACTTCTTCACCGAGAAAAGGAGGAGCAGTGGCGCTCTGAAGACCAAGAAGAGTGAGTTTCATGGGTTTTATCAGTGTGGGGGTCACTATTACTACTGGGGGCCACTGTGGGGGTCACTATTACTACTAAGGGCCACTGTGGGGGACACTATTACTACTAAGGGCACTGTGGTGGACACTATTACTACTGAGGGGCACTGTGGGGGTCACTATGACTACTGAGGCCACTGTGGGGGTCACTATTACTACTAAGGGTCACAGCAGGGGTCACTATTACTGCTAAGGATCACTGTGGGGGTCACTATTACTACTGAGGGTCACTGTGGGGGTCACTATTACTACAGATGCCAATATAGGGAACACTATGGCTATTACGGGTCACTGTGGGGGACACTGTTACTACTGAGGGTCATTGTGGGGGACACTATTATTATTGGGGTCAATATTACAACTAAGGGTCACTGTGGGGGTCAATATTACTACAGAGGGTCAGTGTGGGGGTCACTATTACTACTGAGGGTCACTGTGGGGGTCACTATTACTACTGAGGGTCACTGTGGGGGACACTATTACTACTAAGGGTCACTGTGGGGGACACGATTACTACTGAGGGCCACTGTGGAGGACACTATTACTACTGATGGTAGTTGTGGGGGACACTATTACTACTGGGGGTCATTGTGGGGGTCACTATTACTACTGAGGGTCACTGTGGAGGACACTATTACTACTGAGGGTCACTGTGGGGGACACTATTACGTCTAAAAGGTCACTATTGGGGTCACTATTACTACTAAGGGTCACTGTGGGGGTCACTATTACTACTGAGGGTCACTGTGGGGGACACTATTACTACTGAGGGTCACTGTGGGGGACACTATTACATCTGAACATCACTATGGGGGTCACTATTACTACTGAGGGTCACTGTGGGGGGTCACTATTACTACTGAGAGTCACTGCGGGGGAGACTATTACTACTGAGGGCCATTGTGGAGGTCCCTATTACTACTAAGGGCCACTATGGGGGACACTATTACAATGAAGGCCGCTTTGTATGCGGTGGCATAAATCAAGGTGACCTACAATATATTTACACATGGCAGAAATGCTGCGGAATGTCGGCAGCACTTCTGCATCCAAAAAAACAGTCAAAATCTGTGCCATTGGTGCAGATTTTGACTGAAAAGCAGCCGTGCATCCGCAGCTGATTTCATACTATGTGGCACTCCCCCTCATCTTCTCCATAGGCTTCCCACTGTCAGCGCTCCCTGGTTTCCTGTTCCCAGCAGCCTGATCAGGTGCAGTGCTGCTGGTTAGGTGATGCTGGTCATGTGAGGCTACTACAGGCCGCTGGGAACTGGAAGCCGAGGAGTGCTGGCAGTGGAAGGCCTACGGTAGAGGTTAGGGGGAGTACCACATAGTATGAAATAATTTGTTGGTGCGCTACTAACTTTTTCTCAAACTTCGCATCAATAGCACAGATTTTGACTGTTTTTTGGATGCAGAAATGCTGTGAAATTTGCTCCCTGTCTTTTTTTATATGACCCTGTACTTTTTATAACGATGGAAGTAAAATCATATGTCGTGATAAGCCCTGCCCATGACCACACCCCTCTGTCCCGCTTTGACTGTGGGAAAATCTGGTCATCTTATTCTTAACCCATTTAGGACCAAGCACTGTAAATATACACTGCTTGATCCAGGGCTGAAAGCCCGGCCGTATATAAAATTAGGGATTAAAGCCTCCTGCTTCTGTAATCAATCAGAAGCAGGACGGGTTATCAGCTGTTAGTCACAGTTGATAACCCGGAGGAGGAGGGAGAAGTGGGTGTTAACCCTTTCTGCCTCCTGCTTTCTTCAAAACACATCGCTCAATGAGCGATATGTACTAAAGTGAAAGTGGAAGTGTTCCTTCCACTACGTGTGCCTGGGGGATCATGTGACTGCTGGGTTTTTCTGCTACAGCAGAGCTCCAGGGTCGCGGTAGACCCTGATCAACTCTGCCAGTGACTATTGTCACTACAGGGGATGTTTTCTCCTGTAACTGGAGCTCCTATGGATGCCCCAGCCACAGTGGGAAAGTATCAAATAAAAAGAAAATGACATCATGGGGGACATAGATGGTAAAAATCATAGTTACATAAACAAGTTTTAAAAATTATAGAATAAAATAACAATATATACATAAGAAAGAAAATAACCCAAAGCTGACACCAACCAAAACCTTCGCTATATGCGCCCTGTAATCTAAAACCATACTTGATTTTAACGCAAATATACTAATTTAAAAACATAACTAGTTTTTTAGCTTTTTACACTCAATAAAACTAAAAAATGGAAAAAAAAGTCAGTGGAAAAGATATTTAAAAAATATGTCACTGAAAAAGAAACGCAGCAAAAATAATTTTGTTAGCTAAAGGAAAATAAATAGGGCAGTAAAAGTACCACACGGCTAAAATCCCTAAAAAGTGTCTGGTCCAAACAGCCTGGTCCTTAAGGGGTTAAAGTGCAGTAGACTATAGCACTCTGCCACAGGACGTTATGGTGGTTGATTCATTTTACAGATTGAAAAGGGGCCTGGATGTCTTTCTAGAAAGCAATAATATTACATGTTATAGTCACTTAGTAGCTGAAGATTGGAGATTGTTCCAAGGATTTATTCTGATTGCCAGATTAAGGCCTCGGTCAGACGACCGTTTTTTGCCACGATTTGCAGATCGCATGATGGATGCGCATCCGCAAATCGCGTGACCGGGCCGACGATTCGCCGAAAAATCTGCAGCTAGCAGCGTTTTCGGCGAAATGGGCCCGATCAAAGGAGCGCTGTCCAACCCATTGAAATTCAATGGAGCCGGCAATACAGCCGGCTCCATTGAAAGCAATGGACTGCCGGCGAGCGCGGCATGAATTTTCGGGAAGGGCTTAAAAATATAAGCCCTTCCCTGAAAAACATCCAAAAATGTGTAAAAAAAAAATAAATAAATAAATATATATATATATATATATATATATATATATATATATATACTCACCTTGTCCCTGCAGCCGGAGTTCAGCCACAGCCGGCCGGCAATTCTCCTGAACTGCCCTGTGTAGTATTCAGCAGGCGGGGATTTAAAATCCCCGTCTGCTGAATGGGCTGCCTCTGATTGGTCACAGCCCTCACCAATCAGAGGCAGCTCTCACTCACCCATTCATGAATGGGTGAGTGAGTTCTGCCTCTGATTGGCTGAGCGCAGGGACCAATCAGGAGCAGCTCTCAGCTGTTATTCAATAGCTGAGAGCTGCCGCTGATTGGTCCTTGCGCTCAGCCAATCAGAGGCAGCACTCACTCACCCATTCATGAATTCATGAATGGGTGAGTGAGAGCTGCCTCTGATTGGTGAGGGCTGTGACCAATCAGAGGCAGCCCATTCAGCAGGCGGGGATTTTAAATCCCCGCCTGCTGAATACTACACAGAGTTGCTCAGGAGAACTGCCGGCCGGCCGCGGCTGAACTCCGGCTGCAGGGACAAGGTGAGTATTATTTTTTTTTTACACATTTTTGGATGGTTTTCAGGCAAGGGCTTATGTTTTTAAGCCCTTCGCGAAAATTCATCCTGCGCTCGCCGGCAGCCCATTGCTTTCAATGGAGCCGGCTGTATTGCCGGCTCCATTGAATTCAATGGGCGAACACCATTCTGCTCTGCCACAGCTGTGGCAAAGGAGAATGATCTTTATAGTATATGTTCTCAATGGGGTCGGCGCTGCTGCCGCCGGCCCCCTTGAGCACATATATAGAACACAAGGAATCGCAGAACGCAGATAGGCGCGATCTGCGATTCCTCGTGTCCTATAATTTATTGGATATCCGCATAAAAAGCGGCCATGTGACCGATCCCATTGCGAAGCAATGGTTCTATATATGCGCAGATCGCATGCGCATCCGCAAATCGCGGCAAAAAATGGTCGTCTGACCGAGGCCTTAAAGTGGGGAAGAAATATTTCCCCCAAAAAGTTTCCAAGAGACAGGTTCCAACATTTTTCCAGATGGTATAGGGTCTCTGCTAAATTATATTTCTTGATGTCCTCTGACCAAGCAACCAGTTGACTTTGTGCAGAAAAGTCATCTTGCAAATGTTATGAATAGAGATGAGCGAACGTACTCGTCCGAGCTTGATATTCGTGCGAATATTAGGGTGTTCGGGATGCTCGTTACTCGTAACGAGCACTACGCGGTGTTCCGGTTACTTTCAGTTTCCTCTCTGAGACGTTAGCGCGCTTTTCTGGCCAATTGAAAGACAGGGAAGGCATTATAACTTCCCCCTGTGACGTTCAAGCCCTATACCACCCCCCTGCTGTGAGTGGCTGGGGCGATCAGATGTCACCCGAGTATAAAAATCGGCCCCTCCCGCGGCTCGCCACACATGCCTTGTGACTTAGCTGAGGGAAAGTGCTGCTGCTGGTGCTGCTGTAGGGAGAGCGTTAGGAGTCAGTGTAGGCTTCAAGAACCCCAACGGCCCTTCTCAGGGCCACATCTACTAGTGTGCAGTACTGTGTTAGCACAGTATTTTTTTTTGTCCAAAATTGGATCTGCAGAGCATTGCGCCCTGCAATAGGGACAGAAGTGGGGGTTAGGCAGGGAGAGTGTTAGGAGTTAGTGTAGGCTTCAAGAACCCCAACGGTCCTTTCTAGGGCCACTTCTATCCGTGTGCAGTACTGTCCAGGCTGCTGTTAGCAGTGTTGCATATTTTTTTTTTTTTCTCAAAACCGGCTGTGCAGAGCATTGCACCCGGCATTAATACTACAGGGATAGAATTGTGTAGGCAGGGCCAGAAGACATTTATTATTCATTGAATACACGCAGTGGGGTCTTCCCTAAGCTAAAAAGGAAAAAAATTATATTTTGCCTGCCTGTGTCAGTCCTAAGGTCTCCGTGTACGTGTGTGCTGCGTGTACAACGTACAAAAATCAGACGCAACCAGCTACGCTTTACTGCAGCCTAGCGCCATTGTCTTTCCTGACTGGCAAATACCTGCTCTGCTAGAGTTAATAACTCTGCTACACTATAGTTGTGTGACACTTTTTGAGGGCCACACCACAGATATTAAACTTCTTGTTCATTGAATATACGCAGTGGGGCCTTCCCTAAGCTAAAAAGGAAAAAAATTATATTTTGCCTGCCTGTGTCAGTCCTAAGGTCTGCGTGTATGTGTGTGCTGCGTGTACAACGTACAAAAATCAGACGCAACCAGCTACGCTTTACTGCAGCCTTGCGCCAATTTCTTTCCTGCCTGGGAAATCAAATCACTGGTAATACAGCATGCTGAGGGGTAGGGGTAGGCCTAGAGGATGTGGACGCGGCCGAGGAAGCGGAGGGCCAAGTGAGGGTGTGGGCACAGGCCGAGCCAGTGCGGTGGCCAGGGGTAGAGGCAGGGCCAGACCGAATAATCCACCAACTGTTTCCCAAAGCGCCCCCTCGCGCCATGCCACCCTGCAGAGGTCAAGGTGCTCTACGGTGTGGCAGTTTTTCACAGAGACGCCTGACGACCGACGAACAGTGGTGTGCAACCTTTGTCGCGCCAAGATCAGCTGGGGAGGCACCACCAACAGCATGCGCAGGCATATGATGGCCAAGCACCCCACAAGGTGGGACGATGCCCGTTCACCGCCTCCGGTTTGCACCACTGCCTCTCCCCCTGTGCCCCAACCTGCCACTGAGATCCAACCCCCCTCTGAGGACACAGGCACTACCGTCTCCTGGCCTGCACCCACACCCTCACCTCCACTGTCCTCGGCCCCATCCAGCAATGTCTCTCAGCGCAGCGTCCAGACGTCGCTAGTGCCACAGTTTGAGCGCAAGCGCAACTACGACGCCACGCACCCGCACGCTCAAGCGTTAAACGTGCACATTGCAAAATTGATCAGCCTAGAGATGCTGCCGTATAGGCTTGTGGAAACGGAGGCTTTCAAAAGCATGATGGCGGAGGCGGCCCCGCGCTACTCGGTTCCCAGTCGCCACTACTTTTCCCGATGTGCCGTCCCAGCCCTGCACGACCACGTCTCCTGCAACATTGTACGCGCCCTCACCAACGCGGTTACTGCCAAGGTCCACTTAACAACGGACACGTGGACAAGCACAGGCGGGCAGGGCCACTATATCTCCCTGACGGCACATTGGGTGAATTTAGTGGAGGCTGGGACAGAGTCAGAGCCTGGGACCGCTCACGTCCTACCCACCCCCAGAATTGCGGGCCACAGCTCGGTGGTGGTATCTGCGGCGGTGTATGCTTCCTCCACTAAAGCACCTTCCTCCTCCTCCTCCTCCTCCAACGCAACCTCTGTCTCGCAATCAAGATGTGTCAGCAGCACGTCGCCAGCAGTCGGTGTCACGCGGCGTGGCAGCACAGCGGTGGGCAAGCGTCAGCAGGCCGTACTGAAACTACTCAGCTTAGGAGAGAAGAGGCACACGGCCCACGAACTGCTGCATGGTCTGTCAGAGCAGACCGACCACTGGCTTGCGCCGCTGAGCCTCCAACCGGGCATGGTCGTGTGTGACAACGGCCGTAAGCTGGTGGCGGCTCTGCAGCTCGGCAGCCTCACGCACGTGCCATGCCTGGCCCATGTCTTTAATTTGGTGGTTCAGCGCTTTCTGAAAAGCTACCCCCACTTGTCATACCTGCTCGGAAAGGTGCGCCAGCTCTGCGCACATTTCCGCAAATCCCACACGCACGCTGCCACCCTGCGGACACTGCAACATAGGTTTAATCTGCCAGTGCACCGACTGCTGTGCGACGTGCCCACACAGTGGAACTCTACGCTCCACATGTTGGCCAGACTCTATGAGCAGCGTAGAGCTATAGTGGAATACCAACTCCAACTTGCGCGGCGCAGTGGGAGTCAGCCTCCTCAATTATTTACAGAAGAGTGGCCCTGGTTGGCAGCCATCTGCCAGGTCCTTGGAAAATTTGAGGAGTCTACCCAGGTGGTGAGCGGCGATGCTGCAATCATTAGCGTCACCATTCCTCTGCTATGCATCTTGAGAAGTTCCCTGCAAAGCATAAAGGCAGACGCTTTGCGCTCAGAAACAGAGCCGGGGGAAGACAGTATGTCGCTGGATAGTCAGAGCACCCGCCTGTCTATATCTCAGCGCGTTGAGGAGGAGGAGGAGGAGCATGAGGAGGATGAGGAGGAGGGGGAAGAGACAGCTTGGCCCACTGGTGAGGGTACACATGCTGCTGGGCTGTCATCCTTTCAGCGTGTATGGCCTGAGGAGGAGGAAGAGGAGGAGGAGGAGGATCCTGAAAGTGATCTTCCTAGTGAAGACAGCCATGTGTTGCGTACAGGTACCCTGGCACACATGGCTGACTTCATGTTAGGATGCCTTTCTCGTGACCCTCGCGTTACACGCATTCTGGCCACTACGGATTACTGGGTGTACACACTGCTCGACCCACGCTATAAGGAGAACCTTCCCACTCTCATTCCCGAAGAGGAAAGGGGTTTGAGAGTGTTGCTATACCACAGAGCGCTGGTGGACAAACTGATGGTAAACTTCCCATCCGACAGCGCTAGTGGCCGAAGGCGCAGTTCCGAGGGCCAGGTAGCAGGGGAGGCGCAGAGATCAGGCAGCATGTACAGCGCAGGCAGGGGAACATTCTCCAAGGCCTTTGCCAGCTTTATGGCTCCCCAGCAAGACTGTGTCACCGCTCCCCAGTCAAGGCTGAGTCGGCGGGAGCACTGTAAAAGAATGGTGAGGGAGTACATAGCCGATCGCACGACCGTCCTCCGTGACGCCTCTGCCCCCTACAACTACTGGGTGTCGAAGCTGGACACGTGGCCTGAACTAGCGCTGTATGCCCTGGAGGTGCTTGCTTGTCCTGCGGCTAGCGTCTTGTCAGAGAGTGTGTTTAGTGTGGCTGGGGGAATCATCACGGATAAGCGTACCCACCTGTCAAACGACAGTGCCGACAGGCTTACACTCATCAAGATGAACAAAGCCTGGATTTCCCCAGACTTCTCTTCTCCACTAGCGGACAGCAGCGATACGTAAGCAATACGTAGGCTGCACCCGCGGATGGAAGCTACGTTCTCTCTCACCATCCAAAACTGGGACATTTCTGCTTCATCAATCTGTGTCTAATATTCCTCCTCCTCCTCCTGCTCCTCCTCCTGAAACCTCACGTAATCACGCTGAACGGGCAATTTTTCTTAGGGCCACAAGGCTCACTCATAATTTTTCTAAACAATTTTTATATGTTTCAATGCTCTTAAAAGCGTTGAAACTTTAACTTGAACCAATTTTTCGTTAAACTGGGCTGCCTCCAGGCCTAGTTACCACTTAAGCCACATTAACCAAAGCGATTAATGGGTTTCACCTGCCATCTTGGTTGGGCATGGCCAATTTTTTGGATGTACATTAGTACTGTTGATACAGCAATTTTTGTGGGCCCTCGCCTACATTGTAATCAAATGAATTTTTAGCCCACCTGCATTACAGCTGACGTTACATCCGCTGTGTTGGGCAATGCAATGGGATATTTCTATGTACCGCCAGTGGGTTCCAGGGAGCCACCCATGCTGTAGGTGCACACGGAGTTTTTACTACATCTGTACACTTGAAAAGAACCCCAGTCAGACTGGGGCATGCAGTGTGGGCCGAAGCCCACCTGCATTAAGCACGACATTACTACCTCAGCTGTGTTGGGCAATGCAATGGGATATTTTTGTGTATCGCCGGTGGGTTCCAGGGAGCCACCCATGCTGTAGGTGCACACGGAGTTTTTACTACATCTGTACACTTGTAAATAACCCCAGTCTGACTGTGGCATGCAGTGTGGGCCGAAGCCCACCTGCATTAAGCACGACATTACTACCTCAGCTGTGTTGGGCAATGCAATGGGATATTTCTATGTACCGCCGGTGGCTTCCTGGCACCCACCCATGCTGTGGGTCCACAGGGAATTATAAATGCATCTGTGTCCACTTGTAAAGAACCCCAGTCTGACTGGGGCATGCAGAGACACCTTGACAGAATGAATAGTGTGTGACACATAGGTTCCCCATTGCTATGCCCACATGTGCAGCTCCTGATGGCGGTGGCACAGGATTCTATTTCTCATTGCTTCTGTACAGCATTGTGGGCTATCGCCCCGCCCCTTTTAAAGAGGGTCGCTGCCTAGCCGTGCCAACCTCTGCAGTGTGTGCCTGCGGTTCCTCCTCATGGCAGACGCACTTCTAAATAGACATGAGGGTGGTGAGGCATTAGGGCAGCTGAAGGCTGCGCAGGGACACTTTGGTGTGTGCTGTGGGGGGGAGGGGGGGCGGTTGGGCAGCATGTAACACAGGAGAAGTGGCAGTGGAGTGTCATGCAGGCAGTGATTGTGCTTTGTTGGAGGTAGTGTGGTGCTTAGCTAAGGTATGCCATGCTAATGAGGGCTTTTCAGAAGTAAAAGTTTTTGGGAGGGGGGGGGGGCCACTCTTGCCGCTATTGTGGCTTAATATTGGGATCTGGGGACTTGAGATGCAGCCCAACATGTAGCCCCTCGCCTGCCCTATCCGTTGCTGTGTCGTTCCCATCACTTTCTTGAATTGCCCAGATTTTCACACAAGGAAACCTTAGCGAGCATCGGCAAAATACAAAAATGCTCGGGTCGCCCATTGACTTCAATGGGGTTCGTTACTCGAAACGAACCCTCGAGCATCGTGAAAAGTTCGTCCCGAATAACGAGCACCCGAGCATTTTGGTGCTCGCTCATCTCTGGTTATGAAGCTTCTGATTCCTCCACTTTTGTTTTGAAGGTTGGGCTGTTAGCTTTTCTTCCTCATCAGAGTGACAATTCTTTTAGGAAAGTACAAACTCTCTCCTATCAATCACAGTGAGAGCCTGCATGCCCATACTGTGGAAAGGAATGGAGGCAAGTTCTGGACACAACATATGGAAAGTAAGCAAGTTATGGAGAACTTGAGATTACTCCTACCGCTAATATAATGTTAGGTTTAGATATTTTATACAGGCAACCGCTTAAAATGTATGTTTAGTTTGTCCTCTTTTTACTGTCTCAATGCACAGCTAACTGAAGGCATACATATATTAAATACTATTACTAAAATGCTTGGCAAATCTACTGGGTAGGAAATTTCTACCCTAAACTGTCCAATAGGGGTTTGTGAAACAGTGCTATTTTTCGTGTTTTTCTCCAAAGCAAATGGGCTTCATTTGGTATTGAGAGGGTAAGTCGAGGAGATGCCTGACCTTCTGTGGACTCCAGTACCACCTTGGGCACAGAACCTAGGGCAAAGATTTCTGAAGGCATTAGATAGTGCTACATAAAATGGTCTATTGTGGATACGTTAAAGCAATACAAAAATATTGCCAAGGAGCATGGAAATACCCTTCATACCCTTTAAGAATATGAGAATTCACTTTCAGTAACACGAGACAGCTTTACGTGTCTTTTATAGGCAATATATAACTTGTTTCGGGTACAAAGTAGAGGAATCTATTTGCATGTGACTTCTCTGTTTCCTTGTTAGCGCATACTATTTTTATTGCAATTTCATACAGCGCTATGTAACGGTTGTCCGGGAAAGTGTTAAGACTGTCATAAAATTGGCAGATAAAAAATTACTTTCATCCGAGAACAATCTAATCACTGTGTGTACAAAAGGCAAGGCTCACGTTTTATGTGCAGAGTGCTTTATGGAAAATTACTGTTGTCAAACATTTCTTGAGGTTGTGAAGTTTGTGGTTATCCGGGTCGCTAATCCAATACCTTGCTACTAGACAGTTTTATTTTAATTGGTGGATAAATCTTTAATCTTTCCCTGTTCCATCACTAATTAGGTTACGAAGTTATTTAAAAACTGGAAACAGGGAAAGCAAATCCTGACATACCGTGAGAAATATATTAACGCCATCCCTTTCCATCCCTCATCGCTGTATTGTATTTCTTTTTACTTAGAAAGTTTGTGTTTTGGTTAATAATTGTTCACTGTACTGTGAGAAATCTTTCGGAGAAACCAATATGTAAATGTTAATGTTGTAAAATATTTCACTTAGTGTAATCGAGAACTTCATCTATGACATCTTGTATCCTGATGGAAATGATAGGCTATAGGCACAGCACACTACAACTGATGGCTGTGTTTGATAACAAAAAATTTTGGCAAGGATCACAGAAATGAAATACGAATGAGAAAAGAATCTGGTGGAGCATTTTCTTGCCAGTTTCTTGCAATAATACCGTTGACTAATATATCATATACCGTAGTTCTAAGTGAAATTTATCAATTATAAAGTGGACTGCCTCTTCTTTATCCCTATATTCTCTCCAGCGTCATCATGGGCAACTATTTCAGTAATATAATCATCATATCAACCCTACCATAATAGTAAGCACATTGGAATCTCATGTACACAGTGAAGCTGTCTGCATGGAGCTTGAAGGGAGGCACACAGAGTCCCTAAGACTCACTACCACAGAATCATACGTGTTCAGCATATCCCTGTGCCTCCATAATCTAAAGGAATATGTATAATTTTGGTTCAGTATGAATCTGGCAGAAAAAAGTATACGGTATGTGCCTCATATGAACTTGCAGGCAAACAATGGTAAAGAATTGGCGGTGCCATACCATGGCTACATACAACTATACAACCGATGTCAGTTAATAGGACTATAAATTACATATATCACAGTTTATAATATATCTCCTGCAGTCATTTGCTCCCTAGGAGTAAATCTCAAGGACCGAACTCCGCTACATAGACTGTATATAAAGCATTCATGGATGAGCTAGCTTTATAGTCTAATTCATAATTGTTTCCCTTTATAGAGAATATGTCATTAGAGAATTATATTGTCCATGCATATGAGATTAATGTTGGTAGATCCAACCAAATAGCTGTTAGAACTACAAAGTAGAAGTTCCTTAATTTATTATATATTTAATTTTAAAGTCAATGTCTTCAGAAATGATATGTAAGTCAGTACTTACAGTACACGATTATGGTTATTTATTTTTGACAGTGCTTGATTCTTTGCTGCTTTTAACCCTTTAGTGACCAAGCCTGTTTATGGCTTAATGACCAGGCCAAATTTTAGAATCACTTTAACGTAAAATAACTCCGTAAAGGTTTTGCATATCCAAGTAATTCTAACATTGTTTTTTTTTGCCACGTATTGTACCTCATGTAGGTGGTAAAAATAGACTGATAGAATTTGTGTATGTTTATTAAAAGCACCAAAATTGGGAAAATTTTGAAAAAATTACCATTTTTTTCACATTTTCAACTGCAATATGTCAAATATATGGAAACATACTGTACAAATTTTTGATAAGATATATATTTCCATCTGTTTATTTTATTCTGGAAGCACATTGGAAAACTTTCATTTTTTAACTATTTAGGAGACGTACAAATTTAATATTAATTATAAATTACATTTTGAGGAATATTTTGCTTTCCTACATCAAGCCAAGATTGCAAAGGCTCATAGGTGTGAGAATGATAGATATCCCCACACATGACCCCATTAAAAAAAAATACACATCTTAGTGTATTCACTGAGGGTTTTTTGACCGTGGTAAAATAGAACATGCTGCATTGCTTTATGCAAGTGGATCATGTAATTCTGACCAGCAAATGTGAGCGGAATCATGAAATTCAATGCATTTGATTGATCCGCATATTACCACTGTTCTGTGAGACTGGTCAAAGGTAGATTGCTACCTTTTTATCACATGACCAGTCACTACTCCATTCTCTCAGCAACCTTTAGTAGCCAGGAGCAAGGAGATTTAAAATTTCCCAGGCCCTCCCCAGCTTCTGCGCTTGCATCCGCCATTTTGCCAACGGGCGCATGAGCAGAAGCCGGGGAAAGATCCGCGAATAAAGATCCCATCAGGGGACATTGCCGGAGGCCTTAGGTAAGTACTTTCGGATTGGATCCGTGATAGGAGGTGAAATTTTAACTTTTTCTACTTTTTCATGATCGCCATTATCCATTGGATAACTGCGATTGCGTGACCAAGGGTCGCTCACCACAGTCCCCCTCCCCCCCCCCCCCCCCCCCATAACAGCTCCAGGCTCTCGGCTACCTCCGGCAGCCGATAGCAAGGAGCTGGCACCCACACAGACCCTGCGGCTTTAAATCCCAGGGCTGACTTGTTTTTATGGCCATCGGGATTAAAGCCCAGACACCAAGGACGTGAAAACATGTATGGGTAGTCACTAAGGGGTTAAGCTCAGCTCCAATAGAGTAGATCTGTGACTACCGCTTAGCTACAGTGCCTACACATTGCCTGTGGAAATCTGAAACACACCTTCTGGCTTATTATTTGCTCATGCTGCTGCTCTCTTCCTCCTTCCTGCATCTCTCTCTCCTCAGATTGGCTCCTGTGTATAACACAAGCCCGCACCAGCTCACCAGAAAGTCAGTATATGGAGAGTTGATTTCTATTCCAGAAAGGGCAGAAATGTTAAAAAGTGAGAACCGCCAGTGAGAAAAAGAGGAGTATCGGGTAATTTTGGCATCTACTGAGATAAATGCGCCTTAGTAAGGGGCAGTCTAGAGGGTCGCTTTAATAGGACCCTTGAAAACCTCTGTATTCAGTTTGATCGATGCCCCTTAAATTAAAATATAAACCAGTTAGTACATGTAGTAGACACTCCTAATGTATGATGTAAACAGAGCTCATCAATGATTTTCTGGGGCAAAGGTGAGTACAGCAGAGATAGCTGGAAAATTCCACTTACACCTTGACCCTGGAAACTTACTTACTCTAGATACTTACCCTATTTACAATAATACAAGCCAAAACATTAAATTGTATGGGGCATTTCAGCAGGTACGGTCTACAGATTTAGTAGGCTGAACTTATCATCAGAGTATTTCTCTTATGCATAATAACTAAATGTTTTAAAGGACTTGTCTTTGCTTAGGTCATATGGACAACAAAGAGGTCCTGCTTAGGACTTCTCTCAATGAGAAAGAACAAAAGGCTGTTCTGTCAGAGTAGCTTCTACTCTGGTTGACCAAGCAGTCCATGAATGCAATCATACCTGGCCTTGGCCACATTCAGCCCATGCAGTCACACGATACATCAGCAGTCAGCTTGTAGGGAAAAGGGGTGGGAGTGGCAGTGAGTCAGGAAGTAGTGTGGGGGTATATGATGCCATTAGTTCTTCTGCTGTATTTATTATAAGTTTGCCTTTGCTGCTGTACTTCTATATTGAGCTTGGTTCTGTAATTGTATTTAGTATGAGCTTGGTTCTGGTGCTTTATTTATGTTATGAGCTTTGGTTCTATTGCTGTATTTATGTACTGAGCTTGGTTCTGGTGCTGTATTTATGTTATGAGCTATGTTCGGGTCCTTTATTTGTGTACAGATTTTGGTTCTGGTACTATATTAACTGAGTCTGATACCATATTTGTTCAACAAGCTTGGAACTGGGAATATTACGGAGCTATTCTGGTTTGGATATGGCACTATCTTACTGCTTGCACAAACAGAATACATGCAGACGACTCATCAGTGCAATACATATCTATCTTTTTTTTATGATAGGGGGGTGGATGCCAATATCCTTTAGTACAGGCTGCCACGTAACCTAAGGCTAGCCATAAATGCAGTGGGTATTATTGTATCTTGTCACCACCGGAAGCTAGGGGTTTCACAGGGCTTGGATGGAGGAACGCCCCTGTCACACCCTTAGCTCCCAATTGGCTGTGGACTGTACATTGGGTTTTCTTGCTTCCCCACATGGTGCAGGTGTGCCTCACTTGCCAGTCCCGTACATAGTGTTCTCTGGTTCCCCACATGCTTCCCCAGTTACGCACATGGCGCAGCCGTGAGTGACGTCCCACCTGCGGCGCTCACACAATTTCTCCCGCGTGTCTGCCTTCGCTGTGCACCCTTCCAATCTGTGCTCCTCTGCTGTCTGCTCCCTGCTGTCACTCTCTGCAGCTTACTCACATAACTTGTTCCTGGCGTCCTGGCTCCGATGCTCAAAGTTCCCCGGAGGCTGCTGTCCAGCAGCGTCTCCCACCTCCCGACCTCACTGCACTTAGAATGTGCAGAAAGCAGTCCTGCGCCGTCACGTATCTCTCGACCCCACAGCTGTAATTTTGGCTGCTTGCTGCAGTGCTCCTGAGGCCGATGCTACAGTCACAGAACGCTTTCCCCGCTGCCAGCCTCGACGCTCTGTCGCCGATTACAGCTCCGTCCTCCGCCGCTCACTGTGCAGGGCCGCTATCCTCTGGGTTTCCGGGGCTCAGCCTGGCCCCAATCAGCTCGTTGGGGTGTGAACGCCCTCTCAAGCAGGCTGTAGCTTGTTACCACCCACACTTCCGGTGGTGACAAGATACAATAATACCAATGCAGTGTTAGGCTATGCATTGGAAACATATGTCTGGTTGATATATGTAATTTTATATTTTTTTGCTATTCAATAAGAGACAGCCACTTAAAAAAACATATACTATGCAGTATACATTTTGTTTACAATGGACACTTACGAGCAACAGATGCCCATTCAATGACATCCAAATCAAAGAAGCTGACTTATACTTATGTGTTACCCCCAATATCTTCAAAAATATATTAAAAACATAGGTTACATTTTGATTAGAGATGAGCAAGCATACTCGCTAAGGACAATTACTCGAGCGAGTATTGTCCTTAGCGAGTACCTGCCCGCTTGGAAGAAAAGATTCGGGTGTCGGCGCGGGTGAGTGGTGAGTTACGGGAGTGAGCGGGGGGGGGGGGGGGAGGGGGAGAGAGCGGGGTAGGTACTCGCTAAGGACAATACTCGCTCATCTCTAATTGTGATACATTTAGGCTCGATGTGAGTCTTTCTCAAATGCCAAAGACAGAATAAAGCATTGCCTCGAGAAAATCGCTGTGATATCGAATCGCTGGTCCGTGCGATATCGCTGCGTCTTCTTGTGGCAATATTACAATTTTGTACCGCTACAAAGTTGGGCAACTTTGTGGCACCACATGCGAGTAATTTTTGGGCAGGGGCTTGAAATATATGCCCTACCCTGAAATAATTGCAGAAAAAAAAAATCACCTAGAAGTGCTGTCTGGCGCTGCTGCAGCTTCTTCCTGGTCCCCAGCACTGGTCTTATTTATCTCTTCTTGCCGGGGATTGAAAAATCCCCGCCTCCTGGAAGCGCCAGCAGTGATTGGCTGATGCTTAGCCAATCAGAACCAGCGCTCGATGAATGGCTGTGATTGGTTTATCGAGCCTTGGCTATGATTGGCTAGGCGTCAGTCAATCAGAGGCAGCGCTTCCAGGAGGCGGGAATTTTTCAATGCCAGAAGAGATGAAGGAGAATAGTGCCGGGGACCTGGGGAGAAGATGCGGCCGGGCTGACAGTGCTTCTAAGGTGATGTAGACTTTTAAAAAAAAAAATTTTTCCTGCAGCTAGGGCTTAGGTTAAGGTTCTGACAGCAGGATTTCCTACTGTCAAAGTTGCATTGCACTGCACGAAAATTGCGTTTTCGTGCGATGCAACAGAGAGAAAGGCTCCATAGGGAAACATTGACTACAAAAACTCACGAGTCGCGTGCATATCACGGGACCCACACGGTTTTTGTGTCAGGATGACATATGCTACAAAACATTACATGTGTAAATTAACCCATAGGTAAGCATAGGCTTCACATATATGCGATTTGTAGCATTGTAGCAATGCAACTTTGTCGCCCGTGTGAAGGAGGCCTAAAAACAAGGAAAAGTAGGAGAGAAGTTATAAAAGTCCTCAATGATTACGTGTTAACTGCAATCAGAAAGGTGCATAATTGTAGCTATGTATAAAGCAAGTAGCAACACATAGCAATAATAAATAAGTAAATGAAATGTAGAAACCTACTTAAGAGCAAGTAACACCAATCACTGTTGTTGTTAATTACATGGCAACATCATGCAAAATAGATGTACAGTATAGGGTGGCCCAAAAAACTCAGCTTTCAACTACAAAGCGAGACACCCTGTAATTTTTTTTCCTTAACAAACCTTTATTTGGTGAAGTGTTTCAGGTTCTTATGTTTACGGCAAGGTTGTGCTCAAAGACCATGAACTTTCAAACTTTCACTGAAAATTATCTTTTTTTCAGGTATGTCTCTTATTATGCATATTTACTTATTATGTCATGACCTGTAGGTTACATTTATTTATTTTATTTCAGGATTTGTTTCATTCAGTATGGCATCAATACGCCAAAGTAGATCTACCTTATAGGGATATGTGAACTGGAACTGCTAACAAATCTGAAACAGTTGCCATCAATAAAACAGGTGCTTCAGAGAGTCCACAAACATCTAAGAGTAGAGAAGTCAGTTAGAAATGCTTCTCATGCAACAGTTGATGAGTTACTGATTAACTTGTTGAAGGCCGCTATCCCAACAATGTTAAAGAAACAGTCAATTGAAAAGTTGGAAAGATTGCATGATACCTGGCTGCTGTGGAAGAAGAATAAAGGAAGGAAATCTGAGGCTCAGAAAGCAAGAGAACTAGAATTTCCTGAACAGTTGAATCTAAGTATTTAACATTGCACATGCTGACGCAATGTTCAAAGTCAAAATAGAACAGGACAAGAAAATTCCTCGACGATTAGCATATTGACAGCAAATGATCATGACAACTGAAGATAAAGAGCTAGATGAAAAACAACAAAGAGGAAGTAAGAAAGCGCAAGGCTTCTCAACCTTCAGCATCCACAGCAATAGACCTTAGACAGTCTGATGATTGTGAAATTGGGGATCTTGATGATAAAAATGGATTCTGATGTTGAGTACAAGCCTATCAAAGCTAGTATGTCAAATGAAGTGCAAGACCAGGTACAGCAGGTAAAGAAAATCTCCTGAGATCAGTTGTATAATGCACATTGGACAAGTGCCCTCGATCGCAACTAGAGATGAGCGAGCATACTCGCTAAGGCAAACTACTTGAGCGAGTATTGCCTTATGCGAGTACCTGCCTGCTCGTCTCTAAAGATTCGGGTGCCGGCGGGGGGTTGAGCTCTCTCTCACTCTCTCCCCCCCGCTCCTCCCTGCTCACTCCCGCAACTAATCGCAACAAAACATCTGATCATGAAGCTGTGTGACTAATGATTCCTATTGCTGCAGCTCTTGGTCACGATCCAAATGCACTTCCTTTTTTATGTAGCACAATTCAACGAACAAGGACAAGCACAAGGCATAAACTTTCAAAGGCAATCAAGGATAATTTTGAACCAACTAGCCCTTTAGTACTTTACTGGGATGGAAAGATGCTTCCAGAAATTTTTGGTTTAGGCTCTGTTTACAGCTATAGATTGATCTTGGCAGTTACCAAAATATTGATCCTGACATCAGTAGAGCCGCAAGAAAGGCCCTAGAAAATCAGCTGTGGTATATTTAAGATGAGCTCTGTTCTCAGATCATGTGACAGCAGCAGAAAAGACAGGAATTGTACAGGGAATGGCCTGTTAAACTGGCGAACAGAAAGTGCACGCAGATTTGTCAATTCTGATGAAACCAGACGTAAGTTTAGGAGACTTTGAAACTACCAGAACGCCTGTGTTGTTTCACCACCACAAGAGTAGCCTGTAAGTGAACAGTATCAATATGGCCAATCACAACTGAAGTCGCTATGTGTTGTGAATGACACCCTGGAGCGAGTAGTGAAGCCTTTTGAAGAATTCAACACACTACTTCATAATGAAGAAGAAGAAAAACAACTGTTTCTTCAAGTCGTGGAAGCAAATCCCAAGGCTGTTCCAACTCAGATTAACAAGAAATCTGCTGTCCAGTCCTTAAGCACTGACTGACAACTATTTGTGTTGCAATTTTGACTATTTTCATATATTTGGAGGTATTTTTTGTAGGAACAGCACAAATGTGTAGATTGTCAGGACAACTATGATTAGTACATGACATTGTCAATACTTCATGTTTTAAAGTATAGTGGTTGTTTTGCAAAAGCAAATTGTTAAAATTAATTCTTTAGTTTGTGCAATCGGAAATCTTGCGTGTAAGCGCTATTTTTCACAATATAAATTCCAACGGCATCATCTTGCAGTTGGAATTTAAAGCTAAAACTTTACCCTAACATTACTATTAACAGATGTAACAAATTGGGAAGGTGTTTTGCTGTATAGCTGCCACTTTGTTTTTTGCCATATGTTTATGGGTCACCATAATATATATACTATACGAGTTGCATTAGGATACATAGGAACAACACTTAAAATATGCAGGGGATTGGTACACTACTAAGGCCAGAACAAATATATGGGCCAGACATACCATGACACTTAGATAAGGCCACTATCTTATTAATGTGTCTGTAGGAAAATCAAAAACATAAAATTATGAGGAACAGAATAAATAGAACATCAGGACCACAATGATTCCATGACATGTGATAACTTGTAAGGGGGATGAAAAAGTTTGGCTGGGGTCACACTGGGCGGATTCCCGCCGGAAATCTCGTGGTTTGGCCGCAGCAAAAACCGCATGATTTCCGCCGGGAGAAGCGCCGCGGAATAACCCGCGGCGCCTTTGAAGCGGCCCGGCCGCTCGCTCTTCCGCTTCGGCCGGCGCTCCCATAGAGGAGAGTGCGGCCGCAGCGGAAAGAAGAAAGAATGGAAATGCTGATGTCGGCAAAGCCGCGGCTGCGGTCGGCAAAGCCGCGCTGCGGTTTCAGACGGATTAACTGCAGCGGATTGGCCGCCCCGTGTGGACGACATTTCTGAGAAATCTCGTCTACATGGCTGTCCAACCTCGAGATTAGCGGCCGCAGGCGAAATTCCGGACCGAATCTCCGCGGCAAATCCGCCCTGTGTGAATTCAGCCTTAATGTAGTTAATACTTCAATAGTTTATTTAGAGAGGTGACGGAGAATACTAACATTTATTAGAAGAAATGCTATAGTATTGATGATTATTGCACAGCTTCTCATGTTTATTGTGTAATATGCACAATAAACCTTTACGTGACGATTTCTGTTGTGGCCCCTGTAGAAATGATGTGAGTGGCGTTGACCCCAGTAATGGTGGCCATATTGAAAGCTTTCATGCCCAGGTATCATGCTGGGCAGGGTATGTGTGTGTCTGATGGATGAATGGTAGAACACATCTTGCTGAAGAAGGGTGGTGCCTGTTTTAGATATAAAAGGTGAGGTGCGGCACACAATTGTTATGTTAAGCATGGTAGTGGAGTGAGCAGCAAGTATGTGAGGTCAGTGCAACATTGAGTGTGGTCTGAATTGTTTGCCATGAAAGAAGCCTTGAAAGCCTGCTGTGGAAGAAATTGGGTGCAACTTGGAAGTATGAAATGTGGAACTTCCTGATCGGATCTAAAAGTGCTGGTGAATTGGATTGTCATGGCTGTATGAGCTCTGGTCGTGGATCTGTTGTGTTGCTGTGAGAGTGGAAGTCCACCAATAAAAGGCAAGAACGGTGAATGCATACTATTCTGCGCTGTTGAGAGTGTACACAGAGTGACATCAGGTCTGCTTGATAGTCATAAAGGTTGTGGATATACAAATAGACTTGGTCCTGCAGTGTTGACGAATAGTAAAGCCAGCATTGCCAAAGTGCTCTAAACAGTGCAGCAACCTTCTGAAACTGTGTGCTAAGTGACTGTTGATTCAGCTGCCAAGTAAAGACTGTTATTGTTTACTGCAAAGTGCCCTCCATCTCTTAATGCACTTATACATGTAGAAGGAGGTGGAGGAACATGTCTGCTCCTCCATACTCACAGACTCATTGGTCACTGCTGCTCAAGCTGCCGTTTCGGCTGCTGACACTAAGCTCGGCCACCTGCCAACACAGCAGTAGAGGGGAGAGAGAGACTAGGTGCTGAGAGCATCAGAGGAGGAGGACCCACCCACATTAGTGACACAACAGTGATGCCTCTAGCATGTCACCTCCCTAAATATTGGCCGGTGGTAGGCGCAGTGAAGGTTATTCCCTGCCCTCCCCCCTCAAATGGCATCTGAGTGCAGAACAAAGTTCCAGGCACAGTGGGCGCCATATAAAAGGAACAAGCTGTGCCACAAGCCCAATGAGTGACACAGCAAAGAGTGGGGCACAACCAGAGGCGTAACTTGAAGCTTCTGGGCCTCAATGTAAAATCTGTAACAGGGTCCCCAACTATAATGGTTTATTCATAGCACTGGGCTCCCTATATGAAGAAGAGAGGCCTCATGGGCCCCCTAAGGCTCCTGGGCCCAGATGCAACTGCATTCCCTGCATCCCCTATAGTTACGCCAGTGGGCACAGCAATACTAATATTTAAAGCGGTGGAGACCATTTCCCCATGCTAGGGAGCAGCCAGCAGGCTCAAGCCAACCAAGGCTACAAGCCAAAAGAGGCTAGCAGTAAAGGTCTGCACAGCAGCCATTGCACAGCTAAAGGAAAGGCCTGATATTGATCGCTACAGCAGGTTAAAGAGCGTCTGGATCACTGAAGCCGAGGACCCGACCCCACAGTGCAAGAGAGGAGAGGGAGTCTTCCTCCCTGCTATTTCCCGACACTCAGGCAGCAGTGTTGAAGTTGGAGTGACACCGCACTGTCAGTGTCAAAGGTGGTGAAAAGACGGAGCGCTATGAAAAGGTTTAGATCTGACAAAGTGGATGCCGCCACTAGTTGTAAATGCACTTGTTTCCCGAGACTGCATTATGTATAATCTCTAGCTAGGGCAGGGGTCTTGGACCTCATGGGACTGCCCTAAAGGCACAGTGCGAGTTATGGTGTCATTTTAGTGCAAGGCCTTGCATAATATTTCATAGCTATTAGATAGGACTATGTTATATGTTTTTGGCCTTTATATGTAATAGTACAGCAAAGCACCTGATAGCAAGTAAGATTGCATATTCTGAGTTATGTGAGATTGTGATAAGGCCGGATAGCGATATACTAGACAAAGTTTCTGCACATGTAACAAACTTGTTTCAATGGTGGGTCCGAGAAGTGCAGACTGAATTATTAAACAAAACTAAATTGTGTGAAGCGTATACCAAAAGGTTGTCAGGAATTCCTGCACTTTCTCAGAAGGGTAGTAGACACGGCCTGTAAGTGTTTTACATATTTGTATTGATTTTCTGGGTTTTTGTCATTTTCAAACTGCTTCATTGATGAATCACTATGTGCTCTAATTTGGCAGAGAAAAAAGGGACATTGGCCCAATAGTTATATCTTGTGTCACTAGTAAAATCTCCCATTGATATGGTTTGCCTTTTGCTGTCGAAAATAATGCAAGTTGTGTGGAGCAAGTGACAATAGCCTGGGCCATCATGGACCTTCATGTGTCCTATAAATGACGAAGGAAGCATAATGCAAATGGCCTCCAAAGTTTGTGAAATTGAATAGGCTATTTGTGCTTTACATCTGCCAGGCTTGCTCCATGAAAAGCAGGCTGATACTTACCTGTGTTTAATAACTATATAGAATTATATCTGTCACCTGTTTTGAACTTTGCTAATACAACAAACACTTTAAAAACCTGTTGGATTACAGGCTGTTTTTTCTAGGTCACCTCATAACTAGAGATGAGCGAGCATACTTGGTAAGGTGATATGCTCGAGAGAGAGCATCGCCTTTTTCGAGTACCTGCTGGCTCATCCCTGAAGATTCGGTGGGGCTGCGGGGGGCGGGGAGGAGAGTGAGAGAGATCCCTCTCTCTCTCCCTCCCGATTCCCTCTGCAACCCCCCACTCACCCCGGCGGCCCCCTCAAATCTTCAGGGACAAGCCAGCAGGTACTCGAAAAAAGCGATGCTCTCTCGAGTATATTGCCTTACCGACTATGCTCGCTCATCTCTACTCATAACTCTGTTTTCTATTAAGTCATCTCATGATTTCTCGGATGAGGATATTGAGGAAGGTGAGGGGACTGAGACTGCTGACACATCCTTTGTGTGTAACATCACTCCTGAGACCCAGGAAGCTGTGGAGGATCTTGCACAGACCTCCACTTCTGCACTAATGCTACTTCTTGTAAGGACCAGCTGCAATTCCCATTCCTGGATTGCAAGTTGAACAAAATGCCCTGGCCTACTTGCAACCTGGGAGAATGGAGGACTGGGTAGACATGTACTGCTGCAGTTTGGCACATTCCACACCCTGGTCAGTTTTACAGGCATGACCACTATTATGCCCCACCTGAAAATCAACCCTCCTTTACTGAACTTCCATCACCAGCATGGCGCTTGTACAATGTCCAGAGCAAAAGGCCTGAGCTACTGGGCCCATAACCCACTGATAATTACTTGAGTGACCTGCAAATCGTATTTTTTTGGTTACCTTTCTTTTTCCGTTTTGAGCACTTTTTTTAATTTAAAAACCTGAAATTAATGTTTAACCCTTTGTAATCCATTATCTGACCTCTGAAGACATTATGATTTAAGGTTGTACAGCTCCGATGTTGGAAGACGTCCGTCGGGGTTCTCTTACTGTATATTGCCAGCCTCTCTGCTGTCGGAGCCTATCCAGTGTGCCACCTTTAGCCAGCATATAGTGCCATTGTATAAAGGCAGAAAAAGAGTAAGCCCCGTAGGAAAACCAGGATACAAATTGGATTGGAAAGGGTTAATTTATGTTTATTATTGATAAAAAAAATTTTGGTTCAGCAAGCTTTGTTGTAGTGCTTTCTTTATCCTACGTGGGAAAGGGGGGCATGTCTACAGTTTAGCTATTGTCAAATGTAAACTCTTGTGGCATTAATCACATAGTGGCACCATTTTGAGCCACTGTATGCCTAACACCAACACATAGTTCATGCAGGCTATTATGTTGCTTTCATACATTGTATGTACTCCATTTAGTTTTCCACAATGTATGCTAGCAATAGTGCACCTGCAAACAGTAAGGCGGCAGTATTGTACTACTGTGCATGACAGCTGGTAACGGCACTGTTACAAGTATCCGACACATTATTCAACAAACATATTTAGACACCGAACACATGGTTTTATAAAAAAAAAGAAAAAAACACATTTTTTTTATTGACATTTTTGTTGAGGGGTGCACAAAGCAATAACCCGGTATTGGTTAATGATTTAGAAAACTTTTATACACAGTGTTAAATGATCTAAAATGAAAATGTTGTTAAAGATAAGTATACAACGACTATTAATTTTGTCAAATCATTTTAAGCTCACAACCCAAGTCAAGGTCTTCGTTGTCTTGTGAGTCTCTAACTAAATATGTGCCAATAAGTAGCTAGCCAAACAAAAAAACAAAAGCACAGCCGGCTTAAAAAATGATGCTGTTTGGAGAGATCAGTTCATCTGCTTCCTTAAACATAGTCCATTTGCTACAGAGCTGCTCCGTGAGGACTCAGAAAGTAGTCTGTGAATATGTCCCTGACTCGGAAAGCAAATGCTGCTGGTCTGTGACGCAGCCTAGGGTCATCCTCAACTTGAAATGGGAGAGTTGTAGGTTCTGTCTCTTTTGTATTTCAACCATATTGCAATCAGCATCCCTATCCCTGCAAAAATTATGCAGAACCATGCAGGCTCGAATTGCGGCACACACATGGTCAGGTTTCAGCTGTAGCATGCTGTGGAAAACTCTCCACTTGCTGGTGAGAATGCCAAAGGCACACTTCATGTAATGTTGGGCATGTGTGAGTCAGCAACTAAAGACTCACCTCCTGGTGTCCATGTCTCTAAAAGCAAAGGGATGCAGAACATGAGTAGTCAGACCAAAACCCTCATCCGCCACAATGACAAATGGGGCAGGTGGACCTGAAGAGCCAAGAAGGTTCCATGCTAATGACCAGGACAGCTGGTCGGCCATAAGTCGCTGACCCATTCTGGAAGCCCTGATATCCACAAATATAAATCAATATCAGCAAGTGCCAGTAGCACTCACGAGAAGTACTGCTTTTAATAGTAATATTGGGACCTTGAGTGTGGCGGCTTTTTAACACAGATGTGTTTGATATCCAGCTCCCCAATGCAGTTTGAAAACTCCGCGATAGTCTGGAATCCCTCAGCGATGTTCATCCAATCTAGTTAAGAGGGCGGAGCCATCCACAAAGGTATCAGGCGATGTCAAAGGACATCAAAGGTCTACCTGATGAGCCGACAAATTGTAAATTTGCCCAACAGAAACTTGAAATGCAGTGAAGCACTCAAATTCCCAGCGGCCAGAAACCTGCACAAAGACGCCAAATGAAATTTTTTTTAGCTTAAAATGTTTATTGAAAATAAACATGATACAATAGAGAAGAATAATGTAGAAGACATTTCTAAAATAGAGAGATTAGAACATAGAACAGATCATGTACTTACCTCAGGGTGACCAGGAGTCTTTCCTCAGCAGATATACACCGACACATATTGGTGTATGTAATTCCGGATCGTATCTCCTCCAAAAGCTCATCAAACAGCTGGACCGACAAACGACAGAAGGCGATGAGCTTATCTGGATGGCGCCTGAAGTCAATGTAAAAAGTGTGGAAATGTTCCTTACGCACACGCTACTACACCAGAAGATGAACCCAGAACTTTCTCCTTCTAGGCACATCTTTCCGCATCTCACGTGACTGTCCAAATCTGTGAGAAAGCAACCAAGGCAAAACAACATTCTCTTCATCAGCAGACATACCTCTAACCTCAGCAACTCTCTCATAAACCCACTGACCCACTGCTCACAGTCAAGTGGCATGATGAAAAGGACATCTACATGCTCTCAACGGTGCAGATATCTCAGTAGCAATGAGGGAGAGAGAAGCTACCACAGGCAAGAGAAAATCTGCCTGCGTCACAGACTGTAATAAGTTTATGGGGGGTGTAAACCTCCCTGACCAAGATTTAGGGAATGCCAAAAAGGGGAGGGGTGGGGAATTATTTTTCAGGAATCAATTTTTCATTTATTTTTCTGCACAAGTGAGCAATGGGGCCTAGAGTTTATTCAGTTGCGCCCTGAGAGCTAATTGGTGTTCCCTCTATTATAGGCCTAGCCATGTGTTAAGTAAGCAAATTTGGGTTAAACAGTGGTATTGCTGAACAGAGAAAAAGTGCGATAAAGTTTGGGGGGTGTTTCCTCAGTTTTCCCTGCTTGAAACAAAAAAATACTGGTGTGAAAGTGACATATTTATTTTAAAAAAATAATTGTTAAGGTTGTGCATCTGAGACCTGTGGTTCTACAGGCTTCTTTGTGCACACCTTCACAGGTAACATAGTAACATAGTAACATAGTATGTAAGGCCGAATGAAGACATTGTCCATCTAGTCCAGCCTGTCTATCCTACTGTGTTGATCCAGAGGAAGGCAAAAAACCCCAAGGCCAGAAGTCAATTAGCCCTTTTGGGGAAAAAATTCCTTCCCGACTCCCTAATGGCAATCAGACTGTTCCCTGGATCAACCCCTAATAGTTCCTACCTGCCTATATACCAGGATTGACACTTAACCTAATATTTATATCCTGTAATATCCTTCTTCTCCAGAAAGACATCAAGTCCCCTTTTAAACTCCTCTATGGATTTTGCCATCACCACTTCCTCCGGTAGAGAGTTCCACAGTCTAACTGCTCTTACAGTAAAGAACCCCTTTCTGTGTTGGTGATGAAACCTACTTTCCTCTAATCGTAGCGGATGTCCTCTTGTTACCGTCGTGGTCCTGGGTGTAAACAGATCGCGGGAGAGATCCATGTGTTGTCCCCTCATGTACTTATACATGGTTATTTGGTCGCCTCTTAACCTTCTTTTTTCTAGAGTAAATAGTCCCAATTTTGATAGCCTCTCTGGGTATTCCAGTCCCGTCATTCCATGTATTAGTTTAGTCGCTCTTCTTTGAACCCCCTCAAGCACTGTGACATCTTTCCTGAGCACCGGTGTCCAGAATTGTACGCAGTATTCCATGTGAGGTCTGACAAGTGCCTTATATAGTGGGAGGATGATGTTCTCGTCCTTCGCCCCTATTCCTCTTTTGATGCACCCCAAGACTTTATTTGCCTTTGCAGCGGCTGACTGGCATTGGTTACTCCAGTTTAGTCTATTATCCACTAATACCCCCAGATCCTTTTCCATATCACTTTTCCCTAGTGGTACCCCATTAAGTGAATATTTGTGACATCCGTTCCTCTTGCCCATGTGCATAGTCTTACATTTTTCAACATTGAACTTCATTTGCCATTTTTCTGCCCAAGCCCCCAGCTTATCCAGGTCCGTTTGTAGCCGCACATTGTCCTCCGTTGCATTAATTACATTGTATAATTTTGTGTCATCTGCAAATATTGATATTTTGCTGTGCAGCCCCTCTATCAGGTCATTAATAAATATGTTGAACAGAGTGGGGCCTAATACTGAACCCTGTGGCACCCCGCTAGCGACTGTGGTCCAATCAGAGTACGAACCATTTATTACCACCCTCTGCTTTCTATCGTTGAGCCAATTTTTTACCCACTTACACACGTTTTCGCCCAGTCCGAGCTGCCACATTTTGTATATTAGCCTATTATGTGGCACGGTGTCAAAGGCTTTAGAGAAGTCCAGATATACAAGATCAATAGATTCTCCCTGGTCCAGCTTAGAGCTTACTTCATCGTAGAAACTGATCAGATTTGTCTGACATGAGCGACCCTTCATGAATCCATGCTGGTGAGGAGTTATTCCCGTAATCTCCTTGAGGTACTCATCGATGGCGTCTCTCGACGAGGTAGGGATTAATTGAGCTGGCTGGGTGTAGTATTCCCTAGCAGCCAATCCCCCTGGTCTGCAGCAGATAAATACTAGCAAACTCTTGGGAGAGATTGCTGGTCATTTAACCCATTGCAATCCAATTTTGGATTCAGGGTTTCCTAGGGGTCTTTCTCTTTCTGCCATTATACAATGGTGCCATCTGCTGGCTAGAGCCAGTACTGTGGTATGGGACATGCTGGAGAGGCCCCTTGACAACAGAGCGGCCAGTAATATACAGTAAGAATACCCTGCTGGACATCTTCCAACATTGGAGCTGTACAGCCTTCAAATAGAATGTCTTTAGACGTCAGACAGTGGATTGGAAAGGGTTAATGCTTTATGGATCACTGTTTATCGCACTCTGAGCTGGTGCTTGCATGCTTGTTTGAAGTGTCTCTCTCCTTCCCTAAAGACGGTCTGGACATCTGCTGTCCCTTCCCTTCTTGTGTTCTGGGGTGTGTGCATTGTTTAGTGTGTGGTATGGTGACCACATAGGTGCAAGCAACCCTGCAAGTTTCTCCCTATCCCTGGGCAGGTGTGGTCCCCAGACATCTGATGTCCTATGTGTGTGTCAGAGGGTTCCCTATGTCAGCAGAGTGGCTGACTCTCCCTATTCCCCTGGAGTGAGGACACTTGGACTGGCTATGGTTTACCAGCATGTGAGCTCTGGATGGGGTCCATGTTGTATGCACTACCTGTTGTATATTGGTGTGAACAATGACTTATGTTGTATGTCTGTGCAAGTGGCCAGATATGAGGTGTGAGCAGTCCTGTTCGGTGTGGTATGTGTTATACTGTATGTTGGTGTGAACAGCAACGTATGTTAGGTCTGTACAGGGTGCCAGACATGTGCCTTATTGCTGTCCTGTTCTGTGTACAGTGTGTGTGTGAACAGTGTCGTGTCCTGTGTGTTTAGTGCATCTCTCCAGGTCCCTAATCAGGGATAGCTAGGTCCTAGAAGAATACCGTGAGGCGGACCTTATCGAGACAATGACTTCACTTTTAGGCAGGGGTTCCCTACTTTCCCTGGTTAGTAAGGGACAGGGGATCCTCCCATCATTGCTCGGAGAGGTGCAATTGGTCTATGCAACACATGATGAGAGTGTTTGCAGGTTTTAAATGGACATGCTTTGCCTGTTCTTAGCAGTAGCGCTTTTGTGCGCCAAGCGGACCTGACAATAATGTTATTTACTTTTCACCTGCTTTATAATAATTTTTGCAAAAAAACTGTGGGGTCAAAATGCTCAGTTCATGCCTAGATAAATGAGCTAAGGGGTCTAGATTTCAAAATGGGGTCATTTGTGGGGAACGTTCTATTGTTTTGGCAGCTTGATGACTCTACAAGTGTGCAACAGGCCCTGGAATTTATCCAGTTGTGCCCTGAAAGCCAAAGGGTGTTCCTTCCATTACAGGCATAGCCATGTCTCCAGTAAGCAGATTGGGGCTGGGTTTGTTTCTAAAACCAGAACAAACAGGGCTACCCATTATGGGGTGCAAGTTTTCATTCCTATGTTTGCTGTACAAAAAATAATAATAAAAGCCACAATTGCCAAAAAAAGTAACATTTTATGAAAATCATAATTCTTTCCTTCTGCTTTGCTTAGATTGATTCAAAAACTGTGGGGTGAAAATATGCAGTACACCCCTAGATGCATTTGTTAAGGGGTCTAGATTTCAAACTGAGGTAATTTGTGGGGGTTCTTTGTCGGTTTAACAATGGCTCTATAAGTGTGCAATAGGACCTAAAACGCCTTCAAGCAAAATGTCGGTTCTGAAAGCCACCATCTGCTCCTTTAGTTTTGGGTATGTTTCTGAACACAGGATAAACACGCGTATCCATTTTAGGGCTTCTTCAGATGATCGTGATTTTGCCCTGTTATGCAGAGGTGACTATTACAGCCACATAAAGGGACAAAACGAAATCATTGATTTCAATGGTTTCATTTTCATTGCGGGATTCTCACCCGTTAATAGTACAGGCAAGAAAAGAGAGGACTTGCCCTATCTTTCCTACACATAGTTAATTCTACGTGCGAGAAAGATAGGGCAGGACCTGTCTTCCCACAGTTTTGTCCATACGCATGCGCTAATATGTTTCATAGCAGTGAGCATAATTGTGCATGTGGACATCTGTTTTTGCCCATAAGGTGCCAATCCTAATTTTCAAATCATCTTTAAGAGCTTAGTAACACGAGCGTATTTTGGCCAGCTTTTTCACGGCTGGCCAATATATGCTTCCATCTGAGCAGTCCTCCCCTTCCCTCAATCTCACCGGCTCTCTGCTTCTCTCCTCCCCTCCAAGAGGTTTGCAATGGGAGTGGGCGGAACGGGGGCAGAGCTAAGCTCCCCCTGCCCTGCCCCTTGTCCATAGCCAGCAATGGGAGCGGGCAGGACAGAGTGGAACTTAGCTCCTCCCCCATCCTGCCTACGCCCAAACTAGTGGAGGAGAGAGGCAGAGAGCAGGTGAGGGGGAGAGAAGGGGGAAACTGCTTGGATGGAAGTGTATATTGGCTGGCTGTGAAAACAGCGGCCAATATACGCTTGTGTAAATAAGCCCTAAAATTACATATTTACAAATATATGAAATTTTATTTTTTCTCCTCTAAATTGCATTAACTCCTCAAAAAAACTGTGAGGTTGATAATAATAATAATATTAATAATAATCTTTATTTGTATATAGCGCCAACATATTCCACAGCGCTTGATATACTGTTGACCAATCAGTGAATAAATTAAATGGTGTAGTTTTTAAAATGGGGTCATTTGTGGGGGTATCTATCATTCTGACACTTATGAGCCTTTACCACCTTAGCTTGGTGTAGGAAAACAAAATGTTCCTCAAAACATTAATAATCAATGTTAAATTAGTATGTCTCCAAAAATGCTAAAAAAAACCTAATGTTTTTCAAATGTGCTTTCAGAATAAAGTAAACAGATGGAAATATATATCTTATCAAAAATTTGTACAGTATGTTTGCATATATTTGACATATTGCAGTTAAAAATGTTCCCAAATTTGGCATTTTTAATAAACATGCACAAATTCTATCTGTTTGTTTTTATCACCTAAATGAAGTACAATATGTGGCAAAAAAACAATGTCAGAATCACTTGGATATGCAAAACCTTTACGGAGTTATTCTATGTTAAAGTTACACATGTCAGATTTTCAAAATGTAGCCTAGTCTTTAAGGCGCAAACAGGCTTGGTCTTTAAGGGATTAATTTAGTCATGGACCCTACTATAGGTTCCATCCCCGGTCGTTCTAATCTTCTTATGCCACATGTTGCTAAGTTAAAATCTGAGATACAGGGGCTTGTCTGGTGAGTTCTATATGCTAGGGAACGTGATTAATCCTACTATTCACTAGCCCATAGAGTATATAGTCACACTGATATGTTCTTCAAGCATTTTGCTCTGGATCTGTCTCCAGTGGCTCCTACTGTGGTCATGCCCCTGTTTACCTTTCTCTGGTTATCACTGAATCGGGCTCTAAGGCCTTGGCATGGCACCTCAAGGATTGACTTTCCAAAGACCTGGTATGTAAAGCTGAGATTATCAAGACCATGAATGACTTCTTATTTACCCATTCCCAAGATTCTAACCCCTCCTGGTTGAATCGGAAGCTTCGAAGTGTATCCTTAGGGGAATATTTATTAAACACAGCTTGCACCTTAAAAAAGAATGCTTTTTTAAGCTGATTCAATTATTGTCCAGACTGCATCATCTTGAGTCTGCACATAAGCTATCCCTACTTGCCTCTACAGCTGCAGAACTCTTAGATGCTCAGGAATATATATATACTATCATCAATCTGCAGAACCTCTCTTTTAGGGACAAGCTGCACAAGCCCTTTTATGAACATTTAGAAAAATTTGAGAGGTCTCTAATGAGAATGTTACATCTCCGGTCTCCTGCTACTCGTATTCCTCATATATAACCCTCCACTGGTCCGCCCTGCTAAGGTCCACTAGAAAAAGCAGATGCCTTTAAGAATTACTACTATGAAAATCCTTAGAAGATTCAGGGCCATTCTTACTAACAAATGTCCCAGATGTATTAAACTGAATGCCTACAGAGTTGCTTATGGCTGCCACAAAATCTCACTGAGAAAAAAGTATATTGCATCGTCAAAAGGGCTATTCACGACAGTTGATGCTGCAGTATAACATCATATACCATAAATATATGTAGTGCTCCAGAATAACATCCTAGTCCCCTTCATAATTGTCATACATGTCTGTCTTATGTGGATGCACTGTGTAAATCTGTTATGTCTATTTTCTGTATGTGTGTTGCACAGCTGCAGCGTCTGAAGGGTTAACCCCCTTAAAATCATTGCCTGTCAGCTCTGCTGCATTCTGAATGTATCTATCTTACTGTGTCATGTGACATGGTGTGGATGAACCTATAAATAGGAGTGATTGGGTTCAAGAGGGAGTTCCATCTTCCCTGCTGAGGAGCACCCATCTTCCATCTGAGGGTTTTCTGCCACAGAGGCGCATGAGGGCCCCATCAGCCCTTATGTTGCTGAAGATGGAGGAGAGAGAAAGACTTCACCTTTAAGAAAAGACTGAGAATGGAAGTGAGTGAACCTAAGTTTTTCCCCCAAAAGTCTGGTAACCGAGAGCCCTTGTAAGTAACTACTCCTTCTAGTGACTACGTATTTTCCCAAGCAAGGCCAGTGCAGAAGTCTATCAAATCTGTCTGTCCGCTGTCTCTAACACTATGTCCTCCCTTTTTCTCAAACTAAACCTCTCTAAAACTGACCTCCTTGCCTTTCCACCTTCTAACCGACCTCCCCTCAACATCTCCATTCCAGTGTCTGGCACCATCATAACCCCCAGACGGCATGCCCGATGCCTTGGGGTCACACTGGACTCTGACCTCTCCTTTGCCCCCCATATCCAATCTCTGGCCCAAACATGCCACCTGCACCTCAGAAATATTGCTAAAATATGGCCGTTCCTAACCACGGACATGCTAAAGACACTTGTGGTCGCCCTCATCCACTCCCGGCTTGACTACTGCAACTCGCTACTCATCGGCCTCTCCTGCACTAGACTCGCTCCACTCCAATCCATACTAAATGCAGCAGCTAGACTCATTTTTCTATACAGTCGTTACTCAGACGCCTCTGCATTATGCCAGTCGCTGCATTGGCTGCCCATCCACTGCAGAACTAAATTTAACCCCTTAACGACCAGCCCATAGTGTTTTTACGTCCTCCCGAAGTGGGCTTTATTATCTGAGGACGTAAAAACATGCTTCCTGCAGAGAATAATGCCCCTCGGGCTGTGGACGTGACAGCTCCATGCTGTTAGTGTCCGCAGGTAGCTGACAGCATGGAGCTGTCATCCCGGGCTGTTCGGAGCCCCCCCCCCCCCCCCCGGCATTGCGATCGGCGCTATGCAATGGATAGCGCCGATCGCAAAAAAGTAAATAAAAGTGCAATAAAAGTTCAAGATTTAGCTGCTCTGATAGATCAGATCCATCGGAGCAGCTGAAATTACTCACTGATGTCCGCCGCACGACTCCCAGCTGTCCCGATGCTCCGGGCGCCGTAGCCGTCCTTCTGCGCATGCGCGCCAGGCGGCATTACGTCAGCCGCATGCGCAGAAGGCCCGGCGGCGCGGGAGACTTAAAATCTCCTGGCTCCCGGCTCCTGTAGGTAGCCGGGAGGCAGGAGATGTCAGCGGGTGCCGCGATCGCCGTTATCCAATGGATAGCGGCGATCGCAAAAAAGTTAAAAAAAGTGTAAAAAAAGAAAAGTTTCACCTCCCCTCATGGATCGGATCCATGAGGGGAGGTGAAAATACTCACCTCAGGTCCGCCGATGTCCTCCGGCTGGTGTCGGGACCCCCCACTGGCTTCTGCGATGTGCTGATGCGGCGCGCATGCGCAGAAGCCGGCGAGCCCGGCAAATTCAAAATCTCCCTGCACCCGGCTGTCACAGATAGCCGAGTGCAGGGAGATATGACTGGGGACCGCTATATGCGGTTTCCAGTCATATGATCACCGTTAACCATCAGATAACGTATGTTTCTGAACAGGGGACAAACAGGGGTATCCATTTTGGGGTGAAAGTCTTCATTCCTATGTACACTGTACAAAAAAAACAGTTTTTAAATTGACAAAATTGCCAAACAAATGAAAATCATAATTTTTTCCTTTTGCTTTGCTTAGATTCATTCAAATACTTTGGGGTCAAAATATGCAGTACACCCCTAGATGAATTTGTTAAGGGGTCTAGTTTTTAAAATGGGGTCATTTGTGGGGGTTCTCTATCGTTTTGGACGCTCAATGGCTCTACATGTGGGCAATGGGGACTGGAATTTATTCAGTTGCGCCCTGAGAGCTAATTGGTGTTCCCTCTATTATAGGCCTAGCCATGTGTTAAGTAAGCAAATTTGGGTTAAACAGTGGTATTGCTGAACAGAGAAAAAGTGCGATAAAGTATGGGGTGTGTTTCCTCAGTTTTCCCTGCTTGAAACAAAAAAATACTGGCGTGAAAGTGACATATTTATTTAAAAAAAATAATTGTTAAGGTTGTGCATCTGAGACCTGTGGTTCTACAGGCTTCTTTGTGCACACCTTCACAGGTAGGGATTAATTGAGCTGGCTGGGTGTAGTATTCCCTAGCAGCCAATCCCCCTGGTCTGCAGCAGATAAATACTAGCAAACTCTTGGGAGAGATTGCTGGTCATTTAACCCATTGCAATCCAATTTTGGATTCAGGGTTTCCTAGGGGTCTTTCTCTTTCTGCCATTATACAATGGTGCCATCTGCTGGCTAGAGCCAGTACTGTGGTATGGGACATGCTGGAGAGGCCCCTTGACAACAGAGCGGCCAGTAATATACAGTAAGAATACCCTGCTGGACATCTTCCAACATTGGAGCTGTACAGCCTTCAAATAGAATGTCTTTAGACGTCAGACAGTGGATTGGAAAGGGTTAATGCTTTATGGATCACTGTTTATCGCACTCTGAGCTGGTGCTTGCATGCTTGTTTGAAGTGTCTCTCTCCTTCCCTAAAGACGGTCTGGACATCTGCTGTCCCTTCCCTTCTTGTGTTCTGGGGTGTGTGCATTGTTTAGTGTGTGGTATGGTGACCACATAGGTGCAAGCAACCCTGCAAGTTTCTCCCTATCCCTGGGCAGGTGTGGTCCCCAGACATCTGATGTCCTATGTGTGTGTCAGAGGGTTCCCTATGTCAGCAGAGTGGCTGACTCTCCCTATTCCCCTGGAGTGAGGACACTTGGACTGGCTATGGTTTACCAGCATGTGAGCTCTGGATGGGGTCCATGTTGTATGCACTACCTGTTGTATATTGGTGTGAACAATGACTTATGTTGTATGTCTGTGCAAGTGGCCAGATATGAGGTGTGAGCAGTCCTGTTCGGTGTGGTATGTGTTATACTGTATGTTGGTGTGAACAGCAACGTATGTTAGGTCTGTACAGGGTGCCAGACATGTGCCTTATTGCTGTCCTGTTCTGTGTACAGTGTGTGTGTGAACAGTGTCGTGTCCTGTGTGTTTAGTGCATCTCTCCAGGTCCCTAATCAGGGATAGCTAGGTCCTAGAAGAATACCGTGAGGCGGACCTTATCGAGACAATGACTTCACTTTTAGGCAGGGGTTCCCTACTTTCCCTGGTTAGTAAGGGACAGGGGATCCTCCCATCATTGCTCGGAGAGGTGCAATTGGTCTATGCAACACATGATGAGAGTGTTTGCAGGTTTTAAATGGACATGCTTTGCCTGTTCTTAGCAGTAGCGCTTTTGTGCGCCAAGCGGACCTGACAATAATGTTATTTACTTTTCACCTGCTTTATAATAATTTTTGCAAAAAAACTGTGGGGTCAAAATGCTCAGTTCATGCCTAGATAAATGAGCTAAGGGGTCTAGATTTCAAAATGGGGTCATTTGTGGGGAACGTTCTATTGTTTTGGCAGCTTGATGACTCTACAAGTGTGCAACAGGCCCTGGAATTTATCCAGTTGTGCCCTGAAAGCCAAAGGGTGTTCCTTCCATTACAGGCATAGCCATGTCTCCAGTAAGCAGATTGGGGCTGGGTTTGTTTCTAAAACCAGAACAAACAGGGCTACCCATTATGGGGTGCAAGTTTTCATTCCTATGTTTGCTGTACAAAAAATAATAATAAAAGCCACAATTGCCAAAAAAAGTAACATTTTATGAAAATCATAATTCTTTCCTTCTGCTTTGCTTAGATTGATTCAAAAACTGTGGGGTGAAAATATGCAGTACACCCCTAGATGCATTTGTTAAGGGGTCTAGATTTCAAACTGAGGTAATTTGTGGGGGTTCTTTGTCGGTTTAACAATGGCTCTATAAGTGTGCAATAGGACCTAAAACGCCTTCAAGCAAAATGTCGGTTCTGAAAGCCACCATCTGCTCCTTTAGTTTTGGGTATGTTTCTGAACACAGGATAAACACGCGTATCCATTTTAGGGCTTCTTCAGATGATCGTGATTTTGCCCTGTTATGCAGAGGTGACTATTACAGCCACATAAAGGGACAAAACGAAATCATTGATTTCAATGGTTTCATTTTCATTGCGGGATTCTCACCCGTTAATAGTACAGGCAAGAAAAGAGAGGACTTGCCCTATCTTTCCTACACATAGTTAATTCTACGTGCGAGAAAGATAGGGCAGGACCTGTCTTCCCACAGTTTTGTCCATACGCATGCGCTAATATGTTTCATAGCAGTGAGCATAATTGTGCATGTGGACATCTGTTTTTGCCCATAAGGTGCCAATCCTAATTTTCAAATCATCTTTAAGAGCTTAGTAACACGAGCGTATTTTGGCCAGCTTTTTCACGGCTGGCCAATATATGCTTCCATCTGAGCAGTCCTCCCCTTCCCTCAATCTCACCGGCTCTCTGCTTCTCTCCTCCCCTCCAAGAGGTTTGCAATGGGAGTGGGCGGAACGGGGGCAGAGCTAAGCTCCCCCTGCCCTGCCCCTTGTCCATAGCCAGCAATGGGAGCGGGCAGGACAGAGTGGAACTTAGCTCCTCCCCCGTCCTGCCTATGCCCAAACTAGTGGAGGAGAGAGGCAGAGAGCAGGTGAGGGGGAGAGAAGGGGGAAACTGCTTGGATGGAAGTGTATATTGGCTGGCTGTGAAAACAGCGGCCAATATACGCTTGTGTAAATAAGCCCTAAAATTACATATTTACAAATATATGAAATTTTATTTTTTCTCCTCTAAATTGCATTAACTCCTCAAAAAAACTGTGAGGTTGATAATAATAATAATATTAATAATAATCTTTATTTGTATATAGCGCCAACATATTCCACAGCGCTTGATATACTGTTGACCAATCAGTGAATAAATTAAATGGTGTAGTTTTTAAAATGGGGTCATTTGTGGGGGTATCTATCATTCTGACACTTATGAGCCTTTACCACCTTAGCTTGGTGTAGGAAAACAAAATGTTCCTCAAAACATTAATAATCAATGTTAAATTAGTATGTCTCCAAAAATGCTAAAAAAAACCTAATGTTTTTCAAATGTGCTTTCAGAATAAAGTAAACAGATGGAAATATATATCTTATCAAAAATTTGTACAGTATGTTTGCATATATTTGACATATTGCAGTTAAAAATGTTCCCAAATTTGGCATTTTTAATAAACATGCACAAATTCTATCTGTTTGTTTTTATCACCTAAATGAAGTACAATATGTGGCAAAAAAACAATGTCAGAATCACTTGGATATGCAAAACCTTTACGGAGTTATTCTATGTTAAAGTTACACATGTCAGATTTTCAAAATGTAGCCTAGTCTTTAAGGCGCAAACAGGCTTGGTCTTTAAGGGATTAATTTAGTCATGGACCCTACTATAGGTTCCATCCCCGGTCGTTCTAATCTTCTTATGCCACATGTTGCTAAGTTAAAATCTGAGATACAGGGGCTTGTCTGGTGAGTTCTATATGCTAGGGAACATGATTAATCCTACTATTCACTAGCCCATAGAGTATATAGTCACACTGATATGTTCTTCAAGCATTTTGCTCTGGATCTGTCTCCAGTGGCTCCTACTGTGGTCATGCCCCTGTTTACCTTTCTCTGGTTATCACTGAATCGGGCTCTAAGGCCTTGGCATGGCACCTCAAGGATTGACTTTCCAAAGACCTGGTATGTAAAGCTGAGATTATCAAGACCATGAATGACTTCTTATTTACCCATTCCCAAGATTCTAACCCCTCCTGGTTGAATCGGAAGCTTCGAAGTGTATCCTTAGGGGAATATTTATTAAACACAGCTTGCACCTTAAAAAAGAATGCTTTTTTAAGCTTATTCAATTATTGTCCAGACTGCATCATCTTGAGTCTGCACATAAGCTATCCCTACTTGCCTCTACAGCTGCAGAACTCTTAGATGCTCAGGAATATATATATACTATCATCAATCTGCAGAACCTCTCTTTTAGGGACAAGCTGCACAAGCCCTTTTATGAACATTTAGAAAAATTTGAGAGGTCTCTAATGAGAATGTTACATCTCCGGTCTCCTGCTACTCGTATTCCTCATATATAACCCTCCACTGGTCCGCCCTGCTAAGGTCCACTAGAAAAAGCAGATGCCTTTAAGAATTACTACTATGAAAATCCTTAGAATATTCAGGGCCATTCTTACTAACAAATGTCCCAGATGTATTAAACTGAATGCCTACAGAGTTGCTTATGGCTGCCACAAAATCTCACTGAGAAAAAAGTATATTGCATCGTCAAAAGGGCTATTCACGACAGTTGATGCTGCAGTATAACATCATATACCATAAATATATGTAGTGCTCCAGAATAACATCCTAGTCCCCTTCATAATTGTCATACATGTCTGTCTTATGTGGATGCACTGTGTAAATCTGTTATGTCTATTTTCTGTATGTGTGTTGCACAGCTGCAGCGTCTGAAGGGTTAACCCCCTTAAAATCATTGCCTGTCAGCTCTGCTGCATTCTGAATGTATCTATCTTACTGTGTCATGTGACATGGTGTGGATGAACCTATAAATAGGAGTGATTGGGTTCAAGAGGGAGTTCCATCTTCCCTGCTGAGGAGCACCCATCTTCCATCTGAGGGTTTTCTGCCACAGAGGCGCATGAGGGCCCCATCAGCCCTTATGTTGCTGAAGATGGAGGAGAGAGAAAGACTTCACCTTTAAGAAAAGACTGAGAATGGAAGTGAGTGAACCTAAGTTTTTCCCCCAAAAGTCTGGTAACCGAGAGCCCTTGTAAGTAACTACTCCTTCTAGTGACTACGTATTTTCCCAAGCAAGGCCAGTGCAGAAGTCTATCAAATCTGTCTGTCCGCTGTCTCTAACACTATGTCCTCCCTTTTTCTCAAACTAAACCTCTCTAAAACTGACCTCCTTGCCTTTCCACCTTCTAACCGACCTCCCCTCAACATCTCCATTCCAGTGTCTGGCACCATCATAACCCCCAGACGGCATGCCCGATGCCTTGGGGTCACACTGGACTCTGACCTCTCCTTTGCCCCCCATATCCAATCTCTGGCCCAAACATGCCACCTGCACCTCAGAAATATTGCTAAAATATGGCCGTTCCTAACCACGGACATGCTAAAGACACTTGTGGTCGCCCTCATCCACTCCCGGCTTGACTACTGCAACTCGCTACTCATCGGCCTCTCCTGCACTAGACTCGCTCCACTCCAATCCATACTAAATGCAGCAGCTAGACTCATTTTTCTATACAGTCGTTACTCAGACGCCTCTGCATTATGCCAGTCGCTGCATTGGCTGCCCATCCACTGCAGAACTAAATTTAACCCCTTAACGACCAGCCCATAGTGTTTTTACGTCCTCCCGAAGTGGGCTTTATTATCTGAGGACGTAAAAACATGCTTCCTGCAGAGAATAATGCCCCTCGGGCTGTGGACGTGACAGCTCCATGCTGTTGGTGTCCGCAGGTAGCTGACAGCATGGAGCTGTCATCCCGGGCTGTTCGGAGCCCCCCCCCCCCCCCCGGCATTGCGATCGGCGCTATGCAATGGATAGCGCCGATCGCAAAAAAGTAAATAAAAGTGCAATAAAAGTTCAAGATTTAGCTGCTCTGATAGATCAGATCCATCGGAGCAGCTGAAATTACTCACCGATGTCCGCCGCACGACTCCCAGCTGTCCCGATGCTCCGGGCGCCGTAGCCGTCCTTCTGCGCATGCGCGCCAGGCGGCATTACGTCAGCCGCATGCGCAGAAGGCCCGGCGGCGCGGGAGACTTAAAATCTCCTGGCTCCTGTAGGTAGCCGGGAGGCAGGAGATGTCAGCGGGTGCCGCGATCGCCGTTATCCAATGGATAGCGGCGATCGCAAAAAAGTTAAAAAAAGTGTAAAAAAAGAAAAGTTTCACCTCCCCTCATGGATCGGATCCATGAGGGGAGGTGAAAATACTCACCTCAGGTCCGCCGATGTCCTCCGGCTGGTGTCGGGACCCCCCACTGGCTTCTGCGATGTGCTGATGCGGCGCGCATGCGCAGAAGCCGGCGAGCCCGGCAAATTCAAAATCTCCCTGCACCCGGCTGTCACAGATAGCCGAGTGCAGGGAGATATGACTGGGGACCGCTATATGCGGTTTCCAGTCATATGATCACCGTTAACCATCAGATAACGTATGTTTCTGAACAGGGGACAAACAGGGGTATCCATTTTGGGGTGAAAGTCTTCATTCCTATGTACACTGTACAAAAAAAAACAGTTTTTAAATTGACAAAATTGCCAAACAAATGAAAATCATAATTTTTTCCTTTTGCTTTGCTTAGATTCATTCAAATACTTTGGGGTCAAAATATGCAGTACACCCCTAGATGAATTTGTTAAGGGGTCTAGTTTTTAAAATGGGGTCATTTGTGGGGGTTCTCTATCGTTTTGGACGCTCAATGGCTCTACATGTGGGCAATGGGGACTGGAATTTATTCAGTTGTACCCTGAAATCCAACGGGTGCTCCTTCCATTATAGGCCTAGCTATGTTTCCTTTAAGTAGATTAGGGCCACAATGGGTATGTTTCTGAACACAGGACAAACGGGGGTATCCATTCTGGGGTGAAAGTCTTCATTCCTATGTACACTTTCCAAAAAAAACAGTTTTTAAATTGACACAATTGCCAAAAGAAATGAAAATCGTAATTTTTTCCTTCTGCTTGGCTTAGATTCATTCAAAAACTGTGAAGTCAAAAAAGTCATCATACCCCTAGATAAATTTGTTAGGGGGTCTACTTTTCAAAATGGGGTCACTTGTGGGGGTTCCCCATCGTTTTGGTCACTCAATGGCTCTACAAGTGGGCAATAGGGCCTAAATCTCCTTCAAGCAAAATTTCTGTTCCGAAAGCCACCGGTTGCTCCTTTTATTTTGGGCCCCATTGTGCATATAGACGTAATACTAGGGCCACAATGGGTATGTTTCTGAGCACAGGACAAACAGGGGTATCCATTTTGGGGTGCAAGTCTTCATTCATATATGTGCGGTACAAAAAAAACTGCTTTTGAAATGACAGAATTACCAAAAAAATGAAAATCGTATTTTTTTTCCTTCGGCTTGGCTTAGATTCATTCAAAAACTGTGAGGTCAAAAAAGTCATCGTACCCCTAGATAAATTCGTTAAGGGGTCTACTTTTCAAAATGGGGTAACTTGTGGGGGATCTCCATTGTTTTGGTCACTCAAGGGCTCTACAAGTGGGCAATGGGGACTAAATCTCCTTCAAGCAAAATTTCTGTTCCGAAAGCCACCGCTTGCTCCTTTCATTTTGGGCCCCATTGTGCATCCAGACATATGATTAGGGCCACAATGGGTATGTTTCTGAGCACCGGAGAAACAGGGGTATCCATTTTGGGTTGCAAGTCTTCATTCATATATGTGCTGTACAAAAAAACTGCTTTTGAAATGACAGAATTACCAAAACAAAGTTAAAAGTAAAAAAAAGTTTAAAATGTTAAAGTTTCATCTCCCCTTAAGGATCGTATCCGTAAGGGGGGATGAAATTACGTACCCAAGGTCCTGGATTTGTTCCCTGGTGGGATGTTGATCCGCGGATCTTACCCCAGCTTCGGCGCATGCGCCCGTCAGCATGATGGCGGACGCATGCGCAAAAGTGAAAGATTGCCCAAGAAATATAAAATCTCCCTGCTGCTGGCTACAAAAGGTAGCCAAGAGCCTGGAGATGTCACGGGGAGCCGCGGTATATGGTTACTGGTCACGTGATCGCCGTTATCCAATGCATAATGGCGATCACGTAAAAGTTCTTTAAAAAGTGGCAGTTTCATTTCCCCTCACCGATGCAATCGGTTGGGGGAGATGAAACTTTTTCTCGGAGGCTTCCGCATTTGAATCTAGATGCGATTATCCTCCATGGACCCTTCCAGCTGCTGCGCATGCGCCCGCCGGCAAAATGCCGGACACATTCGCAGGAGCCGGGAAGCCCAGGAAATTTTAAATCTCCTTGCTTCCAGCGACCAACGGTTGCTGAGTGCTTGGAGCAGTGACCAGTGGCCTCGCTGAGCGGTCCCCGGTCACATGATAAAGTAGCGAACTAACATTAGGCCGGTCACACATGACCGGAGAGGAATTACAGGTTCTGCATGCGCTTGATCTGCGGTAATCCACGGATCAATCGCATGCATTGGATTACACAATTCCCCCCAATTAGCGGGTCGGAATTACGTAATCCACTCGCAGAAACAGAACACAGCATGCTATATTTTACCACGAATATCTGCGACCTAGAGCCCTTTGTGCTCTATGACCGCGGATATACTCGCACCCCATGTGCAAACACATTGTGTACAGGCTGCGGGTACCCGGGTCATCTCTAAGCGACGGCGCGGGAAATGCAAACAAAAAACCGCCTGTGTGAGTAGGCAGTTATGCGCAGTACATTACGCAACCGTGCGCAGGGTCACAGCCGGGCTCACAGCTGGAATCCGCTGCGGGCCTCCGCAAGCAGATTCCGCCTACGGCTACGTGAGCACGGCGTTATTCAGACTGCTACCAGTAATCCGTTATTTACAAGAAGCCCCGGGAACGCTCGCCTTCCTGCAGTTCCAGGAGCAGCTTGTTGAGTGCCTTCTCTGTGAGACCGCTGCACCGCAGCAAGATTACAAAGCCTCACAGCGCCACTTTCTACACCCCATCCCCGCCGCTGAGGTTACGAAATACCCCCCAAAATACATGAGAGGAGGGGGGAGGGGGATACCCGGTTTTCTTGCCCCATGTGCCCAGCCCAACCAGCCTCCGTAATTACCCCTGTCTTCGGACATAAAACGCAGTTTATATTATTACCTTTATCTAATATTTAGGGAATGCCAAAAAATGGGGGGGGGGGGGATTATTTTTAGGAAGTCAAATTTTTTTCCGTATAAGTGGGCAATGGGGCCTGGAATTTATTCAGTTCTGCCCTGAAATCCAGCGGGCATTCCCTCCATTATGGGCCATGTGTCCTGTAAGTAGATTAGGGCCACAATGGGTATGTTTCTGAGCACGGGACAAACAGGGGTATCCATTCTGGGGTGCAAATCCTAATTTTCATGTGTACTATAGAAAAAAGTCCTGTCTTTAAAATGACATATTTGCAAAAATATGAAATTTTTGTTTTTCTCTTCCAAATTGCATTGACTCCTGAAAAAAAACTGTGGGGTTAAAATACTCCTGACACCCCTCAGTGAATACGTTAAAGGGTGTAGTTTTTAAAATGGGGTCACTTGTGGGGGTATCTATCATTTTGACTCCTATGAGCCTTTCCAATCTTGGATTGGTGTAGGAAAACAAAGTGTTTCTCAAAATGCTGAAAAGTAATGTTACATTTGTACGTCTCCTAAATGGTTAAAAAAAAAACGAAAGTTTTTCCAATGTGCGCCCAAAATAAAGTAAACGGATGGAAATATAAATCTTAGCAAAAATTTCTATATTATGTTTGCACATATTTGAGATATTGCAGTTGGAAATGTGAAAAAATGACGATTTTTTCAAAATTTTCCAAATTTTGGCGCTTTTAATAAATAAACACAAATTCTATCGGTCTTTTTTTCCACCTAAATGAAGTACAACATGTGGCGAAAAAACAATGTCAGAATCGCTTGGATATGCAAAACCTTTCTGGTCTTTTTCCATGCTAAAGTGACACGTGTCAGATTTGCAAAATTTGGCCTGGTCATTAAGGCGTAAACAGGCTTGGTCACTAAGGGGTTAAACTCCTCTCCCTCACTCACAAAGCTCTGCATGGCGCTGCGCCACCATACATTGCCTCCCTACTGTCAGTACACCACCAATTCCTGATGCACGAAATTTCAGACGTGCCTTAAAAACGCACCTCTTCAGGGAAACATACCAAATCTCCTGACCTAGTCCCTCGCCCCTCCCTGTTTGCCTTCTAATAAATGATCTGTAAATGAAATTTCCTATTGCCTGTGTTCCCCAAGCCCTGCACCTCCTGTACCACCCCCAACCCATTTGTGTCTAACCCAATGTATCTCACATTGTAATTGCTGCAATTGTTGTATTGTTTTGCATTTATCCATGCCTGAAAGCGCTGCGGAATAAGTTGGCGCTATACAAATAAAGATTATTATTATCTATATATATAAAGCTGAAAGCCCTCACTGACTCACTGACTGACTGACTGACTGACTCACTGACTGACTGACTCACTGACTGACTGACTGACTGACTCGCCAAAAGTTCTCCAACTTCCCGATGTCGTAGAAACATGAAATTTGGCGCAAGCATAGATTATCTACAAAATAGGAAAATGAATTGGGTCCCAACTCGATTATTCAATTCTAGCGCAAAAGAATTGGCGTCGAAATTTAACGTACATAATCTAAATCACTCACTTCCCAATGTCATAGAAACGGGAAATTTGGCACGAGCATTGATTATGTCATAAATAGGAAAAGCTAATGGGTCCAAACTCGATTATTCAATTCTATGCACAAAAGAATTGGCGTTGAAATTTTACGTGCGGAATGTAATTTTCTCACTTTCCGGTGTCATAGAAACGGGAAATTTGGCACGAGCATTGATTATGTCATAAATAGGAAACGCTAATGGGTCCCAACTCCATTATTCAATTCTATGCGCAAAAGAATTAGCGTCCAAATTTTACGCGCGGAATGTAATTTTCTCACTTTCCGGTGTCATAGAAACGGGAAATTTGGCACGAGCATTGATTATGTCATAAATAGGAAAAGTTAATAGGTCCCAACTCGATTATTCAATTCTAGCGCAAAAGAATTGGCGTCGAAATTTTCGTGCGGAATGTAATTTTTCACTTTCCGGTGTCATAGAAACAGGAAATTTGGCACAAGCATTGATTATGTCATAAATAGTAAAAGCTAATGGGTCCCAACTCGATTATTTAATTATATGCGCAAAAGAATTAGCGTCCAAATTTTACGTACGGAATCTAATTTTCTCACTTTCCGGAGTCATAGAAACGGGAAATTTGGCACGAGCATTGATTATTTCATAAATAGGAAAAGCGAATGGGTCCCAACTGCATTATTCAATTCTATGCGCAAAAGAATTAGCGTCCAAATTTTTCGTGCGGTATGTAATTTTCTCACTTTCCGGTGTCATAGAAACGGGAAATTTGGCACGAGCATTGATTATGTCATAAATAGGAAAAGCTAATGGGTCCCAACTCCATTATTCAATTCTATGCGCAAAAGAATTAGCGTCCAAATTTTACGTGCGGAATGTAATTTTCTCACTTTCTGGTGTCATAGAAACGGGAAATTTGGCACGAGCATTGATTATGTCATAAATAGGAAAAGCGAATGGGTCCCAACTGCATTATTCAATTCTATGCGCAAAAGAATTAGCGTCCAAATTTTTTGTGCGGTATGTAATTTTCTCACTTTCCGGTGTCATAGAAACGGGAAATTTGGCACGAGCATTGATTATGTCATAAATAGGAAAAGCTAATGGGTCCCAACTCCATTATTCAATTCTATGCGCAAAAGAATTAGCGTCCAAATTTTACGTACATAATCCAAATCACTCACTTCCCAATGTCATAGAAGCATGGAATTTGGCACAAGCATTGATTGTGTCATAAATATGAAAAGTTAATAGGTCCCAACTCGATTATTCAATTCTAAGCGCAAAAAAATTATTGTCCAAATTTTATGTACGTAATCTAATTCTCTCACTTCCTGATGTCATTTTATATGAAGGAAACGTCGCATGGTTACCTCCACGTGGTGTTTCCTGGGTAACGCAGAGAACTATTCAAAATGGTGAACATATGTTTTTCCTCAGTATCTCTAAAGTAACCACGACTTCATAAGATTTTCCGTGTGAACACCAGATAAACACCAGTACCAAATTAACTCGGACGAAGCCGGGTATATCAGCTAGTATATTATAAATCTCTAAATACAATCTGAAGTTTGTTTTGCAAGTCCTATGCGGCCATCTGAAACCCAGATCACCGTATAGTGGTACACCCTTTAACTGACACTGAAGTCTACAAGAGTGGGGTGATAATTACTGCCATTTTGTAGCCATTGACTTTCATGTCAAGTTTTCTAAATAATGCTGATCTGCCTGCATTGTAAACTCTGCCTGCTGAAGTTGTTTGTACCATGTTTAAAAGTCACTAGTAAAATTTTCCTGGGCCTCATCCATTCCTGTGGATCCGAGGTACGATACACTTGTCCAGTGTTTATTGATCCGCCGTGTATGAATGCCTGTATGTGGAACGGTGGTGTCACGAACTGAGAACTACTACCCCCCTCATCCTGAGGACTACTGGCCCTATCCTTTGCTGCGGTAACTCCCTCTGGAACGAGGAGTTGGTAAGTGCCACCGTGACAGGTCCACACACTACACCCTCCCAACTCCAGCCGTATGCTTGGGTAGCGAGTCATTTCCCTGCAATATTGCAATTTTTGGTGTCTCTAAAAGGACATTACCATTTTTAGCCTCACAAACAAGCTATTACATATACACAAGCTTGGTCATATCATATTTATCTTCCATATAGGGGCACATGACAAGAACATTGTTCTTCTTCTTTACAAGTCACTGGTCAGAGCACACATGGAATATTGTGTACAGTTTTGGGCACCGGTACTGAATAAGGACATATCAGAGCTTGAGAAGGTTCAAAGGCGGCCAACTTAAGTAATAAATGGAATGGGTGGACTATAATACACAGAAAGATTATCAAAATTAGAGCTATTTAGTTTACAAAAATGACAGGTGAAGGTGACCTAATAACTATGTGTAAATATAGCAGAGGACAATACACAGATCTCTCCCATAATCTATTTATACCCAGGACTGTAACAAGGGGGCACCCTCTACAACTAGAAGAACGTCTCTACACCAACATAGAAGGGGGTTCTTTACTGTAAGAGCAGTGAGACAATGGGACTCTCTGCCCGAGGACGTTGTTTTATTTGTTGCTAATTTAAAAATCTCTTTCACTTTGTGTTTGGCAGAGGTTTCTAGAACATGACCAAATATCATTTACTGATCACAGGAAGGAATTGCGCTGCCTGGGATTGATGGCTTTGTGACCTTTATCCACCCTTCCCTGGTGTCCTGTATGCATTCCATTAGTGGCTGTGAGCGTGACTCTAAAGGCCCTTTTACACCATTTTGCATAAACTACTTATTCGTACTAATGCCAATTAGTAGATTCAGTGTGTGTGAGCCACCAGGAGCTATATTCAGAGAACAGCGGGTGGTCTGTTCTCTAAATACATTCCCTTTGTTCTGCCACAGGGCTGACAGCTGAGACAATGTTATCAGCGCTCCCCGCAGAGAACACAGCATGAAGTCCCAGCTATCAGCTCTTATGCCGAATGATGGATTTTATGCCGAACATAAAACCATCGTTTGGCAGAAAAGTGAAAGATGGGCAGATTTACACACAAAGATTATCACTCAAAAGATGGCTTTAGAGCGAATTTTGAGCATCTTTGTGTGTAAAAGGGCCTTTAGTGTAAGTCACTGACTGAAAATATCCTGGAAGAAAACAACAAAACAGTAGATACCCTCAACAGTTCATTTTCTCTCCTTTTTGTTCCTAAAGTACTTTTGCAATAAGATCTATAGTTTACCTTAGAGGAGCACTGAGGCTAAACAAGGTGCATGGGAAGCACAGGACCCGAGCGCTTTTGTGTCCTCACAAGCATTGAACTATGGCTAGTTAAGTTAATAGATTCTAGACTATATTTGTACTTTGTACAAAGCAAATCAGTTTGAAGATTCACAATTCAAAGGAAAACACCATGAAATGGTCACATTATGATGTGTGTATTCCTGGTACATTAGGGAATTGCACTCATGACTGTTTATTTTTTAGGATTCTAGTAATGGATCCCTTTAGAAACAGGAGAGTTTTGTTAACACATCTTAATGACTGTAAGGATTAACACATTCCCTCCTATTGCCAGCAAGTCCATTAAGAGGTATCAGCTGTTACACTAAGATATTAGGGAGTTGTTGTTTAAGTGATTCTCGAACACTTTCCATGAACATATGCATGCTTGTAAAACACATTTATAATAACTATGAAGGAGCTACAAGTATCTCTGAAATGTGTGGAATGCAAATGAGAGATAAGACAAGGCAGCTAGAGCACACGTATTAGATTGAAACATTCCTGCAAGTCAGTGTTTAACCTTTTAATAGGCCTTGTAGCATAACCTGGGCTGCATATAAGGCCGAATGCCGACGGACGGATTATCGCTGCGGAATTCACAGTCAGACACTCGCTGTGAATTCCGCAGCAATGTCCGTCCATAGAAATGATGTGTTAAACGATTTGCCCCTGCCCACGAGCGGAAATCAACTGCGATTTTCTGCTAGGGGAAGAATAGCAGCATGATCTATTTTGTGCGAAAAATTGCACAGGCGGCTTCCATTACAGTCAATGGAAGCCATCCGTCCCACCATACTTCCGCTGTGAGCACTGCAAAAGTAGCACAGGAATCTGCGTCACAGCCCAGCACCGGAACATCATGCGCTGTATTGCGCATGCGCGTTGGCTCGCTGGTCCAAGGTACTCGCGGCGGATCCAGACAGATGAGTATAGGGTCTCTGGGTGCCGACAGGTCTGATTCAGTAACGAGATTTTGCAGTCAGAATCTGACCCAGCCGTGGGCATGAAGCCTAAGTGAATAGTAGGTTAATATTCATATTAATCATATTACGCTTTATTGACAGTATAGAGACATTTAGTATCAATTTCTAACATTTATTTAATGATTAAAATGCAAGATGGATTTAAAATAAAATCTACTTAAGGCCGCCTGCAGATGGCCGGGTCAGATCCGGCTGTGAGAATTCTCGCAGCGGGACCCGACCCGAGCGTCTGCAGAGAGCAGCACGGGCACTCACCTCTCCTGCGGCCCCGGCTCTTTCATGTGCCGGCTGCTGGGCAGCTGGCGCATGCACAGAGCGGGGCCAGCGGCCGGTGAGTGACGTTTCTGTGTGGAGTTCTGCGAGCCCCGCACAGAAATAGAGCATGCCGTGATTTGTTTGCCACGCAAGATTTCGCGCAGCCAAATTGCGTCCGTCTGCATAGGATTGCGTTTGTTAACGCAATCCTATGGCAGCTTCCAGGGGCGGAAATTCTGCGGGAAATCCCGCCGCGGAATTTCCGCTCATGTGCAGGCGCTCTTAGTCACTGCTAGTAATAAAGCACTAGTAAATTTCAATAATTTAAACATAAGAACAAATAGGTGATAAAACATTGTGCATACAAATAATGACTGAACTGCAAAAAAGTATATCCGCATTCTGTTTTAGTGCAGCATCCTGTAGGGTGACGCCAGACACATGGCATGCGCTGAGGAGCTGGGAGGGCAAGATGCTGGCTTGTCACGGCGGCACTTACCACACTCCCTCCCAGAGGCATGGGGAGGCCCAACAAATGTTAGGACAGGAGAAGGGGTTGACACAGGTGAGGCCACTGTTCCAGTCCCCACCGGCATGAACATCAGCAAGGAAATAAACAAGCCACAGACAGTTGTATAGTACCTCAGGTCCCCGGGAACAGTCAGGGCCTGGAATAAACTTTACTTGAAACTTTAGTAGTACAAGGCACAAATGACAAGTTTAGAACGTGCAGGAATGAGATGAAGCAAAGTACCTCCACATGGCAGACCCAGACTGTAGATGCCTGTGTGATTCAATAAACATGCGTACATCCACTCAGCAGAACTCAGACTTTAAGACGCTTGAGTGTGAACAATGAAACTGAAGTACCTCCACCTGGTGCTCCCAGACTGTAGGATGCGTGGGTGTGAATTGATTAGATAGGACTACCTCTGCACTAGGCCTTGCCACAAGAACATGCACGCTCAACTCACACTCTCTCTCTTCTTGGGGGGGGGGGGGGGGGCTGGGGGGTTTACATTTCTAGCAGCTGGCAGTTGTAGCTGTGCCATGTAGCTGGCACTCTTTGAGTACCTCTGCACTAGAAAAAAGAAAGTTTTTTATTTGCCGTTCCAATAGTGCCACAGGTTTTAACTCCAGCAGTAGTCCTCCAAGCTTCAGTGGATAAAGCTTCTGCTTCGCCGTCCCGATCCAAACGGCACTGCAAAAGTAACATGTATTATTTCTTCAAGAGAAATTAATAAATCGGTGCCGTTACGTATCCACATTTAAAAGCGCAGTTTGAGGACGCGTTTCAGCCCTTAAACATAAGCATTTATTAAAGAGAAGCATCTCCTTTTTAAACCACATATCGGCTCCACTACTTTTCTATTGAAGAAATAATATGTTACCTCTGCACTAGGCCTTGCCACAAGAACACGCACACTCCACTCATGCTCTCTCTCTCTTCTCGGGGGGGGGGGGGGGGCTCACTCCTGTAGCAGCATTTCTGGTGGTGTGCGGGGCATCTCTCTTCTTCCTCCATTCTTCACTACATGAGGGCTGAAGGTGCCCCCATGCAGCTGGCACTCTTTGACAGAAATCCAGAGGACATGGACCTTTTCCCGCACTTAAACACTCCCATTTATACCTTCTCTCATACCATGTGACAGGACATAAATTGATACTTTTGCAGACAGGCAGCTCATGCATTGCAGGCATTTAACCCATCACACGTTGCAGGTGTGCAATACACAAAACAGAATGACAAGACATTTTGCACAGTGCATCAACATAAGACATTACATGTATGACATTATGGAGGGGGCGAAGAAAGGATGTACTGGGCCACTACAGTTCCCCCCTACTTAAAAATAAGCCGACCCCGGCACCCCCAAAGCAGAGTGTAAGAATCCAGAGTCGGGTCATTTTCAGTGTTTGACTTTTATTGCACCTGAGAGGCCTCTGCATAGTCATGGAGTGTGCAAGGCAAAACCTATAAACACAGCTCCAACCCCTGGTTACCTATGTACAGGATTAACCCACTCCCAGTGTACTGTGACTAAAAGAAGTGTCATTTTTGAATATGGTGTTTTGTTTATGACAGCGTGTAAGTACTATGACTTGCAGGTACATTAAGAAATTACTACTAGGCTGAACAGAATTCAGGAAAACTAGTATTGTAATGGAGCACATTCATAACTCTTCTCTCCAAAGACTAAGAAATGAGATAAGTGGAATGACCTTCACTTTCTCTATTGAGACTGAAACACACTGTGACCAAACCAGATATTAGAAGGAGCGACTGCAGGAAAAAGAGAATAAGAGATGAGTGGAATGACCATCACTCTCCCTGAAAAAAAGTAGAACAGGGTAAAAGGAAGGCCCCGCCTACTGAGACAGATAGGATGGACAGCTAGCACTGAGACGCGATATGGGGAACATAAAAAAACTCCAATCATACACATAAACCATACATACCATCTATACGGATCACACACACAGTGGCATTTCTAAACTAAGCATATTAAGGCATTTACTGGCTTTAAAAGGAAAGTTACTTTAGAAAAATATAGCACGTGAGCAAGTAAGAAAAACAAACACATTTATATTACTCTCTCCTGCACAATACTTGAAGGTTGCAAAACATAATAAAACTTTTCAATATGAAAAACAGGTGTTCAAAGTATGCAAATGGGAATATACTTTAAAGTCCTTTTCTTTTATAAGAGGCTTAACGGGGAATGAACACAATGTCTCTTACAAAAAGAGTCTCTTGTATATAGAGTTCAATTTTACGGAAAATGAAAATTGTTGGCAGGGAACAGCAGTCTGCCAACCGGGAACCTCTCACTCCCTCCACTGTCAGAATCTGACATGAAAATGATGGAACAGATCCTTCTGACAAGCTGCGCCGCAGGCTTGGATCACTTTCCTCATTCAATATCGCCAAGCTGGCAGTGGAAGGAGAGACTTGAGTGGAGCTTCCGCTGGAAGATGAGGTGTTCACAACGGTAATAGGAGACATAGCAGGTCTCCTCAGGGGTGGCCGCAAGAATGGGTCGGGCATGGCCTGACGCTCTCCAGTGAAGTGAAAGGCAAAGTCAGAGTCTCCATACTCTAGCACAAAGGCTCTCAAGAGTTCTGGTATACAGTTTCTCACGACAGAGTTCCAGTGGTGGATCAATATCCACAGCGGGTATTCGGCTTGGGCAGTCACATTGTGTCTTCTGAATGTATAAAGAGGGTGGATACATCAGGTCACTGAATGGTAGCGGCAGAATATGTAGACTCGGTGGGCAACCAGGATCTTCCTCCCAACAGAACAGTTGCCTCAGCGGAGATGGCCCATATACAGCCTCAGAGACAGGGCACTGCTTCAAGTGCCTGCGCACTGGATCCATCTTGTTCAGGTGGAGGTTTGTAAGAGTCTGGCATGAGGAGTCTGCAGCAGCAGGTAACTCCTCTCCTTCTGGGTTGCTGAAAGTGCCGGTGGGGGTAGTCCTTCCCCCTACTTTGCGCTTGGCCAGGGCGTGATCTTTTTTGTGCCAAATACTTGGCGGGAATGTTTTGGCCGGAGTGATCTGGAGAGAGGAGAACTTTGGTGATTGGTCACCATTTTGGATAGTCCCGGGCGAAACATACTCTGCAAACATTTGTAAATTAACACATTTCTTCTTTTTGGGTAGTACCTCTGCATTATTGCAGGCATGTCTCTGTGGCACACAAGATTCAATCCTGTTCCTAGTGATGCCAAAAAGGACTAGGGTCCTGCAGCGTCCCACAGGGTGACCCTGGACACATGGCATGCGCTGAGATAGGAGCTGGGATAGGAAGATGCTGGCTTATCACAGTGGCACTTACCACACTCCCTCTCAGAGGGATGCACGCAGCCAAGGTCAGGGCAGCGCTGGGCCTCTTCCGGACATCCCTAGCATGGAGATGTCCAATAAACTATAAGACAGGAGAAGGGGTTGACATGGGTGACGCCACAGTTCCCGTCCCCATCGGCATGGACACTCGGCGAGGAAATAAACGAGCCACAGACAGTTGTATAGTACCTCAGGTCCCCGGGAACAGTCAGGGCCTGGAGTAAACTTCACTTGAAACTTTAGTAGTACAAGGCACAAATAACAAGTTTAGAATGTGCAGGAATGAGATGAAGCAAAGTACCTCCACATGGCAGACCCAGACTGTAGACGCTCGTGTGTTTTAATAAAGATGCGTACCTCCACTCAACAGGACTCAGACTTTAAGATGCTTGAGTGTGAACAATGAAACTGAAGTACCTCCACCTGTCGGTCCCAGACTGTAGGACACGTGCGTGTGAATTGATTAGATAGGATTACCTCTGCACTAGGCCTTGCCACAAGAACACGCACGCTCAACTCACACTCTCTCTCTCTTTTTTTTGGGGGGGGGGGGGGACTTACATTTTTAGCAGCTGGCCGTTGTAGCTGTGCCATGTAGCTGGCACTCTTTGACAGGAACCCAGAAGACATGGACCTTTTCCCGCTCTTAAGCACTCCCATTTGTACCTTCTTTCATACCACATGGCAGAACATAAATTGATACTTTTGCAGACAGGTAGCTCATGCATTGCAGACATTTAACCCAACACATGCTGCAGCTGTGCAATACACAAAACAGAATGACAAGACATTTTGCACAGTGCATCAACATAAGAAATTACATGTATCACATTATGGAGAAGGCAGGAAATGGTATACTGGGCCACTACGTTAGCGCACAAAAGTAAAACTCCCGTCAGTGATATAGTTATTAGTTATTATTTAAGCTTAGAACACTTTTAGAAAATCTTTCTTTGTTTTCAAAGAAGGCATCCCTTCCCGATTACACAACTGTGCTTGCATAAAGCCATCTCTTTTGGCCCAACCGCACACTGATTCAGCTGCCTCTGTAACTAATTTGACTGGTCTCTCACAGCTTTGAGTGTGTAGTGAATATGGAGGAAGCTCCAGGGGGCCAACTTTCAATGCATCAAGTTGGGACAAAGACTTGTTTGCTGTGAAAAGTGGTTCAGTGATGGTCTCTACCTCCTAATCAATCAGTGCTTTGAGGTTGCCAGCATTGAGGTTTACCATTTTGGGAACTATAAAAGACTGCACTGCAGTGGAATCTTGTTCACTTCCAGCCCTGACTGTCATTATTGTGTCAACTGCAAACACTCTCTGTCTTGTATCATCAGAACAAATAAGAGCGATGAGTACATTCTCAGGATGAGCCCATCAGGATCTGCTTTTTAGGTAGGGCTTTCAGGCATCCTTGACCCTCGCATCTTGCTTCTGCCAAAATTGAAATAACTTTATTAAATACCAAGGGCCATACTTGATATCATGTTTCCCCTTAATCTCATAGAACATGGGAAGGTAAACCTGTGTTACCCAGGTTGGAAGCAACCTCAATACCTCCATATCCTCAGGTCCAAGATCATGCTTGCTTATATAGAGCAGCATACCTCTCATGCTACAAGTAAGCCACCTACTGTGAGAGTTGACCACATTTAAGAGCTGCTACTTCAGGATTGAGCTTGCCTTTCACTATTGCATGAAGATACTTTCATGCTACTATGATGTCAGTGCTCATTTGACTAGCAATATTCTCGCTGATATCAACAAGAGGTTGCAGTAACGGAATTGACACAAATTCAGTCTTTCTATCCAGAGTCTCAACTTTGGAAGAGTCTACCAACTGTACCACACCAGCCTTTATCTGAAGAGGTTGGTCCATCAAGATTTGCCAGAATATGACCGATTGGCTGCTCATTGATGTGAAGCCAGCAGAAAGACCTAAAAAGTCTTTGAGGAGTTCTTTAGCACTGTGAAGCATGCCACCTTTCCAGCCAGACATATTATTAGTGTATCACTGCCAATTAGTTTGAGGCTAAGATCTATTCTATACTTCTGTCCTTTAACCAGTCGAATAATCCAATTGCACACTGTTTGTCTGGTTTTGCTGTTCTTGTTTTGGACTCTGGTGTATAGCAAGTAAGATAGCTACCTTTAGGCTCTTCTGTAATGGTCATATGACTTTCCTTGATGGTGCATTTCCTGAAGGTGCATGTGGTCTCATCATGCATAAGAATTAAAGTGTTATCCTTCCTGCTATCAACAAAAATGTTACTTTTTGCAACACGGGAATTCTCCTCTGCTCTCGAGTACTTCATAGCACGCTCTTTGGCACAAAACACCTTCTTGCTATCACATATGAGGTGTTTCTTATCTTCACCTAGATGGCCTGCGCACAGGCACACGAATAATCACTGATAATAGCAAATGTTATGACAAAAACAGTCAACCTTTAGGAAAAACACAGAATTTTAAGTAAATTGTGTTTTCCCAGTAGCAAAAATTGCTTCTCGAAATTTTTTTTTACAGTCAATCAACTCTGAATTTATCAATACATAAGAAAATTGACGCACTGAATCGAAAATACATGCATGTGCATGACATACCCTACTGTACACTGATGACGGGCAAAATCCCTGAAACAGCTGTTTGTGCATGGTTATCTTTACCTTCGAAAGAAGACCCTGGCTTTGGTTTGCATTCCCAGTCATATTGCAAGGCTTCCATTTGCTTACTAAATTTCATTAAATATAAGTCTTCTGATACCTACTAGAAGTTCTTCACCAGAATAAACTATATGCCTTCTGGCCCATTAGATGCTTGGAAAATGCATATAACATGTCAGCTACTGTACAACTAGACAGATGCTATGGGGGAGAACGAAACAAGAAAAAAAAAACTTTCTTGATGATATCACAGAAAATATATCCCAAACATTACCAAAATGTAAAATTCCCTATCATATAATGATGTAGTAGTCCCGTAGTGTAAAGATCCTTCTCTGAAGCAAGCCCTGAACTACCATAAAATATAGAGCAACCTTGGAAGAAGTCTACTGTTGTCTACAGGAGAAGTGCGGCTTGAGAGATTTATTGTCCAGGAGGCGACAAAGCCAACCATAAAATTAAATCAGTAAAAGCTAGGAATTATGTTAATGCCCTAGGCCAAGTAGCTAAGTCCAAATCAGGACATCAGTCCAACTTATAATTAGTAGTTGGATAGGTAAATAGATATCAACTTATGGACCCTATGCAGAGGTTGAACAGTTTTTCTGAATTAGGAAGTCTGCAATGTCCATATGTGTGATCTACACAGACTCCAAACTATTATTGATACCTGAGCTACTAAATACTGACATGAAGGGGTGAATAATTATGCATTCGGTTATTTTAAAGGGGTTATTATGGGAGAAAACATTTTGCAAGTCTCCTTAGCCTTCTTTAAAACATTAAATAAATTATACTCATCGCATCCATTTCCCACTGCTCCTGCACCATTGGTGCCTGGTCCATGTTGGCCTTTGCTTCCTGCTGCAGCAATGACATCACCAAAACCAGGGACATGTGATGACTGTAGCCAATCACTGGCTCCCTTCGACCAGTGGTTCACTGTAGCAGTAGCATGTCCTGTTGTCAGAACATTATTGCTTGCTAAATGTAGCAGGAAGAAGTAAGCAGAGGGTTGCCAGGTACCAGCAGAATGAGAGCAGCAGGGGATTGAGTGAGGTAAGGATGACTTAAAAAAATATATTTTCTCTGGATAAGCCATTTACGTTTCAGTGGGTGACAACGGACTGTCAATCTAGTCTAACGCCACCCATTGACAGTGAGCGGTAAGGAAACTTGATTAAACAAATGACTAGCCTTGGCATAACCTACTGAGAGCTTACGGTGCCCATGCAGCTTCAATCACCAATAGCTGTTCCCCTGACTCTAAGATACATTTGAACATTCGGCTATACACTGTCTTCATGTGTCTATGGAGGTTAGCTGCAGTCAGGCAGTTCTGGCAGTGACTTATCTCCCAGTGGATAAGGGTATCAGGCAATGATATTCAATGTTGTGGATCCTTCTTTTCCCCAACATCATCTGTCAGGAAAAACTTGAGCGGCACCCATACATACATATATATTAGAGAGTCGTTCGACCCTGACATTATCAGTTGGTTCCGATAATTAACCACTTAGTGTCTGCCATTACATCTTTTTACTGCATACATAGTAATGAAGACTTTCACCCCCAAATGGATAGCACTGTTTGTCCTGTGTTCAGAAACATATCCATTGTGGCCCTAATATTATGTTTCTATGCACAGTGGATCCCAAACCAAAAGGAGCAGTCAGTGGCTTTCAGAACAGAAATTTTGTTTGTTGGCAATTTAGGCCCCATGGCCCACTTGTAGATCCCTTGAGCTACCCCACAGTTTTTGAATGAATCTAAACAAAGCAGTAGGAAACAAATATGATTTTCATTTTTTTGGCAATTGTCTCATTTTAAAAACAGTTTTTTTGTGCAGCATACATAGGAATGCAGACTTTTACCCCAAAATGGATAGCCCTGTTTGTCCTGTATTCAGAAACATATACATTGTGGCTCTAATCTTATGTCCGTATGCACAAGGCGACCCAAACCGAAAGGAACAGCTGGAGGCTTTCAGAACAGACATTTTGCTTGAAGGCGTTTTATGTCTCATTGCACACTTATTGGCCATTGAGCGGCCAAAACGATAGAGAACCCCCATAAATGACCCCATTTTGAAAACTAGACCCCTTAACAAATAAATTTAAGGGTCCACTGCATATTTTGAATGAATCTAAGCAAAGCAAAGGAAAAAATTATGATTTTAATTTTTTTGCAAATTGTGCCATTTTAAAAACAGTTTTTTTGTAATGCGCATATACGAATGAAGGCTTGCACCCCAAAATGGATAGCCCTGTTTGTTCTGTGTTCAGAAACATACCCATTGTGGCCCTAATCTTATTTCTGTATGCATAACGGAGCAAACTAAAAGCAGCAGCCGGTGACTTTCAGAACAAACATTTTGCTTGAAGGCGTTTTGGGCCCGCATTGCACACTTGTAGACCCCTTGAGTGGCCAAAACGAGAGAGAACCCCCCAAAAATGACCCCATTTTGAAAACTAGACCCCTTAGGCCTCATGTCCACGGGGAAAATCAGATCCGCTGCAGATTCTACATGTAGAATCTGCAGCGGGTCCCTCCTGCCCCGCGGACATGGGCGCTGAAAATAGCAATTTAAAAGCATTTACCTATCCGTAGCGGCCGGCGAAGCTCTGCTCTTCCTCACGGCCGGATCTTCATTTTCGGCCGGCGGATGAATTCCTGACGCCGGCGGCACGTCGCCGGCACGTCGTCGACGTGCCGCGCGCATGCGCCGGGCACATCCGCCGAGCCGAAGCAAGGGAGATGCGGCCGTGAGGAAGAGCAGAGCTTCGCGGCCCGCTGCGGGTGAGTAAATGCTTTAAATTCCTATTTTAGGTCTCCCGCGGATCCGGACGGCTTCCATAGGCTTCAATAGAAGCCCGCGGGAGCCGTCCCCGCGGGAGACCCGCATGAAAATGGAGCATGGTCCAGATTTTTTCATGCTCCATTTTTTTTTAAATCGCTTTTATTGACGATCCGCGGGTATTTATCTACCCGCGGGTGGTCAATGCATCCCTATGGGGTGCGGATCCGCGCGCGGGAGATCCGGTGCGGATTTTAAATCTCATTTTGCCCGTGGACATGAGCCCTTAACGAATTCATCTAGATGTGCACTGCGTATTTTGAACCCACAGTTTTTGAATGAATCTAGGGAAAGCAGAAGGAAAAATTACGATTTTCATTTTTTTGGCAACTCTGTCAATTTAAAAACAGTTTTTTTGTACAGCATACATGGAAATGAAGACTTTCATCCCAAAATGGATCCCCTTGTTTGTTCCATGTTCAGATACATACCCATTTCGGCCATTTCCTAATCTGCTTACAGGCTACATGGCTAGGCCTATAATGTAGGGAACACCCTTTGGATTTTAGGGCACAACTAAATAAATTCCAGGTCCTATTGCTCATTTGTGCGGAAAAAAAATTGACTCCCTAAAAATAATTCCCCCCCTCCCTTTTTTTTGCATTCCTTAAATCTTGGTCAGAGAGGTATACACCCCCATAAACTTATTATAGTCTGTGACGCAGGCAGATTTTCTCTTGCCTGTGGTAGCTCCTCTCTCCCTCATTGCTACTGTGGTGTCTGCATGTACCGTTGAGAGCATGTAGATGTCCTTTTTGTCATGTCACTTGACTGTGAGCAGTGGGTCAGTGGATTTGTGAGAGAGTTGCTGAGGTTGGAGATATGTCTGCTGATAAAGACAATGTTGTTTTGCCTTGGTTGCTTTCTCACTAGAAATGAGCGAGCACCAAAATGCTCGGGTGCTCGTTGCTCGAGTCGAGCTTTCCGCGATGCTCGAGGGTTCGTTTTGAGTAACGAACTCCATTGAAGTCAATGGGCGACTGGAGCATTTTTGTATATGACCGATGCTCACTAAGGTTTTCATTTGTGCAAATCTGCAAAACCTACGAAAGTGATGGAAACGACACAGAAATGGATAGGGCAGACGAGGGGCAACATGCTGGGCTGCATCTCATGTTCTAAGGTTTCACTATTAAGCCACAATAGCGGCAAGAGTGCCCCCCCCCCCTAACAATTTTTACTTCGGACAAACCCTCATTAGCTAAGCACCGCACTACCTCCAACGAAGCACAATCACTGCCTGCAGGACACACCGCTGCCTCTTCTCCTGGGTTACATGCTGCCCAACCCCCCCGCACAACCCTGCGTCCGCAGTTCACACAAAAGTTCCCCTGCGCAGCCCTCAGCTGCCCTTATGCCATACGCTGGCCTCATAGCCACACCACCCTCATGTCTATTTATAAGTGCGTCTGCCATGAGCAGGAACTGGAGGCACACACTGCAGAGGGTTGGCAGGGCCAGGTAGTGACCCTCTTTAAAAGTGTAGGTGATAGCCCACAATGCTGTTGAGAGTTGATAATAGATTGACGTTCCATCTTCATTCCAATCCTTTGCCACCTCCGTCAGGAGCTGCAAACGTGGGCATAAAGGGGAGTCCGCTGCCAGCCCAGCACTTCTACACATCTCCACAATGCAGCAATACTCGGTGTGGGAAGTATGTGAGCGGGCCCTGGGTCAGCCTCTGTCCCAGCAAACACCTTGTGTGGCCCAAGGTGCTGCGAGTGACATAGCAATGGGGACTCCATGTGTCCACACACTACTCATTCTGTTTGGGTGTCGGATACCTCATCGACAACACAAGGAGTAAACCATCTGCACTCTGCACCCTACCCAAGTCTGTCAGTCTTTTGGGGACAGACAGGTAAAACACCTCAATGGGAAGTCTGTGTGCACCCAAAGCATGGATGGCCCCCAGGAACCCACAGACGGTACATAAAGAAATCCCATTGCAGTACCCTGGATAGCTGAGGTTACGTGATAGAAAATACATGTTGGCTTTGGCCCACACGCCATGCCTTAGACATTCGTGGTTTCTTTAAAGTGCCAGGCAGGTACTACTCCGCTATGGCAAGTCTGTGTGCACCCGCAGCATGGGTGGCAAGCAGGAACACACAGACGGTACAGAAAGAAATCCCATTGCAGTGCCCGGATAGCTGCGGTTACGTGAGAGGAAATACATGTTGGCTGCAGCCCACACGCCATGCCCTAGACATTCTGTTTTTTTTTAAAAGTGCCAGGCAGGTACAACGCCGCTATGGCAAGTCTGTGTGCACCCGCAGCATGGGTGGCAAGCAGGAACACACAGACGGTGCAGAAAGAAATCCCATTGCAGTGCCCCGGATAGCTGCGGTTACGTGAGAGGAAATACATGTTGGCTGCAGCCCACACGCCATGCCCTAGACATTCTGTTTTTTTTTTTTAAGTGCCAGGCAGGTACAACTCCGCTATAGCAAGTCTGCGTGCACCCGCAGCATGGGTGGTAAGCAGGAACACACAGACGGTACAGAAAGAAATCCCATTGCAGTGCCCCGGATAGCTGCGGTTACATGAAAGGAAATACATGTTGGCTGCGGCCCACATGCCATGCCCTAGTCAGTCTGGGTTGTTTTTCGGGCTGGATAGGTAGAACACCACAGTGGGAAGACTCAGTGCAGCCATAGTATACACAGACCCCTGTAATATTCCTGTAGCAAAGGTATAAGCTGAACCCAGTAACAGTTATGTGGCAGAAATCTAGGGAGACCCCAGTAACATTTCTGTAGTAACAGTATAGGCAGACCCTAGTACTATTTCTGTAGAAGTAAAGGCAGACCCCAGTAACATGTCTGTCGCCGCTGTATAGGCAGACCCCTGTAACATTTATGTGGCAGAAGCATAGGCAGACCCCAGTACCATTTTTGTAGCAGAAGTATACGCAGACCCCAGTAACATTAACGTGGCAGAAGTATAGACAGACCCCACTAACATTTCTGTGGTAATGGTATAGACAGAGCCGAGTAACATTTCTGTAGTAACAGTATAGGTAGATCCCAGTAACATTTCTGTAGCAGAAGTATAGGCAGACCCCTGAAACATTAACGTGGCAGCAGTATTGGCAGACCCCAGTAACATCCTTGTGGCAGCAGTATAGGCAAACCCCTGTAAAATTATCGTGGCAGCAGTATAGGCAGACCCCAGTAACATCCTTGTGGCAGCAGTATAGGAAGACGCCTGTAACTTTCTTGTAGCAGAAGTATAGGCAGGCAGACCCCAGTAAAATTTCTGTAGTAATAGTATAGGCCAACCTCTGAAACATTGGGATACCATGAGCGTAGGCGAAGGCCGGAAAAATTAGTTGTATAAGAGTGTAGGTGTGGGCCCCAAAAATTAGTGTACCAAGAGTACAAGTGTACCTATGAAAAATTTATCAACTGAGAGGGCAGGTGAAACCCATAAACATTTTTTTAAAGATACAGCTCACTGTTGCTTAATTTATAACAGAGCCTGTAGGCAGCCCTGTTGAAAAAATTGGTTCATGTTACAGTCTCAATACTTTTGAAACTTATAAAAATTGTAAAAACATTAGTAGATGTAGATGAGCCTTTTGGGCCGCAGAAAAATTGGCCGTGCAGCGCGATGACATGTTGTTTCTGGAGGAGGAGTAGCAGGAGGAGGACTAATGTCAAAGACAGATTGACAAAGATAAATGCCCCGTTTTACCGGTGACAGAGAAGAGTGCTTTTATCTGCGGTTGCAACAAAAAGAATCTTTAGGTTCCGCTGCTCTCTGCCGGTGGAGAAGAAAAGTCTGGGGAAATCCAGGCTTTGCTCATCTTTATGAATGTAAGCATGTCGGCACTGTCAGTTGGCAGGCGGGTACGCTTGTCCGTGATGATTCCCTCAGCTGCACTAAACACCCTCTCTGACAAGACGCTAGCGGCAGGGCAAGCCAGCACCTCCAGGGCATACAGCGCAAGTTCGCGCCACGTGTCCAGCTTGGACATCCAATAGTTGTATGGAGCAGATGCATCACGGAGGATGGTGGTATGATCGGCTGCATACTCCCTCACCATCTTTTTACAGTGCTCCCTCCGACTCAGCCTTGACTGGGGAGTGGTGACGGAGTCTTGCTGGGGAGCCATAAAGCTGGCGATGGCCTTGGACAGTGTTTCCCTGCCTGCGCTGAACATGCTGCCAGATCTCCGCGCCTCCCCTGCTACTTGGTCCTTGGAACTGCGCCTTCTGCCGCTAGCACTGTCAGATGGGAAGTTTACCAACAGCTTGTCCACCAGGGCCCTGTGGTATTGCATCACTCTCGAACCCCTATCCTCTTCGGGAATGGGAGTGGAAAGGTTCTCCTTATACCGGGGGTCGGCTGAATGCTTCAGCTAGGAATAATGGAATAGGACCCCGGTTCTATTTTGTTGGTTTTCGGAACTGGGGCCACGATTAAGAGGGATGGCCGGGGGCATTGGTATTGTGCCGCTAGAGGTGAAATTCTTGGACCGACGCAAGATGGACCAAAGCGAAAGCATTTGCCAAGAATGTTTTCATTGTTGGAGGAGGAGGAGGGGGAGGGTTTAGAGGAGGTGGCATAGACCGCCGCAGATACCAGAACCGAGGAAGGACCCACAATTCAGGGTGTGGGTAGGACGTGTGCGGTCCCAGGCTCTGACTCGGTCCCAGCCTCCACCAAATTCACCCAATGTGCCGTCAGACATCAACAAAGAAGAGGTGGCAGCATCTGTTGAGGGTTTTAAAGTAAAATCAGCAACTTTATTACTCCATATTCAAAGCAGTACAGGCAACGTTTCGACAACAGTTAGTCTTTGTCAAGCCTTACAAAGACTAACTGCAGTCGAAACATTGCCTGTACTGCTTTGAATATGGAGTAATAAAGTTGCTGATTTTACTTTAAAACCCTCAACGGATGCTGCCACCTCTTCTTTGTTGATGTCTGACTTGGGGACTGGAGGTCCATAGTCCCTTCAGTGGCTTGGCATACATTGCTGAATACCTCTGCGCTGTTAGCGTATTGCCTGGTGTGCTGCAGGATTCTCTCCTGGATACCAATGTGCCGTCAGGGAGATATAGTGGCCCTGCCCGCCAGTACTTCTCCACGTATCCGTGGTTAAGTGGACCTTCCCAGTAACCGCATTGGTGAGGGCACGATTGATGTTGCGGGAGACGTGCTGGTGTAGGGCTGGGACGGCACACCGGGAAAAATAGTGGCGACTGGGGACCGAGTAGCGCGGGACCGCCGCCGCCATCATGTTTTTGAAAGCCTCCATTTCCACAAGCCTGTACGGCAGAATCTCCAGGCTGATCAATTTGGCAATGTGCACGTTTAATGCTTGTGCGTGGGGGTGCGTGGCGGCGTATTTGCGCTTGCGCTCCAATGCTTGCGCTAGCGACAGCTGTACGCTGCGCTGAGAGACATTGCTGGATGGGGCCGAGAACAGCGGAGGTGAAGGTGTGGGTGCAGGCCGGGAGGCGCTCGTGCCTGTGTCCTGAGAGGGGGGTTGGATCTAAGTGGCAGGTTGGGGCACAGGGGGAGAGGCAGTGGTGTGACCCGGAGGCGGTGAACGGCCTTCGTCCCACCTTCTGGGGCGCTTGGCCATCATATGCCTGCGCATGCTGGTGGTGGTGAGGCTGGTACTGGTGGCTCCCCGGCTGATCTTGGCACGGCACAGGTTGCACACCACTGTTCGTCGGTCGTCTGCGCTCTCACTGAAAAACATCCACACTTTTGAAGAACTAGGCCTCTGCAGGGTGGCTTGGCGCGAGGGGGTGCTTTGGGAAACAGTTGGGGGAGTCTTCGCTCTGGCCCTGACTCTACCCCTGCCCACCCCACTGCCTCTTCCAACCTGTCCTGCTGCTGCACTTGCCTCCCCCTCTGAAGACCTCTCCTCAGTTGGCTTATCACACCAGGTGGGGTTAGTCACCTCATCGTCCAGCGGCTCTTCCTCCGAATCCTCTGTGCGCTCCTCCCTCGGACTTACTGCCCTTACTACTACCTCACAGATAGACAACTGTGTCTCATCATCATCAACCTCCTCACCCACTGAAAGCTCTTGAGACAGTTGCCGGAAGCCCCAGCCTCATCACCCGGATCCCGGGAGCTTTCCAAAGGTTGGGCATCAGTCACGACAAACTCCTCAGGTGGGAGAGGAACCATTTTTTCCCAATCAAGGCAGGGGCCCGAGAATAGTTCCTGGGAGTCTGCCTGCTCATCAGAATGTGTCATTTTCATGGAGTGAGGAGGCTGGGAGGAAGGAGGAGCAGGAGCGAGAGGATTCAGAGTTGCAGCAGTGGACGGCGTAGAAGACTGGGTGGTCGATACATTGCTGGATGCATTTTCTGCTATCCACGACAGGACCTGCTCACACTGCTCATTTTGTGATAAAGGTCTACCACGTGGACCCATGAATTGTGATATGAAGCTGGGGACCCCAGAAACTTTCCTCTCTCCTAATCCCGCAGCAGCCGGCTGCGATTCACCTGGACCAGCAACTCGGCCTGTGCCCACACCCTCACTTGGACCTCCGCGTCCTCGCCCCCGTCCAAGGCCACATCCTCTAGGCCTACACCTACCCCTCAGCATGGTGTATTACCAATAGAGCAGTCACAGAGCGGTCTGAATAATTATGCAATTAGTGACGTGCAGTTGGAGGCTGTCAGCGGTTATGTTACGCACACTGCAGTCCGCAAAAAATTATACGCTAGGCTGCAAAAAGGCCTAGCTGGCTAATAGTGAACCACTACAACAGTAATGCACACTCTCACAGGTAGCCCCAAGGAGGAGCTTTTTTGGGGTACTTGTTGACAGTATTCTACACTACCACTGTCCCTGCCTGACCAGTACTGACCCTATACTCTGTATAATTGGCTGCAGACTGACAACGCAATAGTCTGCAGAGCCCAAGATGGAAAAAAAAAAAACCCAGCAATGCTGCTCCCAGCTGCCACAACAGTAATGCACACGGTCAGAGGTAGCCCTAAGAAGGACCGTTGGGGTCCTTGTAGACAGGATCCTACACTACCACTTTCCGTATCTCAGTAGCATTTTCCCTATACTCTGTATAATAGACTGCAGACTGAGAACGCTATAGCTGTAATGGCCTGCACAGCCCGAGATGAAAAAAAAGATTTGTGCAAAACTGCTCCCAGCCAGCCACAACAGTAATGCACACGGTTAGATGTGGCCCTAAGAAGGACCGTTGGGGTTCTTGAAGACGCTAACACTCTCCCTATAGCACCAGTAGCACTCTCCCTAATCTCTGCCAGCGTGTGTCTGAGGCGAGCAGCGGGCGGAACTGCTTTATATACTTGGCGGTCACTTGATCTCGCCAGCCATTCACTGCAGGGGGGTGGGATAGGGCTGGAATGTCACAGGAGGAAGTTGTAATGCCTTCCCTGCATGTCTATTGGCCAGAAAATGGCACAAAACATGCAGGGAAGGAAATGGAATTGACTCAAATACTGCGTGGTGCTCGTCTCAAGTAACGAGCCTCTTGAGTACCCTAATACTCGAGCGAGCATCAAGCTCGGACGAGTACATTCACTCATCTCTATTTCTCACAGATTTGGACAGTCACTTGAGATGCAGGAAGATGTGCCTAGAAGGAGAAGGTTCTGGGTTCATCTTCTGGTGTAGTAGCATGTGCGTAAGGGACATTTCCATACTTTTTACGTTGACTTGAGGTGCCATCCAGATAAGCTCATCGCCTTCTGTCAGTCTCATTCCAGCTGTTTGATAAGCTTTTGGAGGAGACACGATCCGGAATTACATACACCAACATGTGTCGGTGTATATCTGCTGAGGAAAGACTCCAGGTGACCCTGAGGTAAGTACATGGTCTGTTCTATGTTCTAATCTCTCTATTTTAGAAATGTCTTCTACATTATTCTTCTCTATTGTATCATGTTTATTTTCAATAAACATTTTTAGCTAAAAAAAAATTTTGTTTGACGTCTTTGTGCAGGTTTCTAGCCACTGGGAATTTGAATGCTTCACTGCATTTCGAGTTTCTGTTGGGCAAATTTATGATTTGTGGAATCATCAGGTAGACCTTTGATGTCCTTTGACATCATCTGCTACCTGTGTTGATGGCTCCACCCCCTTGGCTAGATTGGATGAACATCGCTGAGGGATTCGAGGCTGTTGTGCATTTTTCAAATTGCATTGGGGAGCTGGACGTCAAACACGTACCTTTTTGGCGTTTCCTAAATCTTAGATAAGAGTAATATTGTAAACTGTGTGATATGTCTAAAGACAGGGGTAATTACGGGGGCTGGCTGGGATGGGCACATGTGGCAATAAAAACGGGTATCCCTCCTCCTCCTATGCTTTTTTGGGGGGTATTTCTTGACCTCAGTGTCAGGGATTGGGTGTAAAAAGTGGTGCTTTGAGAGGCTTCGTAATCTTGCTGAGATGCGGCGGTCCCATACAGAAGGCGCTCAACAAGCTGCTCCTGGAACTGCAGGGAGGCGAGCGATCCTTTGGGCTTCTTGTAATTTACGTATTATAGGTAGCGGTTAGAATATCGCCAGGCTCACACAGCCGTATGTGAAATCTGCTTGCGGAGGCCTGCAGCAGATCTCAGCTGTGAGCATGGCCGTGACCCTGCGTTGTTTATAACTGCATACTCACACAGGTGGTCATGCACAGTACACCTTTCTTTGTTTAGATTTCCCGCGCCGTTGCTTAGCGATGAAGTGGGTACCCGCAGCTCATACACAATGCAGTTACATATGGGCTGCGGATATACTCACGACCATACAGCACAATGGGCTCTGTGTGGCTGATATCTGCAGTAAAATAGAATCTGCTGCTTTCTGTTTTCTGCGAGTGGATTATGTAATTCCAACCTGCTAATGTGAGTGGAATTATGTAATTCAGTGCATTTGATTGATCCACATATTACTGCAGATCAAGCGCATGCAGAATCTGTATATCCTATCTGGTTGTCTGAGACCGGCCTAACGTAGATCGCTATTTTTTTATTACGTGACCGGGGACCGCTCAACGAGGCCACCAGTCATTGCTGCAGGCACTTGGTGACCTTTGGTTGTTGGTAGTAAGGAGATTTTAAATTTCCCGGGCTCCCCGGCCCCTGCGCATGAGTCTGACATTTTGCCAACGGACACATGCGCAGAATACGGGGAAGGTCCATGGAGGAGGAGCACGTTGGTGTTCAAATATGGGGACTTCCAGTAAGAAGTTTCATCTCCTCTCACCGATCGCATCGGTGAGGGGAGATGAAACTTCAACTTTTTTTAACTTTTACGTGATCGCTATTTTCCATTGGATAACGCCAATCACATAACGAGGGACCGCAGCTGCCAGGAGCAGAGAGATTTTACATTCCCTGGGCAATCCTTGACTTTTGCGCATGCATCTGCCATTTTGCTGATGGGATAAGGTCAGCAGATAAAGATCCCATAGGTGACAAATCTGGGGACTTTAGTTATGTAATTTCCTCTCCCCTCACGGATATGATCCGTAAGGGGAGATGAAACTTTAACTTTTTAAACTTTTTATTTTTATTTTTTTTAACTTTACATGACCACTGTTATCCGCAGAAGCCCCTGGCTGGTCCAGTTTGCTGTGGGACATCACGGAGGATGGGGTATTTCCAGCAGCCCCCATGGATCAGATAGAATCATAGAATGGTAGGGTTGGAAGGGACCTCCAGGGTCAACGAGTCAAACCCTCTGCTCAGTGCAGGATTTACTAAATCATCCCAGACAGATATTTGTCCAGCCTTTGTTTGAACACTTCCATTGAAGAACTCACCACCTCCCGTCGTAACTTGTTCCACTCATTGATGACCCTCACTGTCAGAAAGTTTTTTTCTAATATCTAATCTGTGTCTCCTCCCTTTCAGTTTCATTCCATTGCTTCTAGTCTTTCCTTGTGCAAATGAGAATAGGACTGATCCCTCTGCACTGTGACAACCCTTCAGATATTTGTAGACAGCTATTAAGTCTCCTCTCATCCTTCTTTTTTGCAAGCTAAACATTCCCAGATCCTTTAGCCGTTCTTCAAAGGACATGATTTGCAGACTGCTCACCATCTTGGTAACTCTTCTTTGAACTTGCTCCAGTTTGTCTATGTCTTTTTTAAAGTGGGGTGCCTAGAACACAGTATTTCAGATGAGGTCTGACTAAGGAAGAGTAGAGGGGGATAATCACCTTACATGATCTAGACTCTATGCTTCTCTTAATACATCCTAGAACTGTGTTTGCCTTTTTGGCTGCTGCATCACATTGTTGACTCATGTTCAGTCTATGATCTATTAGTATATCCAAGTCTTTTTCACATGTGCTGCTGCTTAGCTCAATTTCTCCCATTTTGTATGTGTTTTCTTCATTTTTCTTGCCCAGATGTAGGACTTTGCATTTCTCCTTGCTAAATACCATTCTGTTAGTCACTGCCCATTGTGCAAGCTTTTCTTAATCTTTTTGAATACTCTCTTTTCCCTAGTGCTAGCTATCCCTCCTAGCTTTGTGCAATCATCAAATTTGTTCAGTTTTCTATCAATTCCCTCCTCCAGATCATTTATGGGAATGTTAAACAACACTGCGCCTAGGACAGAACCTTGTGGTACCCCACTTGATACAATCTTCCATTTGGATGTGCAGCCATTTATGACCACTGTTACGGTATCCTACCCGATGATACGCCAGCCCTGGTTGCCCTAGAACTTACCCGCGACCCCTGTCCCTGCCTACTTGCCTCCACTCCTGGGTAACCCCAGGCGGGCAACTGGACGGCGGTCCCTACACTCGCTAGGGACCGAGGAGGGATGCTGGCGTACCAAGATGGAACAGGGTAGGATACCGACAGGAAGGGCAGATGAATAAACCAACAGAAAATATAGCAGACAGAGGCAGATGGATAACCTGGCAGATAAAGCAAAGCTGAGACACAGGAGACTGTCAGAGGCAAGACACTAGCACACTGGAACAGAAACCAATAACTGGCAGTGAATGGACCTCACTGCCAGCCTTATAAACAGAAGCCTCCGCCAAGGGGCGGAGAGGGGGAGGCGACGCCTCCCAGCAGAATCCCATAACAGGGACTCATGCACAGAGCTGCACTCACAGACGCCCGCGCGCACGCCGCCGCCCAGAGCCACGAGCGCGCGCACTGCGCCGACCAACCACCTGAAGCCCCGGCCGCTGCTGCATGGTAACAACCACTCCTTCAGTACGATCACTCAGCCAGTTCTAAATCCACCTAACAGTTGCCTTGCAATCCCATATTTGGTCATTTTTTCAATAAGAATAGTATAAGATAATTTGTCAAATGCTTTATTAAGGTCAAGATAAACTATATCCACCGCATTTCCCTGATCAACCCAGTCAGTGATACTGTCATAGAAGGAAATTACATTAGTCTGGCATGACGTGTTTGTTACAAACCCATGCTGGCTCTGGTTAATTACTCCATTTTCATCCAAGTACTTGCATATATGCTGTTTAATAATTTGTTCAAAGATCTTTCCTAGTATAGAATGTCAGGCTCACAGACCTGTAGTTTCCTGGATCCACCTTGGTATGGGAATAATGCATATTCTAGAAGATTTCACTGGTTTGCTTCATATTGGTTATAATGAGAAGCTTCATGCATAAGTATATGTATTTGAACTCATGGATACTCTCCATCAGCCCTCTTACCCTTCTGGTTTATTGAAAGGAAGTGCAATATAATTATACTGAATATGATGCACTAATTACATGCATACCCCTCCCAATATCATAACAACTCATGATTGGCCTAGTATGTAATGACACTAAGCATTAACATATGTTTACGCCCCAGGTGTATGTCGCTATGTGAACATGTAATTCCTATATACCCAGGTACCATAGATTTTATTAATATTCCAATCTGGACCAAAGAATTCAAGGGAGGAGATAAGGAGCAGCCCCCCTCTTATGAGCGGTTGGCATCCCAGGTCTTTCTCATAAGAAACGCATCTCAGGACTTAATACTGTCTACAGAACTGTGTGTAGGAGTGTTGGAGATATCACAGAAGAATGCAACACACACACAGTGTACAGTATTGAACCAGTTAAACATTTCACTGCTAGCTATTTTCTATGAAGGTGGATATATGAATATATATATGTTTGCATAGGCTGATTTAAAAAACACATTTATATTATTATTACTACAACAACCGTCTTCACTGTTTTGAAGATAGGGACATTTGCCCTTTTCCAATCTTCTGGGACTTCTCCAGTTCTCGAGGAATTTTCAAAGATTATAGTGAGCGGTTTTGCAATTACCTCCGCTGCTTCCCTGAGGGCTTAGTCACACGGGCATTTTGATGCACAAATATTTGAACGCATAACTGGTGCGTTCAAAAATTCGCGGGACCTAAGCAGGCGTCACGAAGGAAAAACGCTACTAGCAGTGTTTATCTGCTCAAAATGGCTCAGTCACATGGGCGTTTCCCGCTATCCCCTGCTGTGACTGTGACAGCTGGGGCAAAGGATTTCTTCATCTCCCTGGGGAGTTCCATTGTTACTGGACACTGTGACAGCATTCATGAATTCATGAATGGGTGAGTGCTGCCTCTGATTGGCTGAGAGCAGGGACCAATCAGAGGCAGCTCTCAGCTGTCATTCAATAGCTGAGAGCTGCCTCTGACTGGTCACAGTGCTCAGCCAATAAGAGGTAGCCCATTCAGCAGGTGCTGGAGAAGAGCCGGCTGGATGCGGCCAAGCCCCAGCAGCTGCAGAGAGGAGAGTATAGTTTTTTTTTTCATTTTTTTACACATTTTTGGATTGATTTTCAGGAAAGGGATTATATTTTAGGCCCTTCCCCGAAAATCACTGCAGCGCTTGTCGGCAGCCCATTGCTTTCAATGGAGCTGGCTGTATTGCTGGCTCCATTGAATTCAATGGGAGAACATCACGCTCCTCTGCCACAGCTATGACAGAGGTGAGCGATCTTCAGTATATGTTCTCAATGAGGTAGTTGCTGCTGCTGCCAGCCCCATTGAGCGCAAGGTGAAACACCTGGATGCGTTCTGCGAACTAGTGTCCTATAATTTTCACCACAGGTGTTTTTCCACGTGTAAAATTCACACATGTGACCGCTGCTATTGAAGAGCATTGGTTCTATCTAGTACAAATTTTTTGACGTGCGGAAAAACGCACATTAAAAACACCCGTGTGACTGAGCCCTTGGTATTTTAGGACGTAATTCATCTGGACCTTGAGACTTGAAGTCATTTAAGTTAGCTAAGTATTCCCTCACCATCTCTCTGCTTACAGATAGCCTGTATTCTTTTATTCCCCCAATAGCACAGGGAAGATCAGTTGATGTTACATCTACTTTCTGAGAGAAAACAGATACAAAATAGGAATTTAAAAGTTCGGCCTTCTCAACATCATTCTTAACCAAATTATCATTTTCATCTTGTAAGCATCTAATAGCATCTTTGACTTTTCTTTGGCTTTTCACATACCCCCAAAATCCTTTTGTATTGCTTTTAGCCTCTGTTGCAAGTCTCACATCATTATTATCTTTTACTTTTCTGACACTTACCCTACAGTTTCTGCAGACGGCATTATATACTTCTTTAGATATTACCCCCTCTTTCCATTTGATAAACATATTTTTCCTCGTTTTTAACATGTGTGCAAGTTCTGTGTTCATTAGAGTTGAGCGAACGTACTGTCGAGCTTGATGCTCGTTCAAGTATTAGCGTACTCGATGGTGCTCGTTACTCGAACGAGCATTAAATCGTGTTCGACCCCGCCCCAGCTTTTGGCTCCTCCCTGCTGTGACGTGTCTGTTTTGACCCCTCCCCACCGCAAACGCAGCGTGCGTCATTTGAAAAATTTTTGTCTGGTGGGAAGGGGAAGGGGAGAGAGAGCACCAAGAAAAATAAAAAATAGCTCCGGACCCAGCGTCCCGCATACAAAACTGCTCGAGTCCCCCACTGTAGTCAATGGGGTTCGTTACTTGAGTAGAGCTCTCGAATTTTACAAAAAGCTTGACTCGAATACCGCGGACCCGAGCATTTGGGTGCTCGCTCATCTCTAGTGTTCGTTCATCCTGTTTTCTTTAAATGCTTCCCATTCGTCCTTCTTTTAGGGATTGTTAATGATTGTGCTTTGAGAATCTCCTTTTGCAATATTTCCCAACCTTCTTAGACATTTCTGTCCTTAAGAACATCCGGCCATTGGATTCTTCCAATCCGTGAGGGCAGCTGAAACTAACTTTTTTAGAATTTTTAAAAAAAATTTCCGTGATCGCTGGTGCCCATTGGATACAGGTGCTCACGGGATCGCCAACATAGTCCCTGGTGATATCTCTGGCCTCCCAGCTACTTTCAGGAGCCGGGAGCCAGGAGAATTCAAATGTTTTGGCTGATCCAGGCCTTGAGCGCTTGACGTCATACGTCTGGCACGCATGTGCAGAAGTGCAGCGTCTGGTCCTGGAGGACCAGATCGCCGCAGGACATCACAGAGGATGGCGGTAAGTATGCTCAGCTGCCCCATGGATCTGATCCATGAGGGCAGCTGAATCTTTAACTTTTTAAAACTTTTTATTGACTATTTTGCTGATCACAGTGCCGGGGGGGGGGGGGACTCCCTGCAACCCCTCATTACAGCTCCCAGTTGTCAGCTACCTCCAGTAACCAACAGCATGCAGCTGTCACATCCACAGCCCACATGGCTTTAATCCTCAGGGATGCATGTTTTTACTTCCCTGAGGATTAAAGCCCACTTAGCTAGGACGTAAAAAGGCAATGGGGCCATCACTAAGGGGGTAAGGCAGTAGCTTGGCTGACTACTACATAGTAACATAGTAGGTTAGGCTGAAGGGAGACAATGTCCATCTAGTTCAGCCTGTTTCGACCCCCCCCCCCCCCTTGTTGATCCAGAGAAAGGCAAAAAAAACAATGAGGCTGAAGTCAATTAGATTTATTTGGGGGGAAAAAAATCCTTCCCAACTCCATAATGGCAATCAGAATAATCCCTGGATCAATGTTTTGATAGTTCTTACCTGACTTTAATGTCTATATCCTGTAATATCATAGCACACTAGAAACGCATTTAGTCCTCTCTTAAACTCCTCTATCGATTTTGCCATCACCAGAGGTGTAACTTGAAGCACCTGGGTCCCAATGCAAATCTGTAACAGGGCCCCCAACTATAATGCTTTATTCATAGTACTGGGCTCCCTATATGGAGAAGAGAGGCCTTATTAGCCCTTCAAGGCTCCTGGGCCTGGGTGCAACCACATCCCCTGCATCCCCTATAGTTACGCCAGTGGTCATCCCTACATCCTCAGGCAGAGAGTTCCACAGTCTCACTGCTCTTACAGTAAAGAACCCCCTTCTATATTATTGATGAAACCTTTGTTCCTCTAGACGTAGAGGATGCCCTCTTGTTACCGTCGCAGTCCTGGGTATAAACAGATCATGGGAAAGATCATTGTATTGTCCCCTAATGTATTTATACATAGTTATTTGATCGCCCCAATCCCAATTTTGATAGCCTCTCTGGGTATTCCTCCCATTCCATTTATTAATTTAGTTGCCCTACTTTGAACCCCCTCAAACACTGCAACATCTTTCCTGAGCACCAGTGTCCAGAACTGTACACATTATTCCATGTGAGGCCTGACAAGTGACTTATATAGTGGAAGAATAATGTTCTCGTCCCTCGCCACTATGCCTCTTCTTATGCACCCCAAGACTTTATTTGCTTTTGCAGCAGCTGACTGACTTTTTCCATATCACTTTTCCCTAGCAGTACCCCATTTAGTGTATATTGGTGACATCGGTTTCCTCTGCCTATGTACATAACCTTACATTTATCAATATTGAACTTCATTTGCCATATTTCTACCCAAGACCCCAGCTTATCTATGTCCATTTGCAGCTGTACATTGTCCTCCGTTGTATTAATTGCATAATTTTGTGTTGTCTGCAAATATCGATATTTTACTGTGCAGTCCCTGTATCAGGTCATTGATAAATATATTGAACAGAATGGGGCATAATACTGAACCCTGTGGCACCCCACTAGAAAGAAAACACCCTGTTGGTTGTATGAGCTTTATATTGTGCTGTTGCCGTGATTTCACCTCTATTCTCCAATTAACGTTGCCGATAGTAGTTTAGGAGTGGATCAAATTTTGCTTTACTAAAATTTAGTTTTTTTGTTGCTCCCTGACAAGGCTTTTTCTTGAATGACAGGTGGAAATTAATTATATTGTGGTCACTATTTCCCAAGTGTCCCTGTACCTGTACCCCCATTATTCTGTCCGGTTTGTTAGTCCAGGATGGCCCTCCCTCTAGTTGGCTTCTGTACAAGTTGGGAAGGTAGTTATCTTTAATTGTTCTCAAGAACTTATCACTAGAGATGAGCGAACGTATTCGTCCGAGCTTGATATTCGTGCGAATATTAGGGTGTTCGGGATGTTCGTTATTCGTAACGAACACCATGCGGTGTTCCGGTTACTTTCACTTCCTTCCCTGAGACGTTAGCGCGCTTTTCTGGCCAATTGAAAGACAGGGAAGGCATTACAACTTCCCCCTGTGACGTTCAAGCCCTATACCACCCCCCTGCTGTGAGTGGCTGGGAAGATCAGATGTCATCCGAATATAAAAGTCGGCCCTTCCCGCGGCTCGCCTCAGATGCCTTGTGAGTTAGATGAGGGACAGTGCTGCTGGTATCGGAGCTGCTGTAGGGAGAGAAATAGCAGTTAGTGTAGGCTTCAAGAACCCCAAAGGTCCTTATTAGGGCCAGTAATACCTGTGTGTTGGCTGCTGTTAGCAGTGCCTTTTTTTTTTTTTTCTCCAAATTCCCTCTGCAGAGCGTTGCACCCGGCATTAGGGACAGAAGTGTTGGATAGGCAGGGAGAGTGTTAGGAGTGAGTGTAGCCTTCAAGAACCTCAACGGTCCTTTCTAGGGCCATATTTAACCGTGTGCAGTACTGTGCTGGCTGCTGTTAGCTGTGCTGCATATTTTTTTTTTTCTCAAAATCGCCTCTGCAGAGCATTGCACCCTCCATTGATACTACAGGGAAAGAATTGTGTAGGCAGGGCCACAACACAGTTATTATTCATTGAATATACGCAGTGGGTCCTTTTGGTGTAAAAAAAGGGAAACGAAATCTATTTGTCCTGCCTCTGTCCGTCCTAAGGGCTGTGGACACGTGTGAGCTGCGTGTACAACGTTAAAAAATCAGACGCACCCAGCTACGGTTTACTGCTGGCTTCGCCATTTGCTTTCCTTAATTGGGAAAAAAATACCTGCTCTGCCAGAGTTAATAACTCTGCTACCCTCAAGTTCTGTGACACATTAGCAGGGCCACAGCACAGTTATTAAACTTCTCATGTTCATTGAATATACGCAGTGGGTCCTTTTGGTGTAAAAAAAGGGAAAAGAAATCTATTTGTCCTGCCTCTGTCCGTCCTAAGGGCTGTGGACACGTGTGAGCTGCGTGTACAACGTTAAAAAATCAGACGCACCCAGCTACGGTTTACTGCTGACTTCGCCATTTGCTTTCCTTAATTGGGAAAAAAATACCTGCTCTGCCAGAGTTAATAACTCTGCTACCCTCAAGTTCTGTGACACATTAGCAGGGACACAGCACAGTTATTAAACTTAGATTATTCATTCAATAGAGGCAGTGGGTCCTTTTGGTGTAAAAAAAGGGAAACGAAATCTATTTGTCCTGCCTCTGTCCGTCCTAAGGGCTGTGGACACGTGTGAGCTGCGTGTACAACGTTAAAAAATCAGACGCACCCAGCTACGGTTTACTGCTGGCTTCGCCATTTGCTTTCCTTTATTGGGAAAAAAATACCTGCTCTGCCAGAGTTAATAACTCTGCTACCCTCAAGTTCTGTGACACATTAGCAGGGACACAGCACAGTTATTAAACTTAGATTATTCATTCAATAGAGGCAGTGGGTCCTTTTGGTGTAAAAAAAGGGAAACAAAATCTATTTGTCCTGCCTCTGTCCGTCCTAAGGGCTGTGGACACGTGTGAGCTGCGTGTACAACGTTAAAAAATCAGACGCACCCAGCTACGGTTTACTGCTGGCTTCGCCATTTGCTTTCCTTTATTGGGAAAAAAATACCTGCTCTGCCAGAGTTAATAACTCTGCTACCCTCAAGTTCTGTGACACATTAGCAGGGACACAGCACAGTTATTAAACTTAGATTATTCATTGAATATACGCAGTGGGTCCTTTTGGTGTAAAAAAAGGGAAACAAAATCTATTTGTCCTGCCTCTGTCCGTCCTAAGGGCTGTGGACACGTGTGAGCTGCGTGTACAACGTTAAAAAATCAGACGCACCCAGCTACGGTTTACTGCTGGCTTCGCCATTTGCTTTCCTTAATTGGGAAAAAAATACCTGCTCTGCCAGAGTTAATAACTCTGCTACCCTCAAGTTCTGTGACACATTAGCAGGGACACAGCACAGTTATTAAACTTAGATTATTCATTCAATAGAGGCAGTGGGGCCTTTCGTTTTCAAAAAAGGGAAAAAATTATATTTGGCCTGCAGTCTTGCGCCAATTTATTTCCTGCCTGTGAAATCAAATCACTGGTAATACAGCATGCTGAGGGGTAGGGGTAGGCCTAGAGGACGTGGACGCGGCCGAGGACGCGGAGGGCCAAGTCAGGGTGTGGGCACAGGCCGAGCTCCTGATCCAGGTGTGTCGCAGCCGACTGCTGCGCGATTAGGAGAGAGGCACGTTTCTGGCGTCCCCACATTCATCGCCCAATTAATGGGTCCACGCGGGAGACGGTTATTAGAAAATGAGCAGTGTGAGCAGGTCCTGTCCTGGATGGCAGAAAGTGCTTCGAGCAACCTATCGTCCACCCGCAGTTCTGCGCCGTCCACTGCTGCAAATCAGAATCCTCTGTCTGCTGCTCCTCCTTCCTCCCAGCCTCCTCACTCCACTACAATGACACCTGCTCAGAAGCGGGAACACTCCCAGGAACTGTTCTCGGGCCCCTGCTTAGATTGGGCAGGAGTGGTTCCTCTCCCACCAGAGGAGTTTATCGTCACTGATGCCCAACCATTCGAAAGTTCCCGGGGTCCGGGGGAAGAGGCTGGGGACTTCCGCCAACTGTCTCAACAACTTTCTGTGTGTGAGGAGGACGATGACGATGAGACACAGTTGTCTTGCAGTGAGGTAGTAGTAAGGGCAGTAAGTCCGAGGGAGCAGCGCACAGAGGATTCGGAGGAAGAGCAGCAGGACGATGAGGTGACTGACCCCACCTGGTGTGCAACGCCTACACAGGACAGGTCTTCAGAGGGGGAGGCACGGGCAGCAGCAGGGCAGGTTGCAAGAGGCAGTGCGGTGGCCAGGGGTAGAGGCAGGGCCAGACCGAATAATCCACCAACTGTTTCCCAAAGCGCACCCTCGCGCCATGCCACCCTGCAGAGGCCGAGGTGCTCTAAGGTCTGGCAGTTTTTCACAGAGACGCCTGATGACCGACGAACAGTGGTGTGCAACCTTTGTCGCGCAAAGCTCAGCCGGGGAGCCAACACCAACAGCCTCACCACCACCAGCATGCGCAGACATATGATGGCCAAGCACCCCACAAGGTGGGACGAAGGCCGTTCACCGCCTCCGGTTTGCACCCCTGCCTCTCCCCCTGTGCCCCAACCTGCCACTGAGATGCAACCCCCCTCTCAGGACACGGGCACTACCGCCTCATGGCCTGCACCCACACCCTCACCTCCGCTGTCCTCGGCCCCATCCACCAGTGTAGTTCAGCGCACCGTCCAGCCGTCGCTTGCGCAACTGTTGGAGCGCAAGCGCAAGTACGCCGCCACGCACCCGCACGCTCAAACGTTAACCGTCCGCATAGCAAAATTCATCAGCCTTGAGATGCTGCCATATAGGGTTGTGGAAACGGAGTCCTTCAAAAGTATCATGGAGGCGGCGGCCCCGCGCTACTCAGTTCCCAGTCGCCACTACTTTTCCCGATGTGCCGTCCCAGCCCTGCACGACCACGTCTCCCGCAACATTGTACGCGCCCTCACCAACGCGGTTACTGCCACGGTCCACTTAACAACGGACACGTGGACAAGCACAGGCGGGCAGGGCCACTACATCTCCCTGACGGCACATTGGGTGAATTTAGTGGAGGCTGGGACAGAGTCAGAGCCTGGGACCGCTCACGTCCTACCCACCCCCAGAATTGCGGGCCCCAGCTCGGTGGTGGTATCTGCGGAGGTGTATGCTTCCTCCACTAAACCACCCTCCTCCTCCTCCTCCGCAACCTCTGTCTCGCAATCAAGATGTCTTAGCAGCAGCATGTCGCCAGCAGTCGGTGTCGCGCGGTGTGGCAGCACAGCGGTGGGCAAGCGTCAGCAGGCCGTGCTGAAACTACTCAGCTTAGGAGATAAGAGGCACACGGCCCACGAACTGCTGCAGGGTCTGACAGAGCAGACCGACCGCTGGCTTGCGCCGCTGAGCCTCCAACCGGGCATGGTCGTGTGTGACAACGGCCGTAACCTGGTGGCGGCTCTGCAGCTCGGCAGCCTCACGCACGTGCCATGCCTGGCCCACGTCTTTAATTTGGTGGTTCAGCGCTTTCTGAAAAGCTACCCACGCTTGTCAGACCTGCTCGTAAAGGCGCGCCGGCTCTGCGCACATTTCCGCAAGTCCCACACGGACGCTGCCACCCTGCGCACCCTGCAACATCGCTTTAAGCTGCCAGTGCACCGACTACTGTGCGACGTGCCCACACGGTGGAACTCTACGCTCCACATGTTGGCCAGGCTCTATGAACAGCGTAGAGCTATAGTCGAATTCCAACTCCAACATGGGCGGCGCAGTGGGAGTCAGCCTCCTCAATTCTTTTCAGAAGAGTGGGCCTGGTTGGCAGACATCTGCCATGTCCTTGGTAATTTTGAGGAGTCTACCCAGGTGGTGAGCGGCGATGCTGCAATCATTAGCGTCACCATTCCTCTGCTATGCATCTTGAGAAATTCCCTGCAAAGCATAAAGGCAGCTGCTTTGCGCTCGGAAACGGGGGCGGTGGAAGACAGTATGTCGCTGGATAGTCAGAGCACCCTCCTGTCTATTTCTCAGCGCGTACAGGAGGAGGAGGAGGAGCATGAGGAGGATGAGGAGGAGGGGGAAGAGAAAGCTTGGCCCGCTGCTGACGGTACACCGGCTGATTGCCTGTCATCCTTTCAGCGTGTATGGCCTGAGGAGGAGGAGGAGGAGGAGGAGGATCCTGAAAGTGATCTTCCTAGTGAAGACAGCCATGTGTTGCGTACAGGTACCCTGGCACACATGGCTGACTTCATGTTAGGATGCCTTTCTCGTGACCCTCGCGTTGCACGCATTCTGGCCACAACGGATTACTGGGTGTACACACTGCTCGACCCACGCTATAAGGAGAACCTGCCCACTCTCATTCCCGAAGAGGAAAGGGGTTCGAGAGGGTTGCTATACCACAGGACCCTTGCGGACAAGCTGATGGTAAAATTCCCAGCCGACAGCGCTAGTGGCAGAAGGCGCAGTACCGAGGGCAAGGTAGCAGGGGAGGTGCGGAGATCGAGCAGCATGTACATCCCAGGCAGTGCAACAGTCTTTAAGGGCCTGGACAGCTTTATGGCTCCCCACCAAGACTGTGTCACCGCTCCCCAGTCAAGGCTGAGTCGGCGGGAGCACTGTAAAAGGATGGTGAGGGAGTACGTAGCCGATCGCACGACCGTCCTCCGTGACGCCTCTGCCACCTACAACTACTGGGTGTCGAAGCTGGACACGTGGCCTGAACTCGCGCTGTATGCCCTGGAGGTGCTTGCTTGTCCTGCGGCTAGCGTCTTGTCGGAGAGGGTGTTTAGTGCGGCTGGGGGAATCATCACAGATAAGCGTAGCCGCTTGTCAACCGACAGTGCCGACAGGCTAACACTCATCAAGATGAACAAAGCCTGGATTTCGCCAGACTTCTCTTCTCCACCAGCGGACAGCAAGGATACGTAAGCAATACGTAGGCTGCACCCGCGGATGGAAGCTACGTTCTCTCTCACCATCCAAAACGGGGACATTTCTGCTTCATCAATCTGTGTCTAATATTCCTCCTCCTCCTCCTGCTCCTCCTCCTGAAACCTGACGTAATCACGCCGAACGGGCAATTTTTCTTAGGGCCACAAGGCTCACTCAAATAATTTTTCTGAACAATTTTTAAAAGTTTCAATGCGCTGAAAAGCGTTGCAACTTTAACTTGAACCAATTTTTCGTTACACTGGGCTGCCTCCAGGCCTAGTTACCACTTAAGCCACATTAACCAAAGCGATTAATGGGTTTCACCTGCCCTCTTGGCTGGCCATGGCCAATTTTTTGGATGTACATTAGCACTGTTGATACAGCAATTTTTGTGGGCCCTCGCCTACAGTGTAATCAAATGAATTTTTAGCCCACCTGCATTACAGCTGACGTTACCTCAGCTGTGTTGGGCAATGCAATGGGATATTTCTATGTACCGCCGGTGGCTTCCTGGCACCCAGCCATGCTGTAGGTGCACACGGAGTTTTTACTACATCTGTACACTTGAAAAGAACCCCAGTCTGACTGGGGCATGCAGTGTGGGCCGAAGCCCACCTGCATTAAGCACGACATTACTACCTTAGCTGTGTTGGGCAATGCAATGGGATATTTTTGTGTACCGCCGGTGGGTTCCAGGGAGCCACCCATGCTGTGGGTCCACAGGGACTTCACAATAGGGAGTTGTACTTGCCTGTGTCTATGAATGAAAAACCGCGGTCTGACTGGGGCATGCAGACACCTTGACAGAATGAATAGTGTGTGGCACATAGGTTCCCCATTGCTATGCCCACGTGTGCAGCTCCTGATGGCGGTGGCACAGGATTCTATTTCTCATTGCTTCTGTACAGCATTGTGGGCTATCGCCCCGCCACTTTTAAAGAGGGTCGCTGCCTAGCCGTGCCAACCTCTGCAGTGTGTACCTGCGGTCCCTCGTCATGGCAGACGCAATTCTAAATAGACATGAGCGTGGTGTGGCATGAGGGCAGCTGAAGGCTGCGCTGGGACACTTTGGTGTGCGCTGTGGGGGGGAGGGGGGGGGGGGCGGTTGGGCAGCATGTAACCCAGGAGAAGTGTCAGTGGAGTGTCATGCAGGCAGTGATTGTGCTTTGTTGGAGGTAGTGTGGTGCTTAGCAAAGGTATGCCATGCTAATGAGGGCTTTTCAGAAGTAAAAGTTGTTGGGAGGGGGGGGGGCACTCTTGCCGGTATTGTGGCTTAATAGTGGGACCTGTGAACTTGAGATGCAGCCCAACATGTAGCCCCTCGCCTGCCCTATCCGTTGCTGTGTCGTTCCCATCACTTTCTTGAATTGCCCAGATTTTCACACATGAAAACCTTAGCGAGCATCGGCGAAATACAAAAATGCTCCGGTCGCCCATTGACTTCAATGGGGTTCATTATTCGAAACGAACCCTCGAACATCGCGGGAAGTTCGTTTCGAATAACGAACACCCGAGCATTTTGGTGTTCGCTCATCTCTACTTATCACCCTTGTGAGATTTGCAGGTTTCGTCCTCCCATATCATATCTGGATAATTAAAGTCCCTCATAATAGTTACTTCATTGCCGTTTCACACCTCTTGTATTTGCCTTATTAATAAGTTTTCAGTTTCTTCTTTTATTTTTGGTGGCCTACAGAAAACCCCTATCAGAGTTTTGTTATTTTTCCCTCCCTGTATTCCTTCCCACAGAGATTCCACATTTTCATCTTATACACCTATATCTTCTTGTAGCCTCGGCATTAAATAGGATTTAACATACAGACATACCCCTCCTCCTTTCTGGTTCCCACGGTGTCTTCTGAAGAGTTTGTAACACTGTAAATTCACTGCCCAATCACAGTTATCATCAAGCTATGTTTCCCTTATTCCTACTATGTCGTAATTTTCTTCAGACATTCTCACTTCAAGCTTGTTTAAGGCAGATACTCGAGCGAGCATCGCTCTTCTCCAGTAACTGATTACTTGTCTGAGCAAATGCGGGGGGACGGCGGGGGGGGGGGGGGGTGCGGCGGGCAGCGGGAGGGAGCAAGGGGGAGCGTGAGAGAGATCTCTCTCTCCCCCCCACTCGCCCCCACCGCCACCCCGCATTTGCTCATACCAGTATGAACCCTACACCACGCTAGCATCTCAAATCTATCCTGATTGTTGCTTCAAATTCGAAACCTACACCTATGATATCAGAACACCTCTTTGGACCGAGGCCTCCATCTTGGGAGAGGAGCAAAGCTGCATCCATTCTGCCCATATACTATAATACTTAGAGATTTTATTATTATCGCTAGCACACAGCTCCTCCATATAATTAAAATTATCCATAGCCTCCGACCACATTATTTTCGTTGCGGCCGAGGAGGATCTCCATTTTCGGGGGTTAATTGTCTCATAGCTACTAGGTCCCTGATCCTAGGGTGTGAGCTCTCTAACCTGTCCAGTAATGTACCGCCTCTGAAAAAAATGGGCAAGTCCAGATTGCCTGCCAGTGGTGTTAAAGATCCCGGTCTAGTTATCATGTGCATTCTAGAGGTGTAATCCAGATTAACAATTTAAGGCCGCAGACTTTTTTTAATTTTTGGTTTCTCCTACCCACTTTCAATAGATCATAATTGTTGTATTTTTCTGTCAACACAGCTGTCTGAGGTTTTGCTCTTTGCAGTACAAGTTGTATTTTTTGATGGTATTATTTAATATGCCATATAATGTGCTGCAAAAAACTTAAAAAAATTTCTTAGAGTGAAATGCAAAAAAAAACACCTGCCATCTTTAGGAGGAGATCTTGTTTTTATGGAGTACATACGCGACACCCCAGAGGGATGATACTGGAGACTTGACTAATGTGCAGAGCTGGGAGGGATAAGTGTTGGCTTGGCGGCACTTACCAGGCTCTGGTCCCAGAGGGATGTCACGTAGCCAAGGCCAGAGCAGGATCGCAGGCCACTTTTGACACCCCTAGGAATTGCCAATAAATGGGTTGATGGGGGTAGTACTTATCACTCATGACACCACCATTCGCACACACCGATATGCTATGCGGCAGAGAAAAGAACACAGAGACTTGTGTATAGTACCTCCCCAGGAACGGATAGGGCTCAGTATAACTTTTACTTAAAGATAACTTTTTACAATACAGGTATTCAGACAGTGCAGGTGCAATTCTCTTTTAGTAACAAAAGACTAGAGTGCAGAGGTAGTGAGGATACACAGGATGAACACCGGTCCTACAGTCCACGTTATCTTTACGGTACCGCTTCTGGATTGGGAGCACTCCAGAGGAAGAAAGGGGGTATGGGTCACTCTTCAAACACTCCGGCTGACAATTATTCAAAGAAAGGCTTACACAATAAACACCCCGCTCGGCAGGCATGTGGGTGTAACTCAGTATAGTACCTCTGTGCAGTAATCCTGACTTTGGACAGTTGCACTGGAATTAGCCTGTAGTGTGAACTGGTGCATGTACATAATTATTGTAGGGCTCTCTCTCTCTCTCTGATGGCGGGACTCACTCCATTCATATTTGCACTTTAAACGCTATGGGATATTGCTACTCTTCCTCCATCTTCACCTCTATGTGGCTCTGTGTTACCACTCTTTCAGTAGCAGACAAGATGGATCTCACAGATTGAAGACAGAACTCCTCTACCTGCTCTCAAGCACTCCTATTTATACCTTCACTCACACCACATGACATGACAGACTGTTACATCTACATGCAGGCAGTGATTTTGTTAGTGTTAACCTTTCAATCGCCGCAGCTCTGCAACAAACACACTGGATATGACAGGACAAGCTTTGCACAGCGCATCTACATAGGACAAAACATGTATGACATTTATGGAGGGGACCAGGATGGTGTTCTGGGCCACTACATATACTGTGGCAAAAGGGATGTGATAACTTTTTTTCAATGGATCAGTAGGATTATAGCAATCTCACATTTATTTGGTTCTTTCTTTTGCTGTACCAATTTTAAAAAATGAAATATCTTTACAGATGATCAGAGGTTTGACATCAGGGGCTACACAAGCATAGAATAAAAGATCAGCTTTTTTTCGCCATAAACAATAAAACTCTCTTCCTTGGGCCGTGACTGGTTCTGCACCTTGGTACCATTTTGCTGGGCTGTCAGACACAGCCAATGGATAAGAATGGCACTGCTGTGGGGAAAAAAAACTTTTTTTCTAAAATTGTGCAACCTATTTAAAAGTGGGGGGCAAGGAACTGCATTCAATTCTTTATACAGATGCATAGACTGATACACAGATCTATCAAGTGCAATGGAGTGTAATTGTCTATGTGTGGGCAAATATTCTTAATTATAAGCTTCATTGTTCTGTCCTCCAACACACTAGCATATTTTTTAATTTCTGTGTCGGAAGTGAAAAAATGTTGAATACGCAGAAAGCATACAACCCATTTAATTCAGTGAGGTAGCACACACACAGTTTTTTCATTGCATATCATATTCTTGACCGTATCACAGATGGGAATTAGAACATGTAAATACATGTCAATGTACGGGTAGTCCGTGTATCGGACAACACACAGACAGGTGTCTGTGTTGTGTCTAAGGTAAGTTGCACCCAAGCCTTTCGGGCGCAACCTGGGCACACAGAAAGTATGCACCTCGTCCAATGCTTTCTTCTTCCAGATTTGTTCCAGTTCCACCACATTTAATCAAGACAAAACACATTTCCAATCCTATCTCTGAAGCTTTAATTTCTTAGTATTGCTCTGCCTAATTAATAAGCATTTTAATAGATATAATTGGATAACAGCCAGAACTGCAAACCTAAGTTTTATTTCCCTCTTGATGAATTCCCTGACTGGTCACTTCACCATCCAGTAGTCGCTGATTCACCACAACATATCTCATCCTTAAGAAAGACAGATCAATTTCCACTCTACTTACCTCTTGCTTGATAGTTTTCATTAACTCAATACTAGGCACATAGATATATTATATTCTTGCAGTAAGTGATCATATAAAGTGCATTATTAATAAGGAAAAGTATCTAAAGATCCATGAAAGAGAGAATTCTATTGTATAACTGTCATTGAGGAATGAACAGAAGAGAACATTCATGGTTGTAACTACTTAAGTAGTAAACAAGCCAGCTACTATGGGGCCTGGCAAATAACAGGGCTACTCTCTACTCAGAGGTGAGGTGCAGTTAGTAATGGATGGAAGGGGAGCATGGTATCATCTATCATCAATGACATTACATTTTGCACATCACTTGTACCTCAACTGTAACACCCCTAGATATATTATCCTTGTACCATAATGTAGCATGGAGCTCTCGCATCCACAGCTTGCAGGGTTTTAATCTCTGCAGGGAGCATGTTTTTACATCCCTGGGGATTAAAGCCCAACATGCCAAGACATAAAGGTGGTCACTAAGGGGTCTTTTCCTTATAGATGTAGATATAAAATATTTCTATACTACCATGCACTCTGTTTTTTGGACGGTAACTCCACGAGAGGTGGGACACCCTCCGCTACCATTTCCCTACAAGGATACGAATGAGGCCCTGGCCAGGCCACTAAATATTCAAAAATCCCCTAATATGAGTAGAAGTATTATTCAAAAAAACAGCGACCAGATGGGGAGCTGTTATTCATTACCAAACTGTTTTGTTTAAAAAAAAACAAAAAAAAACTTTGTGTGGCTCTTGTATTAAGTCATACTGTGATTATTTTGTAAGGTGATTGCTGATCACTTAGGGTGGCTCCACACAAGCGTGTGTGTACATAAGTGCGCACCCACATACGTGCACAAACACACGTGAATGCAGGTCCGTGCATCGCCTTCAATGGAGCCGCGGCTGCTGCTGGCGACTCCACTGAAAGCAATGGGCTGTCGGCACCGCTGAATTTTTTTTTAGGGAAGGGCTTTATATATAAGTTCTTCCCTGAAAAACAAGAATTTTAGTGTAAAAAAAAATATTTACCTGTCTGCCGCTGGCGTGTCCCCGTGGTAATGAAGAACAGATCTGCCTCATGCGGCAGATGTTTCCTTCATCCCCGCAAGGAAGAAGAATTCCCTGCTGCACTTGCCACATCTGTGACAGTTGCAGCAAACGAATTCTTCATCCCTGCAGGGAATAAAGAAATCCCTACCACAGCTGTCACAGATGACAGCTGCTGTAGGGGATCCATCTGCCGGCATCCTGTAATTGGTTTTTAGGGAAGGGCTTTATATATAAGCCCTTCCCTGAAAAACAAGGAAAAGTGATGTTGAAAATAAAAAAAAAAATCATACTCACCTTGCTTCAGCTGCCGGGGCTCAGCTGCGTCCCCTCTACGCTGTCCCCGGCTCTGTAATGCAGTTCTTTCAGCAGCCAGGGATTTAAAATACCTGCCTGCTGGGTTGTGCGATCATGTCATAAACACACATAATCATTGCACTCAATCTCCACAGCAATAATGTGTGTTTGACACACAACCTGGAAGGCAGCAAGACCTGAAAGAAACAGCACCAACTTCAGTGACTGGAAAATGACAGAGGCAGGTCGGAATAGTCTGTCTGTCTAAAGGAAGTCAGTGCCACAACCCTACTGGCCCACTTGGGTTTCTCTTAGTGCAGTCAATGGCCAGTTTGCCAAGCGACAACATGATGGAGCATGCAACATTTTCTGTCAGATTCTTCCAAACTCTGATAAAAAAAAGACTTTAGTGTGTCCCTGTATGAAATCAGAGGCATTACAGACTTTGCTCAGCCCAGTGCTGTCAGTATAACACCGTCAGACCTGGCATTCACAAAGTCAGGGTTGACTTAGAATTGACAAAGTGAGTCCCTTCCATTTCTCAGCAACACAGTTCATGTGAATCTAAGTTTTAAGTGATTTAAGTGACGGGGATCAGAGTTTTGCCCTATTCCTACCATTAGTATAGAAGTGCTGCTATGAATCACATCCCTACTGCTGTCAATTGCATGGGCACTATCATATATGTGCACAAGAAAGTTGGAATTATGTCCCTTTTCAGCATCATGTGGCGCAAAGTGTTAAGGCAGCAGAAATGCAGTCCTAAACTCTCGCTCACGACCTGAAAGTTGTGAGTTTAATCTTTGTTTGGTTCAGGAAGTCTGCTCAAGGTTAACTCAGCCTTCCATCTTTCTGAGGTCGGTCAAATGAGTACCCAGCATGGTGGGGGGTAATAAATAAATTACCTGAAAGAGCTGTGGAATAAGTTGGTGCTATACAAATAACAAGATTTATTTGATTTTTATGTCTAGTTTGGAGGTACATTCAGTCTGCTATATGGGGTTGAAGTAGCGCCAAAAGTAAGATTCACTTTTAAACTTTTCACTGTCATCAATGAAAGGCCTATCCAAGGTAGAAATGAAAACATTTTGAGCAGTTCTGCCTTACGTCTACCCATGTACCAGATTAAATATATTTGGTCAGTATTGAAGACGCAGCTGTAGCTTTATAGTGATAGCAACATTCTGAATGTTTACCTTCTAAGATAATCAGCTGAAAATAGGCTCGCTCTTCCTGGAATCTGGGCTTCCCCAGCATGACTCTATTTACAGCATATTGTAACAGCCCCAGCTTCATTGCTATTTCCTTCTAATACTTTATGTAGTCCACACTTTACGTTGTTCACATTGGGTGGAAATGCTGCATAATGTCTGCAGTGTAAATCCCACAGAAAATTCTGCAACATTTCCACATCCGAAACAATTAAAATCTGCACCATTGGTGCAGATTTTGATTTGAAATCAGCTGTCTACCTGGAGTTGATTTCAGAAGATACAGCACTCACCTCCGAAGTCTTCAGCTATCAGCACACTCCTAAACCCCATACTGGGCAGCCAGTACATAGCGTAGCACTGCTGGTCAGGTGATGTCACTTCCACGTCACCTAAGTAATGTCGCTGTGCTCTCTATAGGCCGCCGGGTATCAGATGAGGGTGTGCACTGATAAGCCGAAGACTTCTGAGTTGAGCGTTGCATCTTCTGAAATCACCTACGGGTACGCAGCTGATTTTGAGTCAAAATATGCACTAATAGTGCAGATTTTGACTCTGTTTTGAATGCAGAAATGCTGTGGAATTGTCCGCAGAATTTCTGCTGTGGAAAATTCCACAGCATTTCCTAACTGGGTAAACATATCTTTATATTTCATTCAGGTCCGCTAAACAGATTTTAGACTAGCTGATATACCCGGCTTCGCCTTAGTTAGTTTGATGCAGTTGTTTACATGTTGTTGGCACAGGCAATTTTATGAAGTTGTGGTTACTTCTGATAAACCGAGGAATAAAATATGTATACACATAGAGTAGCGTTAGATTCTTCTCAGACTACATGTCCCTCTGCAGAATGTGCCACCCCTCCCACTCTCTTCACTTAGGACCTAAAGAATGCTCACACCAAATTTCACACTTGTTTGACACCAGGAAGTTACATTACATAGGAGTGCACTTACTTTTGCAATTAGCATTGAATAATCGAGCTGTAACCCCATTACCTTTCCTATTTAGGACTTTTCTTATCCTATATGGACCTAAAGAATGCTCGTGCCAAATTTCCTGCTTGTACGACACTGGGAAGTTACATTACATAGCAGTGCACTTACTTTCGCAATCAGCATTGAATAATCGAGTTGTGACCCCCTTTACTTTTCATATGTAGGACCAAAAAAATGCACCAAATTTAACGTTTTTACGACCCGGGAAGTTACATTACAAAAGGATGCACTTACTTTTGCAAAGAGCATAAATAATCAGGTTGTGACCCCTTTACTTTTCCTTTGTAGGACCTAAAGAAAGCTTTTCCCAATTTCACGCTTGTACGACACCGAGAAGTTACATTACATAGGAGTGCACTTACTTTTGCAATTAGCATTGAAAAATCGAGTTGTGACCCCCTTACTTTTCCTATTTAGGACCTAAAGAATGTTCCTGCCACATTTCACTTTTGTACGACACTGGGAAGTTACATTACATAGGGGTGCACTTACTTTTTTATTAGCATTGAATAATTGAGTTGTAACTTGTTACCCCATTATTTTTATTATTTAGGATCTAAAGAATGCTTGTGCCAAATTTCACGCTTGTACAACACCAGGAAGTTACATTACATAGGGGTGAACTTACTTTTGCAATTAGCTTTGAATAATCGAGTTGTGAGCCCAGCTCTGGTTCAGGGAGATGAGAATCTAGACATTTTAGGTTATATATAAGGCCAAAGGGGTGGTTCAGGGGTTGAGATTGATTCAATAAAATTATATGAGGGGGGTGATGGAGTGTAATAATAGTGGACTTGTTGGGTGATTGTTGGTTATAATTTTGTTTGTTTCTTAAACAGGTTATGGTCCAGCATTGGTGTGGATCCTGGGACATTATTTTATTTCTTGGGCTGTAAAGCGTGCAAAGATCTGACCGGCGTGCCATCAAATGGGTATTTCCAGAAGAGAGTCAACTACCTGTTGGTTGGGTTTCAGAGGCATGGTATGGGGGAGGGTTATCCCATAGGTGATTTGTTTTTCAGAGTTAGGATTCCTGATATATTACTGCTGCATGGTGGGGCAATGATCTGGGTAGTCAGCCAGCTAGGAAATTACGCAGGGACATCCAACACGATTTTCTGTGGTTGAGAAAGATGTTCCCCAGGATGATAATTGTATGGTCAGAGATGCTCTACAGAAAATTGTGGAGGATGGCCAGGTTGGTAGAAAAAAATTAATAAAGCTAGGGTGAAGATAAACCGGCACATATCAGCATTTGTAGCGAGGAATGGGGGAATTAGTCTCAGGCATCGTGACTTGAAGGGGAGCGTTGGGGTTTTTTTGGTTAAGGAATGGAGTTCATTTAAATGATGTTGGGAACGGATGTTTAGACACTGGCTTTGCAGGAAGGTATAGAAAGAGCACTTTGGGTGTGGGGGGCTGCGCAGACTTAGGGAGTAAGTCGTGCTGGCTGTGGCAGGTGGGGGCAGTCCTTGGAGGCGGGGGTTTTATAGTTGGGTGGAGTGAGTTTTTGGTGAGGACAGCCTCATCTTTAACACTTCCCCGTCCCCCCTTTTTATTTCTTGCTGGTGGGGTCTGGTACTGCAGGAAGGCCAGGGAAGGGATCCCGGGTGGCCTGGATCAATTTTTGATTTTCTAGTTTCCCATGGTGGAGGCTAGTGGTGCCTCCGAGCCGGGTTATGGTTGGAGGCAAGGCTTGGTTTTATGCTTCAGGCGCCATACCTGTTTTGGTAGCCCCAAGGACCTCCTCTCCATATATATATATATATATATATATATATAATGTATTAAATTGTTATTTTTTAATTTGCGTTTAGTAAAGTTGCTCCTGTGGCCAAAATATCCAAAGATTAAAAAGATCTCTGTGTATTGTTGGGAAGGTCTCAATAAGGGTTGGCAGGGGTCACAGCGAAGGTGACTCTAGCATACGTGGGTTAAGTATAGGGTCAGAGTGGTAATCCAGAGGATCACTAAAGTGGAGACCCCGCATGACAGGATTGCTAAGGAACAGGAAGCAAAAGAGTTCATTAGTAAGAGGTTGCTGAAAGGAGTGGGAGTGTTTGGAGGGGAGTAGTTAGGGATTGGAGGATTAGGAATATGGTAATTAGGAGGGATAGAGATTATAAAAGAGGGGGTTTTAGGCAGGAGCACCATTTTAGGAAAAGAAATTGAAGAGTCCCGCCTACCCTCCCTTTTTTGAGGGTTTAGGAATATAGCAGTTGGTTGAAGGAATTGTTTTGATGGGGGAGTTTTGATAAAAATGGTTTGTCATGGCAGTCTGTGGTGGGTGGAGGTCCTTGGAGTTGGGGGATTTATAGTTGGGGGGAGGGAGTTTTTGGTGAGTACGACCCCACCTTTAAGATTTCCCTTTTAAGACTTGTTATTTGTTCATTTGTGTTTAATAAAATTGCTGCTGTGGCCAAAATATCTAGAGATTAAAAAGGTCTCTGTGTGTTATTGGGAAGGTCTCAATAAGGGTTGGAAGGAGTCACAGCGAAGGTGACTCTAGCACACCGGGTTGAAGGAATGCTCTACCACAGCCTTGTATTGGAGATGAACTGTGGTCTATGGTCAATAACGCATGGTCAACGCTATCCCAGGACAGTATTCAATCAACATTGAATTGATGCCACAGTGCATTAAAGGGGTTGTCTCACAAAAGCAAGTGGGGTTAAGCACTTCTGTATGGCCATATTAATGCACTTTGTAATATACATCGTGCATTAATTATGAGCCATACAGAAGTTATTCACTTACCTGCTCCGTTGCTGGCGTCCTCGTCTCCATGGCTCCATCTAATTTCGGGGTCCTCTTGCGTTTTTAGACGCGCTTGCACAGAAGGGTCTTCTCCCTTCTGGACGGCCCGGGCACGAGCGGCGTTCTGGCTCCGCCCCCTTCTACGCGTCATCGCATAGCTCCGCCCCGTCACGTGTGCCGATTCCAGCCAATCAGGAGGCTGGAATCGGCAATGGAACGCACAAAGCCCATGGTGCACCATGGGAGAAAACCGCAGTGCATCCCTGGGAAAGGACCGGCGGCCATCTTGGGAGAAGAATTTTATAAGTTCATCTTTCATCACATCGGTGAGTAGCAAGCGGTTTAAAAACAGCTTTAAAATGCTATTTTATGCCAGGGGGGTGACAGGGGGAATGGGCTAATGTAAAATTTTAATGTTTGCCGCGAGACAACCCCTTTAACAACTGTATCATCCAACCTGGTGGCCGCACTACTTACTGATCATCCTGTTTATTGGACTACAGTGGTTATGTAATTGTTTAAAAGTAAAATCAATTCTTCAAAACTTAATTCTCCGTGTTTTGATTTTTGTCTCATTTTCAGCATTTCTTCATGGTGTAATATTTTTCTCTGGGAGGCAGTATATATAATTGTTCGCACAATGGAGCGCTATAGGTTTATTCTTGCTTTCCTAATTAATTTTAAGTGTTGAGTTATGAGCTACTCACCAATATATATATATATATATATATATATATATATATATATATATATATATATATATATATATACACAGTATCTGTTTTACTTTAAAAGTCAATTATGCAAACACATATTTTTCTCAAAACAAAATCCAACTTCTAATTGTTAGTTTTATTCCTCCCAGTTTCCCCTTCTGTGTATACTTTCAATTTAGACCCAAGCTAATTGGGTTCTTCATGCAAAATGACCTTGAATTCTTTTTAATTGCTCCATGCAAGAGCCAAGCCACCTGCATGTACGTTTTAGCAGAGAGAGAAAAATTAAAAATAAACTTTTGAATAGACAAAGTAAGATGGCATATGAGTGAGCACTATGGATTTTCTTACAATAATGTAAAGAGTTCCAAAATGATCTGCTGATGAATTCCATAACATATACTTATAGAGGTCAATGCTCTGTTCTTCTGATACAGAATTCCAATTTCCCTGCATTGCTGTAGAGCTAATAAAGCCAACAATAGAGTTAGCTTACTAGGTGTTTTATCAGTAGAACTCAATAATAAAATAATATGTAGCAGGCTGTTAAAGGGGTTGTCCAGCAGTAGAAAAACAGTTCCATTGAATGAAATTGAGTTAAGCAGCAATACTGTACATCTTCTCCAAATCTTCTACTATCTCCCGCGTCGGATTTGGGTCATTTTCTTTTTTATGCATACATTTTTACTTTGTGCAGTAATTTTTTTTACTTATTTATATGTAGTGGCCCGGAGTTAACGGAGCCCCTCCATAATGTACGAATGCATGTATTGTCTTGTGCTTTGTATTGTCAGTGTCTTTTATGTTGCATGAATATAATGTGTATTGCATAGCTGCAGCACTGGGTTAAATGTCTGGTATGTGAGAATGTCTGAGAAATGTATTTTGTTGTTAGTCATGTGATCGTGCTATGCTTCTGTGAGGCTAGGAATGGAAGAAGCCGAAAGGTATCCTCAGCCTTCCCTGGGTCTGCTTTACCCAGGAGTTGCCATTGGTGCCCTAAACCACTGATGGATGGAAAGAGAGAGAGTGGAACCACCATTGCAGTGTGGAGTATCTGCTAAACGGGATGCTGACCGGTAGAGAGCTGGCGAGAGTAAAAGGAGTTTGGACCGGAAACAGAACCCTGCAGATAACTAGGACTGTAGATTCCTTTGTGAACCTGTGGTTTCCTCCCTGTCACACCACTTTGTGATTTCAGCACCAATTTTCCTGCTGGCGTGAGTTTGTATCGTTACTGAACTGTAAATAAGTTTCTTCAAGTAAAGAAGTATCGCCGACCATTCCCAACTTTGCTATTTAAACATTTCCTGTGAGTGTCGACCATTTATTCCAGCAGAGGAAAGAATGGTTGCGTCACCCGTGACAAGAGACTGTTAAGGTAACAACTCTGTATTGGGTTACCCCCTTTGAAAGGCCTGCTCTAAGTTATTTGGACAGGTCCCGTGCTACCCTCAGGGTGGGAGATGGTAGAGCCCCGTGACAAGGCCCAAACTTTACCCTGCTGTTTCATAGGCTGAGCGCCTGCCCCTCGGGCGCTGCATATGTAACTATTTTATTCCCATTATGACCCCCATGACATCATAGAAGACCTCTGGGGGTCATTCACATGGTCTTTTTTTCACACTTTTCCACTGTAGCATCCATAAGAGCTCCAGTTGCAGGAAAAAACATCAACCTGTAGTGACAATAGTGAAAAATAGAGCTGATCAGATTCTGTTAGAACCCTGCAGCCCTGCTGTAACAGAGGGACCCAGCAATCACATGTTCGTTGGGTCGTGTAGTGGAAGAAACACTTTCACTTTTTAGTACATAGCGCTCATTAATTGCAGGAACAGAGGCTTTAATCGTGCGCCATATTTTTGCTATGGGACAGAATTAAAGCCCAGGACCAAGTGCTGTATATTTACAGCATTTGGTCCTTAAGGGGTTAATGGGATTTTTACAATTCTAACTATTGATGACCTGACCTTAATAAATAGTAGATTGGTGGGGGGCTCCTGCCTGGAACTCCTACTGATTAGTTGATTGCAAGATCCAGTGTTTGAATGTGTTCAGATGGTTGTGTTGTGTTTGTGTTGTGCCCAAGATTCTCCGCCACAAGTTGCATCGGACAGCTCACCAATACCCAGCCTGTCCATGTGTTGTCCGATACGCAGTAAATGGACATTGCATGTCTTGTTCTAGTCAGTATCATACCAGAACAGGACATGCCATGATTTTTTATAGCGACCATCAGTCTATGAACAAAATTGCATGTCTGCAAAGCCCCATTGATATCTGCTCAGTTACAAACTTGAAAGAAGTCCTCGCCCATGAGAATAGGGCCTTTCAGTGCACGGATCTGGTCTTTGCCAGAAATATTCAGCTCTCTGCATTGTGCAGAGGTGTGCTGACTGAATCCTATTCACTTCAATTGGATGCAACTTACAGTACCACTTCAGGCCACTGTACAATGTATGGAGCTGTGTGACAACACAGCAGCTCCATGCACATATACATTGTCTCTAGTAATCAGCTGATCAGTGGGGGTCCTGATGTGGCAAACTGCTATTGATGACCTTTCTTGAGAATAGGTCATCAATAGCTAGAAATGAAAAAAAAAACCTATAACTGGAAGTACAAGGGTGAAATAAAATCTTTAGAAGCAGACCGAAGAAAAACTGCTGTTATATCTTTTATTTGTGACTTAAAGGGAACCTGTCACATCCACACAGCACCATAAACTAAGTTATGATACTGTTAGGGAATGGGGAGCCGGGTAATGTGATTTATTTTTTATACTCACCAGCTACCGCAGTGTCCCTCTCTGAGGTTTGCACATGGCCTGTAAACTCTTTTTAGAGTCCTGTGTGCCCGCTCGCCGATACAAGTCTATAGTAGAGTATGCACACAAGACTCTGAAAAGGGTTGAATTTTCGTTCTACGCACAGACCTCAGGGAGTGACAGTTCTGGATCACGGGAGTGGGTGGGTATAAAAAATATGTCACCTGGTTCCTGGTTACGTCCCCTAACAGCACCATGACTTAGATGAAAAATGCTTTAATCTATGGTTAGGAAAATGGTCAGATCTCCGAAAATGTGAATCACCAAATTCACCAAGAGTAATGCTGCTCGGTCAGTTGTCTACAATCAATAACTTTTAGTGACACTTACCTTCTTCTATTGGTAGTGTTGGCTGCTTTTTCTTATTCATCCATTATGGTAAAGCTATGATCTGTGGCTATATCTTTGCAACAGTGCCTAGTGGGAAACATAGGTTATCTGACATTTAAATTCCTCTCTCAGCAGAAGCTGATACTTCTGCCATATCCCCCCTGCTTTACACTGCAGTTCTGTATAGTCAGATTTGCTTTCACATAAATGTACATAAAAGTTCACCCAGGACTTCAGTGCATAAAGAGCCTATATTGTAAACTCCTATTTTTGCAGTTTGCAAAAACTCATATTGAAAAGCTCACGGCTTCTAAAGTTGGTTTCTTTCACATTGCTCCCAAGCAGGGGTGTAACTTGAAGCTTCTGGGCCTAAATGCAAAACTTGTAACAGGGTCCCCAACCATAATGCTTTCTTCATAGTACTGGGCTCTCTATATGGAGAGGAGAGGCCTTATGGGCCCCCTAAGGCTCCTGGGCCCGGGTGCAACTGCATCCGCTGCATCCACTATAGTTACACCCCTGCTCCCAAGTGAGCTGACAGCTCAGCTATGTCTATAACTCCCATAAAAGTGAATGGAGAAAGTGACACACAAGCATGGTCACCTATTTATCATTCAATACAGGTGGGACCTGCATTTATCAGGCATTTATGGCATATCCTTAGAAAATTTCCTTTTAGGTTGCTTTACAGATTTGCATACCAGCTGTTCTTTGCTCAGAGTGCTCAGCTGGTATACAGCTGAGCGCTCTGAGTAGGGTATGCAGAAGACAAGCGGGGCTGCTTGTCTTCCGCATTCAGCTGTTCTCTGCTCGAAGCGCCGCTGTGTGCTCCGAGCGGGGCATGCATAACACAGCTGGACCGCTCTGTTTTTCATACCCCGGATGTGTTCATGGAGCGGGATACAGCTGAAACAATAGTATCAGCTGTATCCCGCTGTGAACTCCTGATAAGGCTGAATGTTCTCTTTCAGCATGCTAAAAGAGAGCGATCAGCGACTGGTTAACGAAAACTGCACGATGTAAGTGCAGTTAAACGCAACAATTTTCGCTCAAAAGATGGCTTTGAGCGATTTTTCAGCGAGAATCATTGTGTCTAAATCAGCCTTAAGACAGGAGGCTGATGTATTCATGAGATTCAAACTTCCCCACCCTCCAGCCGCTAATTGACAGCTTTATCCCTATGCACAGTTATATAGTGAAAATAGATAGGACTGTATAAGTATAGACAGATTCCATTTAAGTTGCATATAAAGAATAAACCCCTTTATATCTAGCCTCTACTGCGATTTTTTTTGTGCTTAGACATCATAGTAGATTGTAATGTGATACAATGCAGTATTGTGTTATCACCACTAACATAACTTATATAAGAGACATGAAGTCACACATGTATTATATGTGCTGATTCATGCATCTGAAATTTGGTGTTGCAAAATATCTAACAATGTAGGATTAAGTGCAATAATAAAACGTGTCAATTTCATCCAACCTGCTATAGTAATATAATATGTAAGTGTGAAAAAAGACATATGTCCATCCAGTTCAGCTTACTATCCTGCAATGTTGAGCCAAAGGCAAAAAAAACAAACAATGAGGTAGAAGCCAATTTTCCTCATATTGCGAAATAAAGCCCTTTCTGACTTCAAATCTAACAATCAGAATAATCCCTGGATCAACAACCATTTTGAAGTGATTAGTCACTATAATATGTAACATTATTACACTTAAGAAAGGCATACAGGCTTCTCTTAAACACTGCTAGTAGTTTGCCATCACAAGATGTACCATGAGTCAGTCACCGACCAAAAAGTGATGTCAGGCAAGAACCGGTGAGTAGGGACACAGGATGCATCGGAGCCACCAGGTGAGCTGGCATCTGTGGCTGCAGAGAAGTCACTGAGGGATCCATCTGGCGCAGAGAGGAGAAGTGGGACCTGGAGCCAAGACTGCCATCAGCAGATAGTGGACACAAGTGAGAGATAGGAGTTCCTATGCTGAACCTGTGCCTGGTGGGGGATGTCATCCGCAGCTCGACTAGGGGGAAGAGGAGCTGTAAAGGGAGCAAATGGGCAGAGGCATGTGAGAGGGAATGAACGGGCAGAGGCGCATGCGGAGTGTGATCTAGTTGTTTTTGGTTTCTTTTTAAGTTAAACAGTAGATCCCTACTAGAATGTGCTCCATGCTTGGCAGTGCCGTCTGGTGTGCATCTTGTGCAATATATTACGGTCCTTGAACAGCCTGTTGAGGATGCATACTGCTGTACAAGATGTGAGTACGTTGCACATTTGGAAGCCCAGGTCCTGGATCTAAATGAGAAGCTTGCAACACTGAGATCCATTGACAACATGGAAAGGAGTTAACTGCTCACTGAGTGGATGCTCGCTGGGGAAGATGTGGGGCTGGATGGTAGTTCAGGAGAGCAGACAGCTAGCTGGGTGATGGTTAGAAAGGGTAGAGGGAAGAGAACCAGGGAGGCTAGTCCTGAACAAGTTTGCAAAGTTGTCAGATGAGGGAGATGCCATTACAAGGTTACCATTGCAACAGCACGACATGCCGTCTGACCGCCGGGAAGATGCCTGCTCCAGTAAGAAAGGTAAGGGGAGCGCAGGGCAGGCTAGACAGCGCCTAATGGTGGGGGACTCAATTATTAGGGGTATAGACATGGCAATTTGATTGAAATCATTGAACGGTGTATTGCCTTCCTGGCCTTCGAGTTCGACACATTGTGGATCGAGTTGACAGATAACCGGGAGGGGCTGGTGAGGATCCAGCAGTCATGGTACACATTGGCACCAATTACAAGGTTAGAGGTCGATAAAGGACCCTTAAAAGTGATTTTAGGGATCTAGGATCTAAGCTCAGGGCAAGGACCTCCAAGGTAGTTTTCTCTGAGATACTACCTATACCACGCGCCACATCAGAAAGGCAGTGGGAGGTAAACAATTGGCTCCAGAGTTGGTGTAAGCAAGAGGTGTTTGTGTTCCTGGACAACTGGGCTGACTTTGCTGTCTGCTACAGGTTCTACCGTAGGGATGGGCTGCATCTTAATGGGGAGAGTGCAGCTGTGCTGAGGGAGAAGATGGTTAGGAGGTTGCAGGAGTGTTTAAACTAGGGACCGGGGGGGAGGGCACTAATGGAGATGGGGGGAAGACAGTGTAGACAGAATTCTGGGATTAAGGAAGGGAAATTAGGGTCAAGCCGGGGGAGGGGTTAGTACAGATAAAACTGACAGAGCAGCTAATAAGACCATAAGTAGCATAATGAATACAAATAGCCACAACGATATAAACTGTATAGAAACGAATGCAAGAAGTCTGATCAGAAAAGTGAGTGAGCTTGAAGCGAGAATCTCTGAAGAAAACTATGACATAGTAAGCATAATGGAAACATGGCTTCACGAAGAATGCAACTGGGCGGTGAATTTACAGAGTTTCGGTCTCTTCATAAGAGACCGTGGAAACAGGAAAGGGGGAGGGATATGTCTTTATGTTGAATCCTACTTAATGCCGAGACTACAAGAAGATATAGGTGTAGGAGATGAATACACTGAATCTTTATGGGTAGAAATACAGGGAGAGAAGACTAATAAAATCCTGATAAGATTTTTTTATAAGCCACCAAAAATAACAGAAGAAACTGAAAACTTATTACTAAGACAAATAGAAGAGGTGTGAAACCAAAATGAAGTCATTATTACGTGGGACTTATCTGGATACAATATGGGAAGATGAAACCTGCAAATCTTACATGGGCGATAAGTTCTTAAGAACAATTACAGATAACTTCCTTCCCCAACTTGTGCAGGAGCCAACTTGAAGGAGGGCCATTCTGGACTTATTATTAACCAATAGACCAGACAGAATAATGGTGGTGCAGGTAGAGGGACACGTAGGAAATAGTGACCACAATATAATTAATTTCCTATTGTCATCCAATAGGAAGCCTTTTCAGGGAGTGACAAAAAAAAGTAAAACTTTAGCAAAGCAAAATTTGATCAGCTCAGAATTACTCTCGGCAACATTAAATGGGACAATGTCCTCAAAAATAACAGTACAGGCGATAAATAGAAGTTCAAAAACATCCTAAATACCTCATGTGAGCAGTTCATGCCCTACAAAAATAAAAGAACAATGAATAAAAGGAAACCAATGTGGCTCAATAAAACTATGATGGGGAAAATAAGTGAAAAAAAGAAAAAGTTTAACTTACTAGAACAAGGAGGTAGTGAAGAAGTGCTGAAAACATACAGGGAAAAAAACTAAATATGTTAGGAAAAGATAAAAACTGCCAAGGAGGAGGTAGAGAGACTGCTTGCCAAGGAGAGCAAAAATCATCCCAAACTATTTTTCAAGTACATAAACAGTAAAAAAGATTTGCACTGAAAGAACTGGCCATTTAACAAATAATGCAGGAGAAACCATAGAAGATGATTAGGGAAGTTGAATCTATTAAACAGTTTTTTCTCAAGTATATTCATGAGAGAAAAGGAAATGTCACACGAGATGCAGGGGGATAAAATGAACCCCCCACTAAATATCATCTGCCTAACGCAGAGTGCAGAGCTGGCTAAAATAGATTAAAATCGACAAATCGCCAGGCCCAGATAGAATACACCCAAGGGATCCTAGGGAACTAAGTGGCGTGATAGACAGAGCACTATTTCTTATATTTAGGGACTCTATTGAGACCGGGGTTGTACCACTGGATTGGTGCATTGCCAATGTGGTTCCAATATACAAAAACGGGTCAAGAAGAGAGCCTGGTAACTACAGGTCGGTAAGTCTCACTTCAATAATTGGAAATATATTCAAGGGGTTTCTGAGAGATTCTAACCTGGAATACCTCAAGGAAAACAACGGTATAACTCCTCATCAGCATGGCTTCATGAGGGGTCGATTACGTCAAACCAACTTGATCAGCTTCTACAATGAAGTAAGCTCTAGGCTGGACCTGGGAGAGTCTATTGATCTCGTATATCTGGATTTTTCTAAAGCATTTGACACTGTGCCGCATAATAGGTTAATATATAAAATGAGACAGCTCGGTCTGGTTGAAAATGTGTGCAGCTGGGTAAAGAACTGGCTCAGTGATAGAAAGCAGAGGGTGGTAATTGATGGTTCATACTGTTATGTCAAACACAACTCTGAACTGGTGAACTCAGACCAAACTGCAGAACTGCGAAACTGACTTAATACTCACCAACAGGCGAACTCAGACGGAAACGCAGACATTGACAAGTGCTCAAAACACTCAACTGCATACCTGCACGCATAGCCAGATGGAATAACTATAGGATGTACGAGGTATCAGTTCATATTTTGGCTAAGATGCTTAAGCTCACGAGCCCACTTCAAGGGTCCTTGTTGTCTATGGGTCCTTACTCTAATGAGACAACTAACCACAGAAAACCTGCCAGCATGCGGGGCGATTGTCCTGACAGGGACAACCCTGCGCTGGAACCTAGAGACCTATCTTGTCCTAGATGGTAAAGGATCCACAGCAAGACACAGTTCATAATGCACGTATAGAAACATGCGCAGACACACAGGTACATGACACTGATCATGTCAAAATACATGGAACATGCCCCCTCACACCGCATGTCTTGCCAAAATGTTCTTGTTGTGTGCCCCTAGACATTTTGTTGATGCACACCAAAATCCTACTTACCTTGGCAACACCTGCCTGACACTGGTCGCTCCAATTAAGCTTACAGTTAACTAAAATCCCCAAGTCCTTTTCCATGTCAAGGCTACCCTGTAGTTTTCCATTTAGTGTGTAATGGTGACATGTATTTCCCCTGCCCATGTGCAGAACTTTATAATTATCCGTGTTGAATCTCACTGCCCACTTTTTTGCCCAAACCAGATCCAGATCCATTTGCATACTTTACATAGTTTTGTATCATTAGTAGAGATGAGCGAACGTACTCGTAATGAGTACTTACGCACCCGAGTACTGCCATTTTCGAGTACTTCAGTACTCGCGCGTAAAGATTCGGGGGGCGCCGGGGGGCGGGGAGAGGCGCGGCGGTGCGGGGGCTAGCAGCGGGGAACAGGGGGGAGCCCTCTCTCTCTCCCTCTCCCACCCACTCCCCGCTGCAACCCCCCGCGCCGCCACGGCGCCCCCCGAATTTTTTCGCCCGAGTACGGAAGTACTCGAAAATCGCGGTATTCGGGCGAAAAAGGGGCGGGGCCGAGCACGTTCGCTCATCTCTAATCATTAGCAAATACTGATATTTTACAGTGTAATCCTTCTACCAGTCCATTAATAAATATATTAAAAAGAATAGGGACCAATACTGCTCCCTGTGTTACCCCACTAGTAATGGTGACCAGTGTTGCTCATCTTGATCAGTAGCTAAATAAAATCATTCCAATTTGGCAAAATCGAAGTCCAAATCAATTTTGGGTGAAAATCCAGGGAAAATTGAATTTCCCATAATGCCTGCTGCAGAGGTCAGTGTTCAGCCAATTGACAGCCAGGATACCTTGTTGTTGTCACCAAATGTGTTCTCCATCTTGCATATGGTCAGCAGTTTAATTTTACAGTTGAGCACAGGAAAGACCTTTGTTCTATCCTCCCTATGAGTGGAGCATAAGTAGACAGGCAGATAACCTTCCCTGCAAGACAATGACGATGGAGCAATGTCCGCTTTCAATTTTATTGCAAGGTAGACGTAAAACTGTAGAACAAAGACAATAATGCACTTAGCAATGTACACTTACATAGCAGGACATAGAATACATTACAGACATGTGAAAAGACAGGAAGCATATAATACAGCCATGAGAGATGGTAAGCGTGCATGCGCATACACTAGGACACATGCTATGCCATGTGAATAACACACATAAGACTAGAAACTATAGAAGTGGTATAATCATTGAACTGGAAACATAATATACACAGGATGTTAAGAGTATGACTTCAGGTAGAAGTTCTGACATACCGATGATGCCGCTGTGAGCCTGGATAATAAAGGTTTCCAGAGGGTCTCTAGAGCAGTCCAGACATGAAGGGAATGTACAGAAAATGGCTACTGTGGGCTGAGCTGATGATGTCACCGAGGTCATGGGTAAAAGATACAGAATCCGTCAGAGGACAAAATAGACTGAGGCTCAGTATATAAATGCCTACTAGATGGAGCCCTAACAAAAAGTCTATCTAGTAATGCCGGAAATAAAGCAATACCATATACCTCATACAGTACAGACAATTTTACTGAACAGAGACTGCCAAAGGCATGACACTCCCCGTCTGGAAACCCAAGGTTACCACATTAAGACCTCTTCGTTGTGAGTAATTAAATCTGTTCAGAAACAGGTCTGAAGAAGAGTTTAGGCTCATTTTGTTTGAACATTTTGACTTCCACCTTTCTGACTTTCCCGTCTTCACTAGGAAAAACCTTGGTTAAGATTCCCATAGGCCATTCGTTTCTTTTTGACTGAGAATCCTTGATAAGGACAACATTGCCAACTTCCACGTTGGGTTTACTGGAATGCCACTTATTCCTCGTCTGTAAAGTTGAGATGTATTGTTTCCTCCACTTTTCCCAAAACACATTTGCCAAGCTTTGTACCCGTCTCCACTGACACTTGTACATGTCTTTAGAATCAAACTCACCAGCAGGAGCTGTAATTGCGTTGATCTTTTGTGTGAGTAGAGTAGAAGGGGTAAGCAAAGAAGGGTCATCTGGATCTCTGTATATTGGCATTAATGGTCTCGCATTTATGATAGCTACTACTTCAGCCATAAGAGTTGTGAGGGTCTCATGGGTGAGCCTTGAAGTGCCCTTGTGCAGGAATATTGAATCAAGGATCCTACGTGCTATGCCGATCATACGCTCCCATGAGCCACCCATGTGAGAAGAATGTGGAGGGTTAAATGACCATGTGCAACCTTGGTCCGCAAGATATCTTCCTACATGGTTGCTGTCAATGTTTGAGGGAATATTCAACTCTTTACACGCTCCAATGAAATTGGTACCTCTATCAGAACGGATTTGTTTGACTGGACCTCTAATAGAAATGAAGCGTCTTAATGCATTTATGAAGCTGGATGTATCCAAAGACTCAATAACTTCTATATGCACTGCCCTGATACTCATACAAGTGAATAGGACAGCCCAGCATTTGCTGTTTGCTTCGCCTCCTCTAGTGCGCCGCGTGGTGATAGACCATGTGCCAAACACGTCGAGCCCAACATTTGTGAAAGGTGGTACAGTGCTGAGTCGGTCAGAAGGGAGATTAGCCATTTTCTGTGGCTGAAACGTACCACAGAGTCTCCGACATGTAACACATCTGAAAATTACATTACTCACAAGCCTTTTGGCTCCAACTATCCAAAATCCAGCTGTACATAGAGCTCCCTCAGGGAACAAACGTCCCTGGTATTTAGTCTTTTCATGGTAATGTTGCACAAGTAAAGACGCAACATGATCGTTAGGGAGTATTATAGGATGGCACTCATTACTATCAAGCTATGCATTTGAGACACGTCCTCCAACTCTCAACAGTCCATTAGCATCTATATATGGGTCAAGTTTCCTGAGGGAACTATCTTTAGGCACATTCTTTTGATTTTGAAGTGATTTTAGTTCTCTTGCGTAAATCTCTTGTTGCACACAATGGATGATAACATTCTTGGCCTGTGTAAGTTCATCCACTGTATAGCCCTTTGGACAGCGGTGCCAACGTCTGCAATGACTTGATCTTGCTGGCGTGGCTCTGAAGGATCTGGCTATATGAATTAAGAAACTTGCTTAATTTTGGGACTTCCAAATTGAGAACCTGTTAAAACGTTTAGATCCCAGCTGTTTGCTAGAAAGTGTTGTAATAAGTGTGGAAACATGAGGGCGAACCTCTGCATCGGAATCTGGGTCTAGCAGTTCATAGGTGCCTTTCTTGTGAGTGTCCAGTACTGGTTTATAAAAGAAAGTTGGCCCTGTGAGCCATGTGGTGTCTTTAAGGAGTGGTGCCTGTACAGCTCTTGTAGCATGATCTGCTGGGTTGTGATCAGTCGGTACATAATGCCACTGAGTAGGTTTTGATGACTTTCTAATCCTGTGGACTCTGTTATGCACATACATATAGAATCTCCTAGACTCATTGTAAATGTATCCCAGCACTACTTTGCTGTCTGTATGAAATTCTGTGTCATCAAGTGTCATATCTATTTCTGTCACAATACGTTCTGCTAGTTCTACTGCCAGAACGGCAGCACAAAGCTCCAGCCTTGGTATGGTAGGCTCAGGAGTTGGTTTTGTCTTTCCCATCACAAACCCAATATGCATCTGGCCCTTAATGTCAATCGTTTTGAGGTAGGCAACTGCAGCAATTGCTTTCACTGAGGCATCACAAAATACACACAGCCTTTTAGACTTGACTTCTGCAAGAGGCATGTGTGCATATGGCCTAGGAACGCGTAGGTTGGATAACGCTACTAGGGAGTCTCTCCACTTTACCCACAATGTCTCCTCTCGGGAAAGTGGGGAGTCCCAATCGCATGTATCTGCAGTTAAGTCTCTGAGCAGCATCTTACCTTGAATGGTCACAGAACCTGCAAACCCAAGCAGGTCGTAGATGCTGTTGATTGTAGATAGGACACCGCGTCATGTGAATGGTTTTGGCTTTTGATCCACCTGAAAGGTAAAGCTGTCGTTGTTGAGGTCCCAGTTGAGCCCTAGGCTGCGCTGCAAGGGTATTGTGGCCGTTGCCAAGTCTAGATCTTTAAGGTCATTGACGTGATCTTGAGTGGGAAAGGCTTCCATGACAACCTTGCTGTTTGAAGCTATCTTATGGAGTTTGAAGTTCGAACAAGCAAGCATACTTTGGGTTCTTTTGAATAGGTCGATTGCTGCATCTGGTGATGGAAGTGATTTCAGGCCATCATCCACATAAAAGTCTCTTTCTACAAACTGCCTGACATCTTGTCCATATTCTTCTTCACCTTCTCGGGCAGACTTTTTGAGTCCATAGATGGCGACTGCAGCAGATGGGCTGTTGCCTAAAACATGTACTTTCATTCAGTATTCTATTATGTCTTTGGTTTGGGCGTTGTCTTTAAACCAGAAGAACCTCAAGAAGTTCCTACGTTCTTCCTTCACTAGAAAACAATGAAACATCTGCTGTATGTTGGCAACAATGGAAATTAATCCTTTACGGAACCTAATGAGCACTCCTAAAAGTGTGTTATTAAGGTCTGGCCCGGTCATGAAAACATCATTGAGGGAGACTCCTTCACACTGTGAACTGGGGTCAAATACTACTCGGATCTGACCTGGCTTCTTGGGTGGTAGACACCAAAGATTGGTAGGTACCAGTGTTCCTCCTTTTCTCTGGAGCAACGTCCGCATGACCGTTTTCAAATATCTTCCTCATGAATGTCAGGAAATGTTCACTCATATCTGGTCTTCTTAGAAGGTTGCGTCTGAGTGAGGAAAAGCGCTTCAGTGCTTGATCTCTGTTGTCGGGGAGATGGCGTCTCTGAGTTTTGAAAGGAAGTGGTGCCACCCAATTGTTTGTTTCATCTTTGAAAAAGCCTTGCTCCATTATGTTCAAGAAGGCTTTGTCTTCAATAGAGGGGGCAATTTTGTGGTCGTCTTTTGTCCTCTGGAACACTGTGCATCCTAAGTGGTCTCTGTCTTCGTCACAGAAATGGGTCCCGATTTCCGTAGAGTCATAGTATGAAATACTGTTAGGTTTGTCTCTTATCAGGAACCTGTTAGGACAAGGCTGGAAAAAGGATGGACGTCCATTTTCCAGTGTATTAGTGTAATAGGAATTTACCGTGGATGGTTTGTGGACATTTCCTAGGCAGACATCACCTACAATGACCCATCCTAGGTCTAGTTTCTGTGCAAATGGAGAATTGTGAGGGCCATTTACCTGTTTTCTGACCTTGTGGACTCTTATGATGTCCCTTCCAACCAGAAGCACTATTTGAGCCTTAGGATCTAAAGCAGGGATGAGATGGGCCATGGTCTTCAAGTTCCTATGTGGTAATGCCGCTTCAGGCGTAGGAATCTCCTCTCTGTTGTTTGGAATTTGATTACATTCTATCAGTATAGGTAGAGGCAGGGATGTTTTACCATCCATGGATTCGATTTGAAAATCAGTAGCTCTTCTTCTGGCTTCTTTAGTCACGCCTGTGCAAGTCTTAAGTGAATATGGAGAGCTAGGTCCTTCGATGTTGAAGATCTTGAAGAAAGTAGAGCTGGCAAGGGACCTGTTGCTTTGATCGTCAAGAATGGTATACAACCTTACAGCCATTTCTTTGTGTCCAATTGGATAAACTTTAACAAGACAAATCTTAGAGCAGGATTCACCTCTGAGGACCTCTCCGCAGACTTAGGTACACTGGGGTTACACTTCAGGAAGTACTGTGACTTTCTCCTCCCCGCCATGCTCTGTGGCCTGGTCTGAAGGCGTGAGAGTCCATGGGGCCGGTTCGGGATGTAAGGCCGTGGTATTCTCCTTACTATCACATTCTGAACACTCGATGTTTGCTGTACAGTCTTTCGCCCGATGAGATGTTGAGGCACAACACTTGTAGCAAATTTGGTTTTCCTTGAGAAAGGCTTTCCAGTCCTTAAGAGGTTTTTCCCTGAATCCTCTACATTTCTGCAATGGTTCAGGCTTCTTATGTAGAGGGCACTTTTTGCAAGGGTCTCTTGTTGAGGGATGCACAGCAGATATGCTGGTTTTGTGTACTGCAACAGGTGTAGCTTTCGGGTTACGAAGTGCAGCAGATTTGTTAGTTCTGGTTTAAGCAGTTTCAAATCTTGAGAAGTCAAAACTCGGGTCGTTCCTAGTCTTTGATTGCTGGCGTATGAAATCCACAAAAAAGGAGAATGGAGGGAATGAGACTTGCTGTTGTTTGTACTTGGAGCCTTGAGTAATCCACTTTTCTTGTAGACTGTAAGGTAATTTCTGTACAATGGGGTTAACACCACGTGCTGTGTCTAAAAATGCGAGACCCTGCAAGTCTCCCTCACCTTTAGCAACTTCGTATTCCATCAGCAGATCACTTAATTCTCTCAGCTTCTGAAATCCTTTACTGGGAATCTTAGGAAAATCCTCAATCCTTTTGAAGAGTGCGTTTTCTACCACTTCTGGTGAGCCATAACACTCCTCCAGTCTTTCCCATATCATTTTTAGTCCTCTGCTTGGGTAGTTAATATTGATGTCTCTAATTCGCTTTGCATGTTCTGCTGACTTGTTGCCTAACCATTTGACTAGGACAGTGATGGTGAACCTTTTAGTGACCGAGTGCCCAAACTGCAACCCAAAACCCACCTATTTACTGCATAGTGCCAACATGTCAGGGGGCGGGGCTTATCATGACGTATGATTTTACCCCCGTTGTTCTAAAAAAGGACAGGACTGCTTCAAAATAGACAACGTGCAGATTTTGACTGCTTTTTGGATGCGGATATACTGGAGAATGTCCTCAGCGGAAAATACTGTGGAAAATTCTGCAGCATTTATGCATCCAAAAAGCAGTCAAAATCTGCACGCTGTCTATTTTAAAACAGCCCTGCCCATTTCCACCACATGTAAACATACCCCAGCGGTAATAGTGACCCCCCCCCCCCCCAGCTGCCCCCAGTATAGTAGTGACACCCCATAGCCGTCCACCACGTAATACTGACACCCCACAGCGCACCCCCGTGCAATACTTACACCCCACAGCTCACCGCCGCGTAATACTGACACCCCACAGCGCCACCCCCGTGTAATACTGACACCCCCACAGCACACCCCTTTGTAATACTGAAACCCCCACAGTGCACCCCCTGCGTAATACTGACACCCCACAGCGCCCCCCCCCCCCCCCGCGTAATACTAACACCCCACAGCACCCCCCCGCGTAATACTGACACCCCACAGCGTACGCTCGCATAATCCTGACACCCCACAGCAGCCCCAGTAGTAATAGCGACACCCCACAGCAGCCCCCCGCATAATAGCAACACACTACAGTGGCCCCACGCATTATAGCGACACCCCACAGTGGCCCCACGCATAATAACAACACACCACAATGACCCCCCGAGTAATAGCGACACCCCACAGCGGCTCACCGCATAATAGTGACACCCTACAGCAGCCCCTCGCGTAATAGTGACACCCCACAGCGGCCCCCAGAGTAATGGCCCCCAGAGTAATAGCAACACCCCACAGCGTACCCCCAGTCTGTGCTGCAGCCGCTCTGTGTCCTGCTCTCCAGCTGCCACTGCCGCTCCCTCCACTGGCAATGGCTGTGCTCATGCTGCCGACACTCTGTCTCTTGCTGCTGCCACCACTGCTCTCTCTGCTCGGTCCGCTGTAGCTCTCCCTGCTCGGTCCACCGCTGCTCCCTCTGCTCTGTCCGACGACGACACTTCCTGTGGTATGGCCACACATGCCCCCAGCCTATCAGAAGTTGGGGGTGTTATAACATGTCAAACCCCTGTATTATGTCGCCACCCCTAACTTCTGGTGGCGACATAATACAAGATTACCGGGGAGCCCTGGCCCCTGCTGGTACTCACAAGTGGTGAGCAGCCGATGGCGGTGCATGCCAGCAGGGAGGGCTCTGCGTGCCACCTCTGGCACGCGTGCCATAGGTTCGCCACCACTGGACTAGGAGGTCAACTTCTTCACTTACAGACAGGTCGAGATCTTTCATCATATTTCTGAATGCTCTATAGCCTTCAGTTCTGTCATTAAACTTTGTGAGTCCTTTAGTTATTAGCTCACGTCGTGCAAAGAATTTGACGAGGTCTGTCATACCTTGATCTCTGCGTGGTGGATCTGAGGGTGAGTTGCTTTCTGGAGGTCCTAGTGAGTTACCGCGATTTTTTGACACGCTGCTATGATAATAGTCACAGTCTACAGGATCCTTCTTATTGGTGGCAACCGCGGTACTCAAAATATTTGTTGGTTCAAGCTCAGGTTGTACTGAGGGCTGACTAAATACTAAACTGCTATCTAATTTGATATTGGGCATTTGGTCTGCTGAGGTCGCTTGTTGTGTTACCGGATGCTGGTGGAGCTCTTTTTGGAGATTTGACTCCTCTCCTGGATCTGAACACAAGTCGTCACCCGACTTAGCATGTAGCTAAGTCTGAAGTTTCGACCATAGTGTTGTCTTTGTCAAGCATATACAAACAGGTTGATAGTCATGCATTATATATACCACCACCACCAATAGTCTACATCTGCTATACATAGGACACACCTACATCACGATATCAACCTACCAGGAAAGACCTATTGGTGGTGGTGGTATATATAATGCATGACTTTCAGCCTGTTTTTATATGCTTGACAAAGACCACACTATGGTCGAAATGTTGCATGGCTATCGAATATGTACTTTGAAATAAACACGACTTGATCTTAGGATCTCGGTGTCAGTATATATGGAAAACAAACTTCCCTAAAAATTGCTGCTCAGCTGCATCTTATATGGACTGTTGAATTTGGATCCTGCTATCCGGGTCTGGTGACAGAGCGTGCAATACCAGTGGTGTGGAGGTCAGATTCCTCTCCCTTTGTGGGGATTATTTTGTGATGTAGCTGTAATTGTGGAACTACAAAAACAAGCAGCACAACTGTTGTCTTACAAAATGAAATTTTTGGCAGCTCTATAGCTGTTCCTTGGAGTAGGCCTGTGCTTGAGTATTATTATTGATTTTGCAGAATTTCATCTTGTAAACTTTATGATGTTGCTTTTAAAACAAGCAGCACCATTGCTGTCTTTCTTGGTACAATTTTAGATCTAGGAGACTCTGTGTGGGACTTGCTTTTGTTTTCAGTGACACCACTGTGCTGGGATTGACCCATACACCACTGTACAGTATTTTAACCAATTTTTGTGGGGAGCATAGTGTTCCCCAGATGTGTGTATTCCCATGAAATCTGGGGATGGGGGGCTTTCGCTGCATTGGGGACCTTCTGGAGGGCAAATTAGTGACTTTTTTGAGAGTTGGAATCGGCCATCTTTATTCACAATGGTTTTCATGAAATTGGCCTGATAGCAACACAAACTGACTGTTCCACTTATGGTGAGCCTTTTAGAGTATGTACCATTAATACCCACCCTCTGATTACTATCATCAAGTTAGTTACTTACCCACTTACACACATTCTCATTTTACATACCAACCTTTTATGCGGCACAGTATCAAACGCTTTGGAAAAGTCCAGATATACAAGATCCAGCAACTCTCCCTGGTCCAGTCTAGAAGTTACCTCTTTTTAGAAGCTGATCAGATTGATTTAACAGGAGCGATCTCTCATAAAACCATTCTGATATGGAGTTACACAGCAATGTTCCTTGAGGTCTTCCAGGATAGCATATCTTAGAAATCTTTCAAACTTCTTACCTACATTATAGTTTACCATAAGTAGCAATGATATTGCACTTGCAGAGATTTAAATCTTTACAGTGCTAGGGCCTTATTGCATACAGTCAACGAATAGTGTAGTATGGTTCTTAATAAAACTATATAATTCAGCAATACGGCAATCTTATGTGGCCTATAGGAGTGATGTATCCTTTACAGTCACAGAGCATTCCTGTAAAGGACTGTGAAGCAATCACTTCTGTTGATGTGTCTTTATTGCACTGACACATATTATTTCTTACTATGCTGTTTAGTGCATTTGTACTTACTATTTAATATAGAGAGCACAGCACCACCTTGTGGTTACTGCATGGTGCAGCATCTTTATATGAAAGTGAATGTTTTTGTTGAGCTCAACAGGCTATAAAGAGCTAAGTAGAAAGTCACATCCTACAGCAGGTTATTTACAATGAATACCTGGTACAGTGGCAGGGATACAGGCCAGAAGAAAACTCTTGGGAGCCAGAGAGAAATATCCATGCTCCAAGGCTCATAGGGAAGTTTCACAAGAGATATCCTGACAAACCAGGCCTTGGGATGTCCAGAAGCTATCCTCAAAGGAAAGGCTCACTGTCAGAAATGGAATCATTACCGACTTCTGGTTTCCTTCCTGACTACATTCCCCATCTCATCCATTCTACTGCATACCGAGACTTCCCATTGCTGACTCCTAGCTTTCCATCTGACTATCTTTTAGACCTGCGGCTGCTACGCCTCAGGCTCCACCCTAGAGCCTGAAACACTACAAGTATTGATCAGTGGGGTCCAGGTATTGAGCGTTGAAATGAAGAGGCTGTAGCGCTCACCTGAATGCCGTACCCCTTCAGCTGTGTTTGTTACTCTTCAGTTGTTCTTGGCAGCTGAAGACAGGCTCAAAGAAGCCTATAGAAATCATTATAGACTGCTATGAGTCCATCATTATCTACCTAGAACAGATGAAGAGTAGAGATGAGCGAGCACCAAAATGCTCGAGTGCTCGTTACTCGAGTCGAACTTCCCGCGATGCTCAAGGGTTCGTTTCGAGTAACAAACCCCATTAAAGTCAATGGGCGACTCGAGCATTTTTGTATATCGCCGATGCTCGCTAAGGTTTTCATTTGTGAAAATCTGGGAAATTCAAGAAAGTGATGGGAACGACACAGAAACGGATAGGGCAGGCGAGGGGCTACATGTTGGGCTGCATCTCAAGTTCCCAGGTCCCACTATTAAGCCACAATAGCGGCAAGAGCGCCCCCCCCCCCCCCCGCACTGTGAGCATAAAGATCGTTCTCCTCTGCCACAGCTGTAACAGCTGTGGCAGAGAAGAACGATGTTAGCCCATTGAATTCAATGGAGCCGGCAATACAGCCGGCTCCATTGAAAGCAATGCGCTGCGGGTGATCGCGGGATGAATTGTCGGGAAGGGGTTAAATATATAAGCAATTCATCCAGAAATGTGTAAAAATAAAAAAATATATATACTGACCCGGTCCCGGCAGACGGAGTTCAGCGGCGGCATTTATAATCCCCGCCTGCTGAATGAGCTGCCTCTGATTGGTCACAGCCTGACCAATCAGAGGCAGGTCTCACTCACACACCCATTCATGAATTCATGAATGGGTGAGTGACTGCTGCCTCTCATTGGCTCAGTGGGACCAATCAGAATGAGAGGCAGCAGTCACTCACCCATTCATGAATTCATGAATGGGTGTGTGAGTGAGACCTGCCTCTGATTGGTCAGGCTGTGACCAATTAGAGGCAGCTCATTCAGCAGGCGGGGATTTTAAAGCCCCGGCTGCTGAATAGTATAGAGAAGCAGTTCAGGAGAACTGCCAGCGGCCGCAGCTGAATTCCGGCTGCAGCGGAAAGGTGAGTATATATATATTTTTTATTTTTACACATTTCAGGATGAATTGCAGGGAAGGGCTTATATATTTAACCCCTTCCCGACAATTCATCCCGCGATCGCCCGCAGCGCATTGCTATCAATGGAGCCGGCTGTATTGCTGGCTCCATTGAATTCAATGGTCAGTGCTCGTTTAATCGAGACGAGTACCGCGTGGTGCTCGTCTCGAGTAACGAGCATCTCGAGCACCCTAATACTCGAACGAGCATCAAGCTCGGACGAGTATGCTCACTCATCTCTAATGAAGAGCAAGCCACATAACTGAAGTGCAGTTACTCTGTAAGGCTGGGAATATCTAGCAGTTTTTGAGAAGAAAATACCTTAAAACTTGTGTATAAGAACACACATTATGGGAAGATGTATCAAAAGTGACACACAACAAAAATAGAGTAAGGAGGCATTCCAACTATGTTTTGGTGTACATTTCAGTTTGAGCAGCTTTCCATTCACTTACGGCATTTGTGCTGCACAGAATACCTTGGTTCAAAAATGGCAGCTTATTGCTCCATTCACGTTTACGTCTGAAATCCATTTTCATGGATGCAGATGATATCCTAGAAAATACCCACAAAACAAGGGGTGAACAGCTCCTAATTTGAATGCCAGTTTTATTTTCAAAAGGACCTCCCTAAAATGAGAAGAGGTATACAACTGGTGGTCAAGGTTGACTAGTCTAATTTTCCTTTTGCCAGTTTTGATACAAATTCCCTGCTGTGTGCTTTCACATACATCTGGTCCACATATAAACCTTGCCCACACAAGGGCAATAGTACCCCAAAAAGTTAAATTCAGCAAAACATACATCTATATGTAAAACACAGGTTGCTCCACTCACAATTAGCTTGCTTGTAAAAATGTTTATATGTGAAGTGACTGTGGAAAATATTAGAATTGATACTCCCCAATTCACCAAAAGTAATATCTGTATGATGCATTATTATACAGGTAATAAAACTCATATCAACTTGGAATTGTCACACTGCAGTGTTGGCATCAATCCTGGCCAATTAACATCAGCCGGCTGGCATTGGCATATGTTTTAGGCTAATCCAACATCTGCAGCGCAAAGCTCTCCAGACATTGAAATCAATTAAAAGCATCAGTGATTTCAATATTTCACCAAACAATATCATGGATTGCTTGAGGCATGCAGGAGGGCTCAAAAACATTGGATGTCTCTCTAATAATGAACTATGAGGCAACGCACATGATACAGCATTCATTGCAGCACTAACCTATTGGACGTAGATGCTCTCGGTCGATTAAGGCCTCCTTACTAACTCGGAAGCATGCATGAGATTTTTCATATTACTACAGAATGAGGTCAGTATGTAAAGTACAATCTTCTTGTCACTTGCTTGCTATAATTATCAGCATGACAGCTCCTAATCCTTTTTCTGGAAATTATCTGGATTTATCTATAGCATTATACTTGCAAACACTGCTAAACAATAGAGATGAGCGAGTATACTCGCTAAAGACAATTGCTCGAGCGAGCATTGCCTTTAGCGAGTATCTCCCCCGCTCGAGACTGCAGGTTCGGGTGGCGGCGCAAGGGAGCGGTGAGTAGCGGCTGTCAGCAGGAGGGAGCGGGGGGAGAGAGGGAGAGAGAGATCTCCCCTCCGTTCCGCCCCGCTCTCCCCCGTAGCTCCGTGCCCGCTGCTGGCACCCGAACCTGCAGTCTCGAGCGGGGGAGATACTCGCTAAAGGCAATGCTCGCTCGAGCAATTGCCTTTAGTGAGTATACTCGCTCATCTATACTAAACAACAATCTACTATGAACAATTAACAATAGAATGCAAAGACAGTGTAATGTGAGGCATAGAAAATGTCCATGAGAGACAAATATAGACATATATTTAGGCAACAAAACATGGGGAACACAAAGGGGGTCAAAAAACAATAACAAAAATGTCGGAGTGGGAGCACGCTTTCTAAATTTGGCTTGGTGGACCCAGTCTAAAAGCAATCTTGAACCTAGCATGTCCTTAGATGAAGGATAGACCACACCAGACCCCTCAGCTAGAAATTTAACAAGCACCCATGTAGAGGCAGGCCCAGAATAAATATACTTCAATTATGGCTGTTCGGCCCGCTAGGGACAACACCTCCCTGTTGGTCAATCAAAATTCAAAGGGAACATTAAACACTGAGGGATTCCCGATAGACAACACCTAAGACAACTTCTGCAGTGACAGACAACACCTAGGAATTCCTGATAGACGACTCCTAAACAAACCTGCTGTGACAGGAAAGTGGTGCTTATTGCTTGGCACCAAATGGCAAGGTACAAGCACTGAAGATGCAAACATGTGGCCCGGGGCTGACATTGTGATGTCACTATGGCTCCACTTTCTAATTGCAGGCAATGCACCACAACAGGTAGTGAGTAACTGAAGCTGCAACAACACCGTTGGGCTCCTGCACTCATGGCAATATAGTCACTATAAAAAGAGTTATGCACAGAGTTCCACTTTTAACCTAGTAAAAGTTTGGCCACTACAGTCAGATGGAAGTGTTTAAACAAAGGCTGGACAAATATCTGTCTGGGATGATTTAGTGAATCCTGCCCTGAGCAGGGGGTTGGACCCAATGACCCTAGAGGTCCCTACCATTCTATAATTCATATGGTATATGAGATCTTGGGGGATATAATGACAGTACTGATGAGGGAAGTCAGGTCTGAGTATGGTCCTTAGAGAAATGTAAAGCTGCATTGTATACTATATTGCTAGTATTGTTTAAAGCAGCAATTCCCAAACTATGCTCCACAAAGCCCTTGGGGCTCCACAAGAGCTTCTCAGGGGCTCTGACAGAGGATCTAGGTCCCCACTCTACTAACTGATGTAGCAGTGTTCAGACAAGCTCTAGTGAGGAATAGCATCTGTGGTGGTATATCAATGCAAATCACGAGTCAGCTCTGGTCATGTGATCCACATTGCTATGCAACTCCAGGTCCTGTTCATTCATTTCTTCACTCCAGCCTGTCCAGACACTGCTGCAGCAGTGAGTATAGCAGTGACCAATGGTGGGGGGCCAGCAATAGGGGGGAGCTCATTACTACTGGAGCAGCAATATGGGGGAGCCTATTAGTACTGGGGGACAGCAATAGAGGGGAGCTCATTAATAGTGGGGGACAGCAATAAGGCAGAGCCCATTACTACTGGGGGACGGCAATAGGGGGAGCCCATTACTACTGTGGGACAGCAATAGGGGGGAGCCCATTACTACTGGGGGACATCAATAGTGGGGAGCCCATTACTACTGTGATGGCAATAGGGGAAGCCCATTGGTACTGTGGCAGCAATTGGGGGGGGGGGTCTACTACTGCTGGAACAGCAATAGGGGGAGCCCATTACTGCTGGGGAACAGCAATAGGGGGGAGCCCATTACTACTAGGGCACAGCAATAGGGGAGAACCCATTGCTACTGTGGGGAGCTATAGGGCGGAGCCCATTGCAACTGGGGCAGCAATAGGTGGGAGCCCATTACTACTGGGGCAGCAATAGCGGGAGCCCATTACCCACTGAGGGACAGCAATTGGGGGAATCCATCACTACTGGGGCAGCAATAGGGGAGTGCCCATTACTATTGAGGACAGCATTATGGGGAGCCCATAACTACTGGGGACATCAATAGGGGGAGCCCATTACTACTTGGGGCAGCAATGGGGGGGGGGCATTGCTACTGGGGGAGCCCATTGCTACTGGGGCAGCAGTAGGGGGTAGTCCATTACTACTGGGGCAGCAATAGGGGGAGGCATTACTACTCGGGCACAGCAATAGGGTAAGCCCATTGCTACTGGGGCAGTGATAGGGAAGAGCCCATTACTATTGGGGGACAGCAATAGAGGGGAGCCCATTACTATTGGGGGACAGCAAAAAGGGGGAGCCCATTACTACTGGGGCAGCAATAGGGGGGAGCCCATTACTACCGGGGGACAGCAATAGGGGGGAGCCCATTACTACTGCGGGACAGCAATAGGGGGAGCCCCTTACTACTGGGGAACAGCAATAGGGGGGAGCCCATTACTACTGGGTCGGTAATAGGGAAGAGCCCATTACTATTGGGCTACAGTAATAGGGGGGGAACCCATTACTACTGGGGCAGCAATAGAGGGGAACCCATTACTACTGGGGCAGCAATATGGGGGGGGGGGCATTACTACTGGGGGACAGCAATAACTAGAATCCATTACTACTGGGGCAGCAATAGGGGAGTGCCCATTACTATTGAGGTCAGCAATATGGGGAGCCCATTACTACTGGGCGACATCAATCGGGGGAGACCATTACTACTGGGGGACATGAATAGACGGCAGCCCATTTCTACTGGGGCAGCAATATGGGGAGCCCATTGGTACTGGGGCAGCAAGAGGGGGAGCCCACTACAACTGGACAGCAATAGGGAGGAGGCCATTACTACTGGAGCACAGCAATAGGAGGAAGCCCATACTACTGGGGACCAGCAATAGAAGGGAGTATATTGCTACTGGGGGAGCAATAGGGGGAGCCCATTGCTATTAGGGCAGCAGTAGGGGGGAGTCCATTACTACTGAGTCAGCAATAGGGGGGAGCCCATTACTACTGGGCACAGCAATAGGGTTAGCCCATTACTACTAGGGCAGTAATAGGGAAGATCCCATTATTATTGGGGGACAGCAATAGAGGGGAGCCCATTACTATTGGGGGACAGCAATAGGGGGAGCCCATTACTATTGGGGGACAGCAATAGGGGGAGCCCATTACTACTGCAGGACAGCAGTAGGGGGGGGGGGTCCATTACTACTGGGGCAGCAATAGGGGAGAGACCCTCACTATTGAGTACAGCAATAGGGGGAGCCCATTACTACTGGGACAGCAATAGGGGGAGCCCTCTAATACTGGAGCAGTAATAGAGGTCACCTATTACTACTGCGGCAGCAGTACAGGTCACCTATGACTACTGGGGCAGCAATAGGGGTCACCTATTATTACTGGAGCTGTGGTGGGGGACACTATTACTATCGGGCCAGCAATAGGGTTCGCTTTTACTACTGGGTCAGTAACAGGGGTCACTATTACTACTGGGGCCGCAATAGGAGGTCGCTATTTCTACTAGGGCCGCAATAAGGGTCTCTGTTATGACTGGGCCACAATAGGGTCGGTATTACTTCTGGGGCCACCATTATAGAGGGTGACTATTACTATTGGGGGCAGCAATATAGGGGCTCACTATTACTACATGGGGCAGCTGTGCTGCAGAATTCACAGTAGCTGTAGCAGCAAAGCAGATGAGATTTTGAAAACCTCATCCACACACTGTGGAAAAAATCTGCACAAAACCCATGTGGATATTGACATGTGGTACGGGACTTAAATCCGCAGCATGTTAATTTTAAATATAATGTGTATTAATAGCCCATGCAGTGCTCCAGCGTTCCTCCCTGATTTTTTCGTTTAAATGGCCCTGTCTTTTTTATAACGACGGAGGTAAAAATCACATGTTGTGATAAACCACGCCCATAACCCCTCCCTTGACCACCCCCTCTGTCCTGCTTTGGGGCTCCATGAGAAACTTTTGCTTCAAAAAGGGCTCCATTTCTTAAAAAGTTTGTGAACCACTAGTTTAAAAGTAATCTGTTGGGGGGACGTGGCTTGCAAATAGCTCCTACAATTACTGGTTATACAAGCCAAACCAAGCGCATCATCATCATCACACAAGAATGACCCTGAGCTTGGCTTGGTAGTGAAAGAATCTAGCAGAGACCACAGGACTTGAACACTGGAGCCTGGCAGTGGCTAGGTCCGGGACGAAAGGAGAGATTCCCTTCAACTCCATAACACTGGAGTGCCTTTCACATGGGCCGCCATCTCTTCCTGTAGTGCAGAATATTACTTCACCTACTCCCTACCTGGATTGCAGGGGGTCGCCAGCACCTAGCCCAGTTATTAGATCCTACAGAAACCCATCAGCAGCATTAGAAGTGGCCCTTGATGAGGTGGAGGGCTCACCTTGCAGGGCACATATGTCAACCCAAAACTTAAAGCTGGCACTTCTGCATGAAGGCTCTTCCCTGTCACAAGATACAGCAACAGAGGTCATAGACCGGTCCATGGTACAGGGAGCTGTAATGGACCAAAAGCTGCAAGCTGTGAGTAAAATGAGAGATTGCTCCCACAACATATGTATAAGTCATCAGTTAACCCCTAACCATCCATTTAATACTGGGTCAAATAGCTCCCTTTCCTGGGCTTCATACTCAGGAGGTAACCCTGAACTATCACAGGCTATAGCCACACCCCCCACTAGACTCCTCTCTGTGTGATCTGGAATAGGACTGGAAAGCACATATTGAAGTGATACATACCAAGAATGAGATCAACCTGCTATTCCAGCGGTTTGAGAAGTCACATAAGCAGGCCTTAGCACTTATTTAAAAAGGCGTCCAACAAGTAGGCCACAGACTAAACACAGAGGAGACTCAGGAACAAACCTCCATTTGGCTCAACGATCACATCTAGAGATGAGCGAGCACCAAAATGCTCGGGTGCTCGTTACTCGGGACGAAATTATCGCGATGCTCGAGGGTTCGTTTCGAGTAACGAACCCCATTGAAGTCAATCGGCGACAAGAGCATTTTTGTATGGGACCTATGCTCCGCTAAGGTTTTCATTTGTGAAAATCTGGGCAATTCAAGAAAGTGATGGGAACGACACAGCAACGGATAGGGCAGGCGAGGGGCTACATGTTGGGCTGCATCTCAAGTTCCCAGGTCCCACTATTAAGCCACAATAGCGGCAAGAGTGCCCCCCCCCCCCTCCCAACAACTTTTACTTCTGAAAAGCCCTCATTAGCAATGCATACCTTAGCTAAGCACCACACTACCTCCAACAAAGCACAATCACTGCCTGCATGACACTCCGCTGCCACTTCTCCTGGGTTACATGCTGCCCAACCCCCCCCTCACGACCCAGTGTCCACAGCACACAACAAATTGTCCCTGCGCAGCCTTCAGCTGCCCTCATGCCACGCCACACTCATGTCTATTTATAAGTGCGTCTGCCATGAGGAGGAACCGCAGGCACACACTGCAGAGGGTTGGCACGGCTAGGCAGCGACCCTCTTTAAAAGGGGCGGGGCGATAGCCCACAATGCTGTACAGAAGCAATGAGAAATATAATCCTGTGCCACCGCCATCAGGAGCTGCACACGTGGGCATAGCAATGGGGAACCTATGTGCCACACACTATTCATTCTGTCAAGGTGTCTGCATGCCCCAGTCAGACCGCGGTTTTTTATAAATAGTCACAGGCAGGTACAACTCCGCAATGGGAATTCCATGTGCACCCACAGCATGGATGGCTCCCTGGAACCCACCGGCTGTACATAAATGTATCCCATTGCAGTGCCCATCACAGCTGAGGTAACGTCCGATTAAATGCAGGTGGGCTTCGGCCCACACTGCATGCCCCAGTCAGACTGGGGTTCTTTAGAAATGGACACATGCAGTTACAACTCCCTGTGGACCCACAGCATGGGTGGGTGCCAGGGAGCCACCGGCGGTACATAAATATATCCCATTGCATTGCCCATCACAGCTGAGGTAATGTCATGTTTAATGCAGGTGGGCTTCGGCACACACTGCATGCCCCAGTCAGAGTGGGGTTCTTTAGAAGTGGACACATGCAGTTACAACTCCCTCTGGACCCACAGCATGGGTAGGTGCCAGGAAGCCACTGGCGGTACATAAATATATCCCATTGCATTGCCCATCACAGCTGAGGTAATGTCATGTTAAATACAGGTGGGCTTCGGCCCACACTGCATGCCCCAGTCAGACTGGGGTTCTTTAGAAGTAGACACATGCAGTTACAACTCCCTTTGGACCCACAGCATAGGTGGCTCCCTGGAACCCACCGGCGGTACATAAATATATCCCATTGCAGTGCCCAGCACAGCTGATGTAACGTCAGCTTTAATGCAGGTGGGCAAAAAATTAATTGGATTACACTGTAGGCGAGGGCCCCCAAAAATTGGTGTACCAACAGTACTAATGTACGTCAGAAAAATTGCCCATGCCCAACCAAGAGGGCAGGTGAAACCCATTAATTGCTTTGGTTAATGTGGCTTAATTTGTAACTAGGCCTGGAGGCAGCCCAGTTAAAATAAAAATTGGTTCAGGTGAAAGTTTCAATGCTTTAATGACCATTGAAACGTATAAAAATTGTTTACAAAAATTATATGACTAAGCCTTGTGGGCCTAAGAAAAATTGCCCATTCGGCGTGATTACGTCAGGTTTCAGGAGGAGGAGCAGGAGGAGGAGGATGAATATTATACACAGATTGATGAAGCTAAAAGGTCCACGTTTTTGATGGTGATAGAGAACGATGCTTCCATCCGCTGGTGCAGCCTACGTATTGTTTAGGTATCGCTGCTGTCCGCTGGTGGAGAAGAGAAGCCTGGTGAAATCCAGGCTTTGTTCATCTTGATGAGTGTAAGCCTGTCGGCACTGTCGGTTGACAGGCGGGTACGCTTATCCGTGATGATTCCCCCTGCCTCACTAAACACCCTCTCTGACAAGACGCTAGCCGCAGGACAAGCAAGAACCTCCAGGGCATAGAGCGCGAGTTCAGGCCACGTGTCCAGCTTCGACACTCAGTAGTTGTAGGGGCAGAGGCATCACGGAGGACGGTCGTGCGATTGGCTACGTACTCCCTCACCATCCTTTTACAGTGCTCCCGCCGACTCAGCCTTGACTGGGGAGCGGTGACACAGTCTTGCTGAGGAGCCAGAAAGCTGTCAAAGGCCTTAGAGAGTGTTCCCCTGCCTGTGCTGTACATGCTGCCTGATCTCTGCACCTCCCCTGCTACCTGGCCCTCGGAACTGCGCCTTCGGCCACTAGCGCTGTCGGATGGGAATTTTACCATCAGCTTGTCCGCCAGGGTCCTGTGGTATAGCATCACTCTCGAACCCCTTTCCTCTTCGGGTATGAGAGTGGAAAGGTTCTCCTTATACCGTGGGTCGAGCAGTGTGTACACCCAGTAATCCGTAGTGGCCAGAATGCGTGTAACGCGAGGGTCACGAGAAAGGCATCCCAACATGAAGTCAGCCATGTGTCCTCACTAGGAAGATCACTTTCAGGATCCTCCTCCTCAGGCCATACATGCTGAAAGGATGACAGGCAAGCAGCATGGGTGCCCTCAGCAGTGGGCCAAGCTGTCTCTTCCCCCTCCTCCTCATGCTCCTCCACCTCCTCCTCCTCTTCAACGCGCTGAGATAGAGACAGGAGGGTGCTCTGGCTATCCAGCGACATACTGTCTTCCCCCGCCTCCGTTTCCAGGCGCAAAGCGTCTGCCTTTATGCTTTGCAGGGAACTTCTCAAGAGGCATAGCAGAGGAATGGTGACGTTAATGATTGCAGCATCACCACTCACAATCTGGGTAGACTCCTCAAAGTTTCCAAGGACCTGGCAGATGTCTGCCAACCAGGCCCACTCTTCAGTAAAGAATTGAGGAGGCTGACTCCCACTGCGCCGCCCATGTTGGAGTTGGTATTCCACTATAGCTCTACACTGCTCATAGAGCCTGGCCAACATGTGGAGCGTAGAGTTCCTCTGTGTGGGCACGTCGCACAGCAGTCGGTGCACTGGCAGATTAAACCGATGTTGCAGGGTGCGCAGGGTGGCAGCGTCCGTGTGGGACTTGCGGAAATGTGCGCAGAGCCGGCGCACCTTTTCGAGCAGATCTGACAAGCGTGGGTAGCTTTTCAGAAAGCGCTGAATCACCAAATTAAAGACGTGGGCCAGGCATGGCACGTGCGTGAGGCTGCCGAGCTGCAGAGCCACCACCAGGTTACGGCCGTTGTCACACATGACCATGCCCGGTTGGAGGCTCAGCGGCGCAAGCCAGCGGTCGGTCTGCTCTGTCAGACCCTGCAGCAGTTCGTGGGCCATGTGCCTCTTCTCTCCTAAGCTGAGTAGTTTCAGCACGGCCTGCTGACGTTTGCCCACCGCTGTGCTGCCACGCCGCGTGACACCGACTGCTGGCGATGTGCTGCTGCTGACACATCTCGATTGCGAGACACAGGTTGCGTAGGAGGAGGAGGAGGAGGGTGGTTTAGTGGAGGAAGCATACACCGCCGCAGATACCACCACCAAGCTGGGGCCCGCAATTCTGGGGGTGGGTAGGACGTGAGCTGTCCCAGGCTCTGACTCTGTCCCAGCCTTCACTAAATTCACCCAATGTGCCGTCAGGGAGATATAGTGGCCCTGCCCGCCTGTGCTTGTCCACGTGTCCGTTGTTATGTGGACCTTGGCAGTAACCGCATTGGTGGGGGCACGTACAATGTTGCGGGAGACGTGGTCGTGCAGGGCTGGGACGGCACATCGGGAAAAGTAGTGGCGACTGGGAACCGAGTAGCGCGGGGCTGCCGCCGCCATCATGCTTTTGAAAGCCTCCGTTTCCACAAGCCTATACGGCAGCATCTCCAGGCTGATCAATTTGGCTATGTGCACGTTTAACGCTTGAGCGTGCAGGTGCGTGGTGGCGTACTTGCGCTCAAACACTTGCGCTAGCGACGGCTGGACGCTGCGCTGAGAGACATTGGTGGATGGGGCCGAGGACAGCGGAGGTGAGGGTGTGGGTGCAGGCTAGGAGACGGTAGTGCCTGTGTCCTGAGAGGGGGGTTGGATCTCAGTGGCAGGTTGGGGCACAGGGGGAGAGGCAGCGGTGCAAACCGGAGGCGGTGAACGGCCTTCGTCCCACCTTGTGGGGTGCTTGGCCATCATATGTCTGTGCATGCTGGTGGTGGTGAGGCTGGTGGTGGTGGCTCCCTGGCTGATCTTGGCGCGACAAAGGTTGCACACCACTGTTCGTCGGTCGTCTGCACTCTCAGTGAAAAACTGCCAGACCTTTGAGCACCTCGGCCTCTGCAGGGTGGCATGGCATGAGGGGGCGCTTTGGGAAACAGTTGGTGGATTATTCGGTCTGGCCCTGCCTCTACCCCTGGCCACCGCACTGGCTCTTCCAACCTGCCCTGCTGCTGCACTTGCCTCCCCCTCTGAAGACCTGTCCTCAGTAGGCTTAGCAGACCAGGTGGGGTCAGTCACCTCATCGTCCTGCTGCTCTTCCTCCGAATCCTCTGTGCGCTCCTCCCTCGGACTTACTCCAATTACTACTACCTGAGTGATAAACAACTGTGTCTCATCATCATCATCCTCCTCACCCACTGAAAGCTCTTGAGACAGTTGCCGGAAGTCCCCAGACTCATCCCCCGGACCCCGGGAACTTTCCAAAGGTTGGGCATCGGTCACGACAAACTCCTCCAGTGGGAGAGGATTCGGAACCCTTGCTGCCCATTCTGGGCAGGGGCCGAGAACAGTTCCTGGGAGTCTGCCTGCTTCTCAGAATGTGTCATTGTAATGGAGTGAGGAGGCTGGGAGGAAGGAGCCAGAGGATTCTGAGTTGCAGCAGTGGACGGCGCAGAACTCTGGGTGGTCGATAGATTGCTGGATGCACTTTCTGCCATCCACGACAGGACCTGCTCACACTGCTCATTTTCTAATAAAGGTCTACCGCGTCGACCCATTAATTGTGAGATGAATGTGGGGACGCCAGAAACGTGCCTCTCTCCTAATCCCGCAGCAGTCGGCTGCGATACACCTGGATCAGGAGCTCGGCCTGTGCCCACACCCTGACTTGGGCCTCCGCGTCCTCGTCCGCATCCACGTCCACGTCCTCTAGGCCTACCCCTACCCCTCAGCATGGTGTATTACCAGTAGTGCAGAAACAGAACGCTGTAAATAAATGTGCCGCTTATTGGCCTGTGGTTGGAGGCTGACTTTGCTTACGGAATGCACAGCAGAGCCAGGAAAGAATTTTGCGCAAGCCTGCTGTAACACTTAGCTGGCTGCGTATTAATTAGGACTACTACCCCCAGCAGAGACGCAGTACACTCAGGACGGTCACAGGCAGCCCAAATAGAATGTTTTTTCCCAAATTTTTTTGGAAAAGCCCACTGCCTATATAGACAGTATACGTCTTTCACCTTTTTTACTGTCCCTGCCTCAGCACTACTGGCCCTGGACTATGTAAAATTACTGCAGACTGTTTCCCTCTGGACAGGATGACAGCGGTGATGTAACGGCCAACGCAGAGCCAGGAAAGAATTTTGCGCAAGCCTGCTGTAACACTTAGCTGGCTGCGTATTAATTAGGACTACTACCCCCAACAGAGACGCAGTGCACTCAGGACGGTCACAGGCAGCCCAAATAGAATGTTTTTTCCCAAATTTTTTTGGAAAAGCCCACTGCCTATATAGACAGTATACGTCTTTCACCTTTTTCACTGTCCCTGCCTCAGCACTACTGGCCCTGGACTATGTAAAATTACTGCAGATTGTTTCCCTCTGGACAGGATGACAGCCGTGATGTAACGGCCAACGCAGAGCCAGGAAAGAATTTTGCGCAAGCCTGCTGTAACACTTATCTGGCTGCGTATTAATTAGAACTACTACCCCCAGCAGAGACGCAGTACACTCAGGACGGTCACAGGCAGCCCAAACAGAATGTTTTTTCCCAAATTTTTTTGGAAAAGCCCACTGCCTATATAGACAGTATACGTCTTTCACCTTTTTCACTGTCCCTGCCTCAGCACTACTGGCCCTGGACTATGTAAAATTACTGCAGACTGTTTCCCTCTGGACAGGATGACAGCTGTGATGTAACGGCCAACGCAGAGCCAGGAAAGAATTTTGCGCAAGCCTGCTGTAACACTTAGCTGGCTGCGTATTAATTAGGACTAGTACCCCCAGCAGAGATGCAGTACAGTCAGGACGGTCACAGGCAGCCCAAATAGAATGTTTTTTCCAAAATTTTTTTGGAAAAGCCCACTGCCTATATAGACAGTATACGTCTTTCACCTTTTTCACTGTCCCTGCCTCAGCACTACTGGCCCTGGACTATGTAAAATTACTGCAGACTGTTTCCCTCTGGACAGGATGACAGCGGTGATGTAACGGCCAACGCAGAGCCAGGAAAGAATTTTGTGCAAGCCTGCTGTAACACTTAGCTGGCTGCGTATTAATTAGGACCACTACCCCCAGCAGAGACGCAGTACACTGAGGACGGTCACAGGCAGCCCAAATAGAATGTTTTTTCCCAAATTTTTTGGGAAAAGCTCACTGCCTATATAGACAGTGTACGTCTTTCACCTTTTTCACTGTCCCTGCCTCAGCACTACTGGCCCTATACTATGTAAAATTACTGCAGACTGAGGACACAATGCTCTGCACAGCCGATATACAAAAAAAAAAAAGTGCAGCACTGCAAAAAGCAGCCTCAACAGTACTGCACACGGTCAGATGTGGCCTTAAGAAGGACCGTTGGGGTTCTTGAAGCCTAAAATAACTCCTAACACTCTCCCTATAGCAACTCCAGCAAGACAGCACTTTCCCTGATCTATGTCAGAATGCATTTGTGGCGAGCCGCGGGAGGGGCCGATTAATATACTCGGGTGACACCTGATCTCGCCAGTCACTCACTGCAGGGGGGTGGTATAGGGCTTGAACGTCGCAGGGGGAAGTTGTAATGCCTTCCCTGTCTTTCTATTGGCCAGAAAAGCGCACTAACGTCTCAGAGATGAAAGTGAAAGTAACTCGAACATCGCGTGGTACTCGTCTCGAGTAACGAGCATCTCGAACACGCTAATACTCGAACGTGTATCAAGCTCGGACGAGTACATTCGCTCATCTCTAATCAATGGGCTTCCTCCTGCTGCCATGCATCTCTGTCTTACTGCCTTACTTCTTTTCCTGCTTGTATTCCCCCCTTTTTCTTTACTAGTTTTTCTTCCACCTCTTTCTACTCTAAGTATGCATTACCCAACCTTGTTATTCAAGATTGTTGTCTCATGTCACAAGTTTGTGACAGGGTCTTGTCAGTTAATACTTAAAAGAACTGTAAAATGAAGCTGTCATTAATAGAGATGAGTGAGCGTACTCGTTAAGGCAAATCACTCAACCGAGTATCGCCATTTTCGAGTACATGCCTGCTTGTCCAAAAGATTCGGGGGCCGGCAGGGGTGATTGGTGAGTTGGGGAGTGAGCAGGGAGGAGCAGGGGGAGAGAGAGAGATCTCCCTCCGTTCCCCCCCCCCCCCCCCCCCGTACTCCCCAGCCGCCCCCCGTTGGCCCCAAAATCTTTTTGGGCAAGCAGGCATGTACTCAAAAATGGCGATACTTGCTCTTGTAATTTCCCTTAACGAGTACGCTCGCTCATCTCTAGTCATTAAGGATTTATGTAATTGTAAGGCTGTATTGAACCAACAATGTACACTCTTATCGGATAGAAAGACTTGCCTTACTGGATTTCTAGCTTCATAATAAAGATATTTTGAACCATAAATGGAGTTTGTCAACTCGAACATACTGTCAAAACTGCAGTCATCATGGTTTAGAACAGAAGGAACTGAGCGGATTGATATGTAGTTTTATGGGGAAAGATTCATCATAACTTGTATTTTATTCATTTATATCTCTGCTCATTCTGAGCTGAACAGTCTATTGGGCGGTCCTATCAGTGATTGACAGCTATCTGTATACGACTGTATATACAGGCATCTAGACATCTATATTAAAAACTCTATCTACCTATCTATCTACAATTTTCAAAATCAAATTTCTAAAAAAACCCTCTATATAACTTCATATGAATTTGGAACTATATAGATGTGTTGTATAGCCCTACAAAATGCTATGGGTAGCATATTGCCGCTCTGCAATTAAAAAAAAAATAGAAAAGTGCCTCATGTATGGAATTATGTAAAAACAAAATCACTCTCCTGATAAAGTTCAGTAATACATGACGCATAATGAACAGTGCAGATGCCAGGATGCAACCATAGCAGGCCTTGGATAGACTCCTTCAGGTACTGGGAAAGTTGTAGGGTTGGATATCTGGATTAAATAACGGTAATGGGACGATTCAAAGGCGTAACTTGAAGCTTCTTGGCCCCAATGCAAAATCTGTAACAGGGCCCCCAACTATAATTCTTTATTCATACTACTAGGCTTACTATATGGAGAAGAGAGGCCTTAATCCCCTCCCAGGGGTCCTGGGCCCTATAGTTACGGCCCTGGGACGATTATTGTTCAGAATCATTCACATTCCTGTGCTCCCACGGGAATTGGAATGGTAATCGTCCTGTGTAAATACAAACAGCAACTGAACAAGAATTGTTCAGTTATTCAGGTTACGCATGCAGAAAACTGATCGATGAGTAGTTCAGTGTAAACAGCAGTTGTTCACTTCTGAACAACTATCTGCTTACTGTGAATGGAAGCAGGCGGGAGGAGAACACTCCCCGACCCACTCTGCCTCCATTTCTGCAGTGCTGTAAGCAATGGCAGCGATACTCGCTCCTGTATAATAGCACAGGAGTGAGCATCACTGGAACTAGTATGGAGCATTGTTTGCCAGGGCAGCTCGTCCCGTGTAAATGGACCCGAACATACTTTAAATTAGGAATCCATTTTTATCAGGTCAGATTTCCCTAACAGAGAAGCCAAAGTACATTGTTGCAGGGCATAATGTATAAAATAAATATGACTATCCACATATGATCCTGTGAGATGCTCCAGTGACAGGATTGGATCAAAAACCAGGAGAACTATCAGAACACAGTATCTTTGCATATCATTAATCCCTTAGTGACGAAGCCTGTTTGTGCCTTAAAGGGGTTGTCCCGCGAAAGCAAGTGGGGTTCAGCACTTCTGTATGGCCATATTAATGCACTTTGTAATGTACATCGTGCATTAATTATGAGCCATACAGAAGTTATTCACTTACCTGCTCCGTTGCTAGCGTCCCCATCGCCATGGTGCCGCCTAATTTCAGCGTCTAATCGCCCGATTAGACGCGCTTGCACAGTCCGGTCTTCTCCCTTCTGAATGGGGCCGCTCGTGCCGGAGAGCTGCTCCTCGTAGCTCCGCCTCGTCACATGTGCCGATTCCAGCCAATCAGGAGGCTGGAATCGGCAATGAAACGCACAGAGCCCACGGTGCACCATGGGAGAAGACCTGCGGTCCACCATGGGTGAAGATCCCGGCGGCCATCTTCGCAAGGTAAGTAAGAAGTCACCGGAGCGCGGGGATTCGGGTAAGTACTATCCGTTTTTTTTTTAAACCCCTGCATCGGGTTTGTCTCGCGCCGAACGGGGGGGCTATTGAAAAAAAAACAAAAACGTTTCGGCGCGGGACAACCCCTTTAATGACCAGGCCAAATGTTTGAAATCTGACATATGTCACTTAACATATTACAACTCCATAAAGGTTTTGCATATCCAAGCGATTCTGACATTGTTTTTTCACCACATATTGTACTTCATTTAGGTGGTAAAAATAGTCCGATAGAATTTGTGTATATTTATTAAAAGTGCCAATATTGGGAAAATTTTGAAAAAATTGTAATTTTTTTCACATTTTCAATTGTAATATATCAAATATGTGCAATCATACTGTACAAATTTTTGCTAAGATATATATTTCCATCTGTTTACTTTATTCTAAATGCACATTTGAAAAACTTTTGTGCTTTTTTAACCATTTAGGAGACGTACAAATTTAACATTACTTTTCAGCATTTTGAGGAACACTTTGTTTTCCTACACCAAGCCAGGATTGGAAAGGCTCATAGGTCAGAATAATAGATACCCCTACAAATTACCCTTTTTTAAAAACTACACCCCTTAATGTATTCACTGATAGGTGTCATGAGTATTTTGACTCCTCAGTTTTTTTCAGGAATTAATTCAATTTAGAGGAGAAAAAGTAAAATAAATAATAAAGTAACATATTTTGCAAATATGTTATTTTAAAGACATATTTTTTTCCTATAGTGCACATGAAAATGAGGATTAACTCCGCAAAATGGATACCCCTGTTTGTCCTGTGTTCAGAAACATATCCATTGCGGCCCTAATCTTATGTCTGGATGCACAACAGGGCCCAAAATGAAAGGAGTAGTCAGTGTCTTTCAAAACAGAAATTTTGCTTGAAGGCATTTTAGGCCCCATAGCACATTTATAGAGCTGTTGAGTGGCCAAAACCATAGAAACCCCCCACAAATGACCCCATTTTAAAAACAAGACCCACTAACGAATTTATCTAGGGGTCTACTGTGTATTTTGATCTAACAGTTTTTGAATAAATTCAAGTAAAGCAAAAGGAGAAAATTGTGATTTTCGTTTATTTGGCAATTCTGTCATTTCAAAAACAGCTTTTTTGTACAGCACACACATGAATGAAGACTTGCACCCCAAAATAGATACTCCTGTTTTCAGAAATATACTCATTGTGGTCCTAATCTTTTGTCTGGATGCATAATGGGGCCCAAAATGAAAGCAGTAATCGGTGGCTTTCAGAACATAGATTTTGCTGGAAGACCTTTTAGGCCCCATAGCGCACTTGTAGAGTTCTTGAGCGCTCGAAACCATAGACAACCCCAACAAATGACCCCATTTTAAAATTAGACTCCTTAACGAATTTATCTAGGGGTTTGCTGACCATTTTGACGCTACAGTTTTTAAATGAATTCAAGCAAAGCAAAAGAAAAAAAATGTGATTTTTGTTTTTTTGGTGAATCTGTCATTTTAAGAACATTTTTTTTGTACAGCACACACATGAATGAAGACTTGCACCCCAAAATGGATACCCCTGTTTGTCCTGCTTTCAGAAATATACCCATTATGGCCCTAATAAATTTTGCTTGAAAGACTTTTATGACCCATAGCACACTTGTACAGTTCTTGGGCGGCCAAAACCATAGAGAACCCCCACAAATGACCCCATTTTGAAAATTAAACCCCTTAACGAATTCATCTAGGGGTGTACTGCGTATTTTAACCCTACAATGTTTGAATAAATCTAAGCAAAGCAGTAGGAAAAAATTATGATTTTCATTTTTTGGGCAATTGTGTCAATTTAAAAACAATTATTTTTGTACAGCACCCATATAAATAAAGACTTTCACCCCAAAATGGATACCACTGTTTGTCTCATGTTCAGAAACTTACCCATTGTGGCTCTAATCTACTTACAGGACACATGGTTAGGCCTGTAATAGAAGGGCACAACTGAATAAATTTCAGACCCCATTGCTCACTTGTATGGAATAAAGATTGAATCCCTAAAAATATCCCCTCCCCCTTTCCCTCATCGCTCCCTTTTTGGCATTCCCCAAATCTTTGATAAAAATAAAAGTAATAATGTGAACTGTGTGGTATTTCCGAAGACAGGGGTAATTACGGGGGCCTGGTTGAGATGGGCACATGGGGCAATAAAACCAGATATTCTCCTCCTGTCATGCTTTTTGGTGGGTATTTCTTGACTTCAGCGGCAGGGATGGGGTGTAAAAAAAAGGCGTTCCGTGAGTCTCCGTAAGCTTGCGGAGGTGTGGCGGTCTCACACAGAAGGCGCTCAACAAGCTGCTCCTGGAACTGCAGGAAGACAAGCATTCCCAGGGCTTCTTGTAAATTACGTATTACAGCTAGCGGTCTGAATAATACTGTACTCACACGGCCATATGTGTAATCCGCTTGCAGAGGCCTGCAGTGGATCCCAGCTGTGAGGCGGCCATGGCAGTGCATACGGCCGCGTAATGTACTGCGCATAACTGCGTACTCACACAGGCATTCATGCGCAGTACACCTTTTTTTGTTTGTATTTCCCACACTGTCTCTTAGCGATAACACGGCTACCCGCAGCCTGTACACAATGTAGTTGCATATGGGCTGCGGTATATCCAAGACCATGTAGCATAATGGACTCTATGTTGCGGATATCCGCGGTAAAATAGAACCTGCTGCATTTTCTGTGAGCGGATTATGTAATTCCAACCCGCTAATGTAAGTGGAATTGTGTAATCCAAAACTTTTACGTGATATCCATTGGATAACAGTGAACACGTGATCAGAAACCGCACACCACGGCCCCCCGTGAAATCTCCAGGCTCTTGGCTAAGTTTTTTTAACAAATAGTTTTTATTGGGTTATTACATGGGTAAACAGTACATGAGAATACATGTGCACAATGTGTAACATATTGTATATTCATGAGAAAAATAGCAGGGTACACATGCTTTGTCCAGCAATTAAAACTTTGTCCGTGTGAATCGGACTATTTCCCACAATTTTCATTTATAGTCCGATGCATGGGTTAAGAATTAAGTTTAAAGATAATTAGCAGAAAGATGAAACTAAGGAAAAAATCCTTGAAAACTGAAATGCAGTCATTTGATCACTACAACATCTATATCTGAGTTTCGTTATGTGTGATTACTTTCTCAGCAAGGGGGGGGGGGGGGCGGGAGGTTATGTTAGAATAATATTGTGTCCAGGGGTTCCATGTGCGATGGAAATTAGGCATAGTTTCGTTGGATAGAGCATAGATTTTTTCATATGAGCAGTGGTCTGCCATAATATCATGTACCTCCTTTATTGTGGGGGGGAGATTAGACCTCCATTTCCTGGTTAGGGCTAGTTTGGCTACCATAAGCATGTGGCAAGTCCATTTCCGCACCGTTGGAGGGATCTCGTCACATCTCAGTAGCAGTAATGCCAATTATGGTCTTTGGGGGAGTGCGCTATGGGTGACCTTACGTATGGTGTGGAAGACCGCCTTCCAGAATTTATGGATGAGTTGACATTCCCAAAGTATGTGGATTAACGTGCCTTCCTCTCCGCAACCTCTCCAGCAGAGTTTGTCTGTGTTGGGGAAGCATTTGGCTAATTTAACAGGTGTGTAATACCATCTGGTTAATACTTTGTAATGTGTCTGGAGAAGGTTTGCGGACAGCTTGGACTTATTTGCCCAGTTAAAGGAAAGAATCCACTGTTTCTGGGGAAATGTGTTTTTTTAAGTCGCGTTCCCAATTTAGGAGATGAACTTTTTTTTGTCTACCCATATCCCCGGTCAGGATATTATAACAATATCTCGTATGTGAAACATCCTTTGGTTCTTTATTGAAAAGGAAAGCAATCAATCCCTTGGGGAGGGAACAATTCTCCAAGTGGGACATGTTTAAATATGACCTTATTTGGCAATATAGGTGAAAGTCATCTGAGGAAACACCGAAGGACATTCTCAAGGTCTGAAAGGGAGCAATTTTCTCTCCCGCGAAAAAGTCTCGCACTCGTTTGATTCCAAGTCTAAGCCACCTCGTGATCGATATATCTGGAATATAATAAGTTAGTATTTCCAGGGGGAGGTCAATTGAGCCCCCATCGGGACTCGATTTCAGTCTCTGGGTGTAGAGATTCCAGGCCTGCAGGGGTTGCCAGCATAGGGGGGAAAGCCTCTGTACGTCCAGGTTGGCCATGGGAAGTGGGTATATTCCACTGATTGCAGTCGCTTTCAGCAAGGATCTTAGACTTCTGTTATTATTTAGATTTTTCTCTATATAAGCCCATGTTGTGGTTAGAGAGTTAGATAGCCAAGGATTAGATAAGTCTAGGTTTATGGCTTGGCAATATGACCACAGGTCAGGAACCCCCAAACCACCTTGTCTTCGGTTGAGATAGATTATAGAAGATGCGACCCTTGGTCTCTTATTGTTCCATATAAATCGTAGTAGTTGTTTTTGAAGTTCGTTAATTTTATTATAAGGTATTGGGAGAGCTATATTGCGGAAGATATATAAAATTCTTGGGAGAATCAGCATTTTAAATAGTGGGACTCTGCCAAACCAAGAATATTCAATTTTACCTAACTCTTCTAGTTCTTTTTGTATTGAGGTGTAGAGTGGATCCAAGTTTGCAGATATCATTTCTGCTGTCGGAAAACATAAATTTATACCTAAGTAGGGGATTGATACGTGCCACTGAAATTTGAATTCCATTTTAATGGCTTCCTTCAGGGAAGGAGGGATGTTGATACCTAGAATTTGGGATTTATTAATGTTTAGCTTGTAAAAGGAAACCCTACTAAAAGATGAAATGATGTTATATATCTCTCTTAGGGAGTCTAGTGGGTTAGTGAGTGTCAGGAGCACATCATCGGCGTATAGTCCGATTTTGTGCTGTCTACCACCCATCGAGAAGCCTCTGACATGCGATGAGCTTCTAATTAGTTCTGCCATAGGCTCCATTATTATTACAAACAGCAGAGGGGAAAGGGGGCAGCCCTGCCTTGTTCCATTGGTTATCTGGAATGGGTTGGACAGCGCGCCATCTACCAAAACCCTGGCCGATGGAGCTGTGTACAGGGCTTTGATTGCTCTTAAGAAGCCTCCCCTTATTCCGCATTTTTTCAGAACCTCAAATACGAAGTCCCAATGAATTCTGTCGAATGCCTTCTCCGCGTCCAAAGAAAGGAGGAGAGAAGGCGTTCGACTTGACCCCATGCCCGACATTAGGTTTACCATTCGTCTTGTGCCATCAGACACTCGTCTACCTTTAGTAAATCCAACCTGATCATTATGGATTATGGTCGGGAGTATCTGAGTTAATCTCATGGCTAGAATTTTGGAGTACAATTTCGTATCGGTATTAAGGAGCGATATCGGTCTGTAGCTCGTTGTAGATTCCATTGGCTTTCCCGACTTGGGAATGGTAATAATGGTGGCCTGTAGCATTTCCGGGGGCATGGTTCCTTTTAACATTGCTTCGTTGAATGTGTTTGTAAGATAAGGGGTTAGAATGTGGGCGTATATTTTATAATATTCTTTAGCAAACCCGTCAGGTCCCGGTGACTTGAAATTTTTTAGGAGTTTAATTGCCCTTTCAACTTCTTCGGTGGAGATAGGGTTATCCAAGTTATGGATTGTAGTGTCAATTGTAGGTAGATCTATTTTTTGTAGGAAATCCTTAATTATTGTTGAATTTGGTTGAGGGGTTGCTTGGTCTAGTTTCAAGTTATAGAGGTTAGCATAAAAGGAGCTAAACTCGTTTGCAATGTCCTGTGGGTGGGTGAGTTTTATGCTTGGGGTTTTTGTTTTGAGTAGAAAAGGGGTTTTTGCTTTGATATGTTTAGGTCTGGCCAGGTTTGACATTAGTTTAGAGGGTTTATTGTAAGAGGAGTAGAGATGAGCGAACGTGTCCGTTACGGACACATCCGCACCCGGACACCCGCTTTGCCGAACACTGCAGTGTTCGCGCGTAAGTGTCCGGGTGCCGCCGGGGGGCGGGGAGATGCGCGGCGGCGCGGGCGGCAGTAGCGGGGAACAGGGGGGAGCCCTCTCTATCTCCCTCTCCCCCCCACTCCCCGCCGCACCCCCCCGCGCTGCCACGGCGGCCCCCGAACTTTTTCGCCCGAACACTGAAGTGTTCGCAAAGTTCGGTGTTCGGGCGAAAAAGGGGCGGGGCCGAACGTGTTCGCTCATCTCTAAAGAGGAGTAATAATTTGCTTTTAGGTATTTAGTATTTTTGTTGAATTCCTCTAATAGAACTGATCTGAGCGTTCTTCTTGTCTTTGCTAGCTCTACTAGATCAGGGCCGGAGGGGGAGTTCTGTAGGTTTAATTCAAATTTTTGAATCTGCATTAGAAGCTCGTCGATTTGTTTTTGTTTGTTCTTTTTATATTGCGCATTTAATTTGATCATGGTGCCCCTGATCACTGCTTTCTGAGCATTCCATAAGGTAAAAGGGTTTATTTCAGGGCTGTTATTTAGACTGAAGTATTCCTTTAGGGATTCGGCTATTATTTTTTTGTTTTTGGGAGATTTAATTAAGGAAATATTATTTCGCCATATTCTTGTTGTTCCTCTGGGGGGTCCTAGATCAAGCTTTAAAGATATTGGGGCATGATCTGACCAAGTTGCTACATAAATTTCAGATGATTTAACTGCTGGTAGGGTCCATCTGTCTACTATAAATAGGTCGATGCGCGAGAAGGATTTGTGCCTCGGGGAAAAAAAGGTGAATTCCCTAGAAGTGGAGTTAAGACACCTAAAAGAGTCATAGAGTGCCTCCTTACATAGCCATGGGAACAGATTGGGAGATGTTCTTTGTTTGTTTGTGGAGTCCATTTCTCTGTCTGGGGTTATGTTAAAATCTCCACAGACTACTAATTTCCCCTTTTGTATCTTTTTTACTTTTTTTATAACTTTGTTTAGAAAGGAGATCTGGGCTTTATTCGAAGCATATATGTTGGCTATTGTGATGGGACACTCGTTTAGGGTACCTACAAGGATGAGGTATCGTCCCTTAGGATCAGCGAGTTGTTCTTCAAGCACAAAATTAACATTAGTTTCAAATGCAGTCAAGACCCCTGCTCGCTTCTTGGAGGCGCAAGACATAAATATTTGTGGGAATCTCTTGTTGGAGAATTTTGGGCAGGCTATGGAGGAAAAGTGTGTCTCCTGCAGGCAGACAATGTCTGCTTTTGTTTGTTTAGCGTCTCTCCATACTGAGGCCCTTTTAAAGGGTGAGTTTAACCCCCTCGCATTCTGAGAAATGACTTTAAGTGTCATGGCTAGTTAAATGAGATGCATTGATGTTTTGTTCGTGAAGTGTGACTGCATAAATAATAACATTAAAACAGTTAAACATACGTAATGAGATGAACATAGCAGGATCGCCTCGAGTTGAAGCTGTGGCGGGACGATTCTGTTGCCTGCAAAAATAAGATAGAAAAACAAAACATATACAGAAGATGTATAGAAAGGCAGGATTTGATACCTGCATGTTATCAAAGGGGGGGAGGAAAAAGTTCGCCTGACGTTTGTCAGCCTTCCTTAAAAGTAGAATTAAGGAAACATTTCCAGAAGAGCCGGAGAGTAGAGAATGGTCTCCCGATGATGGAGCTGTCAATTACTTTCACGGGTAGGATGGGTCCCATTTTTGGATGCTTTCTTGGTTTTTGCCGCTGGGGTCAGGTGCGCTTTTTCTGCAGTAGTTATTCCCCATGTCTTTAGAAGTTTCTCTCCTTCTTGAAGGTTGGTAATGATATGCAGGGAGCCATCTTTGTGGATTAATAGCTTTGTCGGGAATCCCCATTTGTACAGAATTTTGTAAGCACGGAGAGCTGTGGTAATGGGTGTCAGATTATGTCTTGCTTGCATTGTTGTTTTAGACAGGTCTATGAATAGCTGGATGCCAGAAAATGGGTTAGGTAAATTATTGGTTTTCCGTGAAGACTGTATCATGGCCTCTTTAATATGAAAAAAGTGAATTCTGGCAATTACGTCTCTTGGGGTTTCTGCGTGAATAAAGCTTGGTTTGGGTAGCCTGTGTGCTCTATCTATGAGACGTTCTTGCTCGGAGGAGTTTGGGAGGATTGTTTGAATCAATTGAGAAAGAAAGTCTTTCAAATTAGATTGAGTGACAGTTTCTGGGATTCCTCGGAATTTGACGTTATTACATCTATTTCTGTCTTCTAATGTGGCGAGTTTATTTTTTATGGCGACTACTTCTTCTTCTAAGGCGTAGTGCGAGTCGATTAAGTTATTGTGGGAGGAGGTCAGTTCCGCCATTTTACTTTCGACGTGATCTGTTCGGTCGCCTAGTTCTTGAATTGTGACATTTACTGAGGAGGACAGCTTATGCAGGTCTTTTTGCATAGAGTCTCTCAGTGCTACCACTAGATTTTTAATGAATAGCTCTGAAGCTGGTTGGTTTGTAGAAGGTAGACTTAGAATAGGGTCTGCAGTTAGATCTATCATATTGTCTGAGGGAGAGGGAGAAGACACTCTCTGCCTCTGCTTCTCTGGGCTAGCAGTGGGGGAAGGGTTTGTCTCCGATTGAGGGCTGTGGCTGGGCGCCATTTTACATGTTGCACTTTTCACAGGGGTCTTAATGGAGAATGCACTCACCCCTTCTTGTAGTGCAGAAGATTGCTGCTGCTCTCTGCTCTGTTTCCATAAAGTCTTCTGCAATGCCTGCTGTCTCTGCTGTGTGGAGAATCAGCTGCTGTCTCCTTATCTGCAAGAGAACAGGAGGGAGGGGGGGAGCTGTGGGGCACAGCAGTTTCTCCTCTATCAGCGCTTCGGGCTGTAAAGAAACTTGATACTCTCTGTGGTGGAGCTTTGGAGATCTTTCTTTTAGCTGTCACTGTACTCCCACCGGCAAGTGGAGCAGCGGATTGTGTTTTTCCTCTTCTGGAATGCATTGTAGTTAGAGAAAAGCGAACGTACTCGTCCGAGCTTGATACTCGTTCGAGTATTAGCGTGTTCGGGATGCTCGTTACTCGTAACGAGTACCACGCGATGTTCGGGTTACTTTCACTTTCATCTCTGAGACGTTAGCGCGCTTTTCTGGCCAATTGAAAGACAGGGAAGGCATTACAACTTCCCCCTGCGATGTTCAAGCCCTATACCACCCCCCTGCAGTGAGTGCCTGGCGAGATCAGGTGTCACCCGAGTATAAAAATCTGCCCCTCCTGCGGCTCGCCTCAGATGCGTTGTGACATAGCTGAGGGACAGTGGTATCGTGTTGGAGCTGCTGTAGGGAGAGTGTTAGGAGTTAGTGTAGGCTTCAAGAACCCCAACGGTCCTTCTTAGGGCCACATCTAACCGTGTGCAGTACTGTGGAGGCTGCTTTTAGCAGTGTTGCACTTTTTTTTTTTTTTGGTATATCGGCCGTGCAGAGAATTGCGCCCTGCAGTAATAGTCCAGGGACAGAAGTGTGGAGGCAGGGAGAGCGTTAGGAGTTATTGTAGGCTTCAAGAACCCCAACGGTCCTTCTTAGGGCCACATCTAACCGTGTGCAGTACTGTGGAGGCTGCTTTTAGCAGTGTTGCACTTTTTTTTTTTTTGGTATATCGGCCGTGCAGAGCATTGCGCCCTGCAGTAATACTCCAGGGATAGAATTGTGTAGGCAGGGCCAGAAGACATATATTATAGATTGAATATACGCAGTGGTCCTTTTGAAAAAAATATTGAAAAAAAATCTATTTGGCCTGCCTGTCACTGTGCTCAGTGTTCTGGGTCCGTGTCTGCTGGGGGTAGTAGTTCTCCAAATAAATATGCAGCCAGCTAAGTGTTACAGCAGGCTTGCGCCAAATTATTTCCTGGCTCTGAAATCACCGGTCTGTTGCAGTTAATAACAGTGCAACACTGCAGTTCCGTGACACACTGCAGGGACAGAATTGTGTAGGCAGGGCCAGAAGACATATATTATAGATTGAATATACGCAGTGGTCCTTTTCAAAAAAATATTGGAAACAAATCTATTTGGCCTGCCTGTCACTGTGCTCAGTGTTCTGGGTCCGTGTCTGCTGGGGGTAGTAGTTCTCCAAATAAATACGCAGGCAGCTAAGTGTTACAGCCGGCGTGCGCCAAATTATTTCCTGGGGTTCCGTAAACGAAGTCAGCCTCCAACCACAGGCCAATAAGCGGCACATTTAATTACAGCGTTGTGTTTCTGCATTCCTGGTAATACAGCATGCTGAGGGGTAGGGGTAGGCCTAGAGGACGTGGGCGCGGCCGAGGACGCGGAGGCCCAAGTCCGGGTGTGGGCACAGGCCGAGCTCCTGATCCAGGTGTATCGCAGCCGACTGCTGCGGGATTAGGAGAGAGGCACGTTTCTGGCGTCCCCACATTCATAGCACATTTAATGGGTCGACGCGGTAGACCTTTATTAGAAAATGAGCAGTGTGAGCAGGTCCTGTCGTGGATGGCAGAAAGTGCTTCCAGCAACCTATCATCCACCCAGAGTTCTGCGCCGTCCACTGCTGCAACTCAGAATCCTCTGGCTGCTGCTCCTCCTTCCTCCCAGCCTCCTCACTTCATGAAAATGAGACATTCTGAGGAGCGGGCAGACTCCCAGGAACTGTTCTCGGGCCCCAGCTCAGATTGGGCAGCAGCGGTTCCTCTCCCACCAGAGGAGTTTATCGTAACTGATGCCCAACCATTGCAAAGTTCCCGGGGTCCGGGGTATGAGGCTGGGGACTTCCGGCAACTGTCTCAAGACCTTTCAGTGAGTGAGGAGGCCGATGACGATGAGACACAGTTGTCTATCAGTGAGGTAGTAGTAAGGGCATTAAGTCCGAGGGAGGAGCGCACCGAGGATTCTGAGGAGAGCAGCAGGACAATGAGGTGACTGACCCCACCTGGTTTGCTACGCCTACTGAGGACAGGTCTTCAGAGGGGGAGGCAAGGGCAGCAGCAGGGCAGGTTGCAAGAGGCAGTGCGGTGTCCAGGGGTAGAGGCAGGGCCAGACCGAATAATCCACCAACTGTTTCCCAAAGCGCCCCCTCGCGCCATGCCACCCTGCAGAGGCCGAGGTGCTCAAAGGTCTGGCAGTTTTTCACTGAGAGTGCAGACGACCGACGAACAGTGGTGTGCAACCTTTGTCGGGCCAAGATCAGCCGGGGAGCCACCACCACCAGCCTCACCACCACCAGCATGCGCAGACATACGATGGCCAAGCACCCCACAAGGTGGGACGAAGGCCGTTCACCGCCTCCGGTTTGCACCGCTGCCTCTCCCCCTGTGCCCCAACCTGCCACTGAGATCCAACCCCGCTCTGAGGACACAGGCACTACCTTCTCCTAGCCTGCACCCACACCCTCACCTCCGCTGTCCTCGGCCCCATCCACCAATGTCTCTCAGCGCAGCGTCCAGCCGTCGCTAGCGCAAGTGTTTGAGCGCAAGCGCAAGTACGCCGCCACGCACCCGCACGCTCAAGCGTTAAACGTGCAGGTAGCCAAATTTATCAGCCTGGAGATGCTGCCGTATAGGGTTGTGGAAACGGAGTCCTTCAAAAGTATGATGGCGGCGGCGGCCCCGCGCTACTCAGTTCCCAGTCGCCACTACTTTTCCCGATGTGCCGTCCCAGCCCTGCACGACCACGTCTCCCGCAACATTGTACGCGCCCTCACCAACGCGGTTACTGCCAAGGTCCACTTAACAACGGACACGTGGACAAGCACAGGCGGGCAGGGCCACTATATCTCCCTGACGGCACATTGGGTGAATTTAGTGGAGGCTGGGACAGAGTCAGAGCCTGGGACCGCTCACGTCCTACCCACCCCCAGAATTGCGGGCCACAGCTCGGTGGTGGTATCTGCGGCGGTGTATGCTTCCTCCACTAAACCACCCTCCTCCTCCTCCTCCAACGCAACCTATGTCTCGCAATCAAGATGTGTCAGCAGCAGCAGCACGTCACCAGCAGTCGGTGTCGCGTGGCGTGGCAGCACAGCGGTGGGCAAGCGTCAGCAGGCCGTGCTGAAACTACTCAGCTTAGGAGAGAAGAGGCACATGGCCCACGAACTGCTGCAGGGTCTGACAGAGCAGACCGACCGCTGGCTTGCGCCGCTGAGCCTCCAACCGGGCATGATCGTGTGTGACAACGGCCGTAACCTGGTGGCGGCTCTGCAGCTCGGCAGCCTCACGCACGTGCCATGCCTGGCCCACATCTTTAATTTGGTGGTTCAGCGCTTTCTGAAAAGCTACCCACGCTTGTCAGACCTGCTCGGAAAGGTGCGCCGACTCTGCGCACATTTCCGCAAGTCCCACACGGACGCTGCCACCCTGCGCACCCTGCAACATCGGTTTAATCTGCCAGTGCACCGACTGCTGTGCGACGTGCCCACACGGTGGAACTCTACGCTCCACATGTTGACCAGGCTGTATGAGCAGCGTAGAGCTATAGTGGAATACCAACTCCAACATGGGCGGCGCAGTGGGAGTCAGCCTCCTCAATTATTTTCAGAAGAGTGGGCCTGGTTGGCAGACATCTGCCAGGTCCTTGGAAACTTTGAGGAGTCTACCCAGGTGGTGAACGGCGATGCTGCAATCATTAGCGTCACCATTCCTCTGCTATGCCTCTTGAGAAGTTCCCTGCAAAGCATAAAGGCTGACGCTTTGCACTCGGAAACAGAGCCGGGGGAAGACAGTATGTCGCTGGATAGTCAGAGCACCCTCATGTCTATATCTCAGCGCGTTTTGGAGGAGGAGCATGAGGAGGAGGGGGAAGAGACAGCTTGGCCCACTGGTGAGGGTACACATGCTGCTGGCCTGTCATCCTTTCAGCGTGTATGGCCTGAGGAGGAGGAGGAGGAGGAGGATCCTGAAAGTGATCTTCCTAGTGAGGACAGCCATGTGTTGCGTACAGGTACCCTGGCACACATGGCTGACTTCATGTTGGGATGCCTTTCTCGTGACCCTCGTGTTACACGCATTCTGGCCACTACGGATTACTGGGTGTACACACTGCTCGACCCACGGTATAAGGAGAACCTTTCCACTCTCATACCCGAAGAGGAAAGGGGTTCGAGAGTGTTGCTATACCACAGGACCCTGGAGGACAAACTGATGGTAAAATTCCCATCCGACAGCGCTAGTGGCCGAAGGCGCAGTTCCGAGGGCCAGGTAGCAGGGGAGGCGCGGAGATCAGGCAGCATGTACAGCACAGGCAGGGCAACACTCTTTAAGGCCCTTGACTGCTTTATGGCTCCCCAGCAAGACTGCGTCACTGCTCCCCAGTCACGGCTGAGTCGGCGGGAGCACTGTAAAAGGATGGTGAGGGAGTACGTAGCCGATCGCACGACCGTCCTCCGTGACGCCTCTGCCCCCTACAACTACTGGGTGTCGAAGCTGGACACGTGGCCTGAACTCGCGCTGTATGCCCTGGAGGTGCTTGCTTGTCCTGCGGCTAGCGTCTTGTCAGAGAGAGTGTTTAGTGCGGCTGGGGGAATCATCACAGATAAGCGTACCCGCCTGTCAACCGACAGTGTCGACAGGCTAACACTCATCAAGATGAACAAAGCCTGGATTTCCCCAGACTTCTCTTCTCCACCAGCGGACAGCAGCGATACCTAAGCAATACGTAGGCTGCACCCGCGGATGGAAGCATCGTTCTGTATCCCCATCAAAAACGGGGACCTTTTCGCTTCATCAATCTGTGTATAATATTCCTCCTCCTCCTCCTGCTCCTCCACCTGAAACCTCACATAATCACGCCGAACGTGCAATTTTTCTTAGGCCCACAAGGCTCAGTCATATAATTTTTCTAAATAATTTTTATACGTTTCAATGCTCATTAAAGCGTTGAAACTTTCACCTCAACCAATTTTTATTTTAACTGGGCTGCCTCCTGGCCTAGTTACCAATTAAGCCACATTAACCAAAGCGATTATTGGGTTTCACCTGCCCTCTTGGTTGGGCATGGGCAATTTTTCTGATGTACATTAGTACTGTTGATACAGCAATTTTTGTGCGCCCTCGCCTACAGTGTAATCAAATTAATTTTTAGCCCACCTGCATTACAGCTGACGTTACATCAGCTGTGTTGGGCACTGCAATGGGATATTTTTATGTACCGCCGGTGGCTTCCTGGCACCCACCCATGCTGTGGGTCCACAGGGAGTTGTAAATGCATCTATGTACACTTCTAAAGAACCCCAGTCTGACTGGGCATGCAGTGTGGGTCGAAGACCACCTGCATTAAACATGACATTATTACCTCAGCTGTGATGGGCAATGCAATGGGATATATTAATGTACAGCCGGTGGGTTCCAGGGAGCCACCCATGCTGTGGGTGCACACGGAATTCCCATTGCGGAGTTGTACCTGCCTGTGACTATTTATAAAAAAACGCGTTCTGACTGGGGCATGCAGACACCTTGACAGAATGAATAGTGTGTGCCACATAGGTTCCCCATTGCTATGCCCACGTGTGCAGCTCCAGATGGAGGTGGCACAGGATTGGATTTCTCATTGCTTCCGTACAGCATTGTGGACTATCGCCTCGCCCCTTTTAAAGAGGGTCGCTGCCTTGCCGTGCCAACCCTCTGCAGTGTGTGCCTGCGGTTCCTCTGGCAGACGCACTTATAAATAGACATGAGTGTGGCGCGGCATGAGGGCAGCTGAAGGCTGCGCAGGGACAATTTGGTGTGCGCTATGGACACTGGGTCGTGCAGGGGGGGTTGGGCAGCATGTAACCCAGGAGAAGTGGCAGCGGAGTGTCATACAGGCAGTGATTGTGCTTTGTTGGAGGTAGTGTGGTGCTTAGCTAAGGTATCCATTGCTAATGAGGGCTTTTCAGAAGTAAAAGGGGTTGGGGGGGGCCACTCTTGCCGCTATTGTGGCTTAATAGTGGGACCTGTGAACTTGAGATGCAGCCCAACATGTAGCCCCTCGCCTGCTCTATCCGTTGCTGTGTCGTTCCCATCACTTTCTTGAATTGCCCCGATTTTCACAAATGAAAACCTTAGCGAGCATCGGCGATATACAAAAATGCTCGGGTCGCCCATTGACTTCAATGGGGTTCGTTACTCGAAACGAACCCTCGAGCATCGCGAAAAATTCGTCTCGAGTAACGAGCACCCGAGCATTTTGGTGCTCGCTCATCTCTAATTGTAGTAGCTTTTAGAAGGCTTAGACGAGCGGAGTTTACATGAATGTGTCCAGCTGTCAGGCCACGCCCCCTTGGCTAAGTTTTGTAGCCAGGAGCAGGGAGAATTTAAATTACCCTAACAATCCACGGCTTTTGCGCATGCGTCTGCCATTTTGGCGATGGGAGCATGCGCAGAAGCTTGAGTAAGGTCCACGGATAAATCCTGGGGCCTTAGGTACGTAATTTCATCCTCCCTCAGGGATATGATCCATGAGGGGAGATGAAACGTAAGCTTTTTAAACTTTTTAAAAACTTTTTTAAACTATTTTTTTACACTTTTTTGCACTCTTTTTTACTTTAAATTATCACTGTTATCTATTGGATAACAGTGATCACGTCCCCAGTGACATCTCTCTGCTCGTGGCTACACATGGTAGCCAGGAGCATAGTGATTTTAAATTTCCTGGGGCGCAAGCCCCTCTGTGCATGTGCCCGATGAATGACATTGGACGCATCCGCAAAAGGGGATTTCAGGTCCCAGAAAATCGGGACAATGCAGAGGACCCGGGGTGAGTATTTTCACCTCCCCCGTGGATCCAATCCATGAGGGTAGGTGAAACTTAACCCTTTTTTAAATACTTTTTAAAACTTTTTCATGATTAATATATCATCACCACATGCTGGAAGTAAAAAAGAGAAAAAGGCCCTCAGCGCTCACACCATAAGGATTGGAAAGTGTATATATGGAAATCTCAATAATGTTACTTACTTCGAGGAGGCGCCCTTGGTATAGGCGCCTCCTGATCCAAGTTGGCATATCAAGGGAAGGCAACAACCCGCAATGATGGAAGGTTCCACAGTTTAATGTATAAATTAAAATGCAATACACAACGCGTTTCGTCAGCACGGCCTTTTTCAAGTGTATACAATATAGACATGCTGTTAAACATTTATAGCAAATAGTATATTGTATACACTTGAAAAAGGCCGTGCGGCCGAAACACGTTGTGTATTGCATTTTAATTTATATATTAAACCGTGGAACCTTCCATCATGGCGGGTTGTTGCCATCCCTTGATACGCCAACTTGGATCAGGAGGCGCCTATACCAGGGGGGGCCTTCTCGAAGTAAGTAACATTATTGAGATTTCCATATATACACTTTCCAGTCCTTATGGTGTGAGTGCTGAGGGCCTTTTTCTCTTTTTTATCCATTTCTCCTCCTTCATGCCATGATCGGAGTACTCCTCTAGCCGCTCTCTCATATTTATATGAGATTGTCTTCAGCACCTACGAGCTTCTGTCCCCCATCAGAGATTGGGACCATTTACCAACTATATCCCTGAGTTTCCTTCAAGTGAGCGCTTTTCCTCTATTTTCCTACATGCTGGAAGTAGGTATGGTGGCTAGCGGCAACGGGATGAGAGGTAATTGTTTTTATCTGTATATATGTCTGTGGTTTCCTATGAATTGTTGTACTTGAAAAAGGCCTATGAGGCCAAAACGCGTTGTACTTATTAAACTTGTAGAAACGGAAACACCTTCATCTACTATGATATATACACCTACTGGAATCGGGGGTGCCTGGGCTTGGGAACCCCCGTGAAGTAAGTCTATTGCCTTGTCGTTACTTCTTCAATAAGACACTGCTGGAGCGCTGAGAGATCTTTTCTATCCTCAACTGTACTGTTAAGCTCAATGAAGACAGAATCAGGCAATCTGATGCAGAGGAGAATGGAGCATTTCCGCCTATGACAGATACAGGAGGACAGGGATCATGACTATCAATGGGAGGAGGTGAGGGAAGTTGGTGGCTATGGCACAAGGCATACCACTCTCCTTACTAAATTCAATTGAAAATCCATTGTCTGCATCAAACTTCGTTCTTGGGTCAAGCTAACAGAAGGCGAGGGCTTCTATGAATATGAAATGTGCTCTGTTTTTGAACATATAAGGAGACATAAACATAAGTATCTGGGTAGCAGGAAATGCAATTGCTGTGGAACCCAGGGGCTAAGAGGGTCTCACCTCCAATCACATGTGATATGCCATAAGTGATCTTGGTGATAACAGAAGGGAGGAGTAAAAGCATCCAATGTGGAAAATTGAACAAATGTCACTGGAAGGCCAACCGAAGATAGTAAAAACACAGAGTACAGAGTGGAAGCCTAAATATTCAGAAGCTTGAAGAGAATAAAAGTATGTGGACTAAAGGCACAACGTTTTGAGTCCATGTATTTTTATTCACTTCAAGCTAAATTATCGGCAAACAGTTGTCAGGCAGCACCTTTATATCTTCCCTGTACGGGAAAAAAAAATCCTTCATTCACAGTTCAAGCAGAAGTTGCTCCACCAGCCTTTTTTCCTTCTATTTAATTATTCAGAGGACCTTCTTGTTCTGAACATACATGCTCCTGAAGTTTTGCTATGGGGCCAAATGGATAGTTGTTACACCCCTATAAGAGGTATAAAAAAATAATATGTAGAGCCCTTTACAACCACACATTGATATTTATTTCCATGATCAGCCACTACCATAGCAACAAGAGGTTAACTCTCTTCTAGACAAGATCCCAAATCTCCCAGTCTTCAAACCTAATTTTCGTGCATGTTAGATAGCAGACTGTGAGGTGAAGTGTGCTCTTATAACAGAGATATCAAAGCTGGGGAAATTTGTCATTTTTAATTGCTTTATGACACCGCTGAAGAAAGTTAAAAAGAGAACAAGAAATTCAAATTATAGATAAACAATAACTAAAATGAATATGCTGAAATGTGACAATGCAGCTGTGATTTGTAGCAGCTCTATAGCTGCATATACTAGATTTGCATAGGCACTTTGCAAACTGCATAAACGATTATAGTCCCCTTTGACTGGAGTTGTTCACTTTCCTTTTTTCTTCATCTGGTTCAAACCGTCATGATGACTTCTCCTGGTCACAACTTGTCTCTGCAGAATTAGATGCAGAAATCTGTGACTCCTCAATTTTCCAGGGATCTAACTTCATTTTCCAAACTTCTCTATAATCTCCCCATCCATAGTGCCTCAGATAATAGTAATGCCCTTAGCTAAAATGTTCTAAGTAGGTGTCTGCGCAGCAACTGCATTGCTTGCTTATGTACAATGACATGAGGACAGGGCTACCTTGTTATGCACGTATTGATATTTGATTCTAATAATAACAACTGTCTGATGAAGAGTTTTCATTAGGGGCCTGTTCAGTCGGGTGCCGCTCTTAATGTAGAAGTGATTATGGGCCACAAGTTAGTAGCAGTTGCTTGCACGTATAATACTGTTTCACCTGGAGGACATTTTGAGGCAAAGTCCCACTATACATTGTATCCAAAAGGTTACAGCAGGCCCAGTCTCATCTCACTCTTTGTGTTTTCTGGGGTGAGACCTGCTGCTCTTTAGTTTAATCCTGCTCTTGAATTTGATCCAGGGAATCTATTCTGATTGCTATATTTGGAGTCGGGAAGGATTTTTTCCCCAAAAAAATTTGGAAAATTGACTTCTACCTCAAAGGGGTTTTTTTGCCTTCCTCTCGATCAAGGTTGCAGGACAATAATAATAATAGGCTAAACTAGATAGACATGCTGTACTGTATGTCTTTTTTGAGCCTTGCAAACTATGTACAGTATGGTAATAGCTTAGGTGCATTAGCAGTGCCATTTTACTGCCGATGGTGGTTCCAGTGAGTTGCAAGAATATCTCTTTGCCAAAGGAGGAAAAAATTGTGTGTGAGGATGAATCTTGTGAGTAGTAACACCAATTCAGAGGCAACGCCATTGGCCTCAAGGTTTGCCAGGTGGTCAGTCCATCCTCATGTGGGATGTTGTGTAATTATTCCGCATCCATGGTGGCCAGGATGGGCGCCATTGGGAAGGGGACCAACGGTTGATAGTTTGTTCAGTAGGTCCATGGTGTCATGCAAGTAGCTGGTTGTATTTCTTACTAGTGGTTTAAGGACAACTTTTACCCATGCTGAGATTTTTTCAGTGAGGGTTCTCACACCTAAGATAATTGGCCTCCCTGGGTTGCCATCTTTGCGTAGTTTGGGAAGCATGTAGAATCCACCAACCCTGGGGTTCTCCGGTATCAAGTCCAAAACTTTTGTGGAGCCCCCAGACAGGCTTCTGATGACCTTTCTTAATTCCCTCATATATTTTTGAGTTGGGTCTTGATCTAGTCTGGTGTAGTATCTAGTGTCCATCAGCTGTCTGTCTGCTCCTTTTGTGTAGTCTGATATATTCATGAGGACTATAGCACCACAGCATCACATGCTATGTACAGTATGGCAATGGATTGGCTGCATTAGCAGCTGAAGCCTCCATGGTGTCATGAGGCCTCCATGGTAACACACTCATTTTGGCTAGAGTCCGTGGCCATTTTTATTCAGTCTCGAGTAGAGCCTGAGGGCAGACAGACTGATCCTCCTTGAATACACAGCTAAAGGCGATTGAAACAGAAATGCCCGTTCGTTGGATCGAACAACTGTTTGTTTTATTTTTTTCACTTCAGCCCACAAGGGGGAGACAGCAACATATAAAAGTGAAGGTTGTCATTGCTGCTGCTATTTTCTGGGGTAAGCTACATTGTTTTCGGTGGGTGATGCACTGCATTTGCATTGTTTGCAAATGTACCATGATATGAGGCCAGGGCTACCTTGTTGCTGTGTATTGTTGTTTGTCTCTAACAACAACTGTCTGCTGAAGAGCTTTCATTAGGGGCCTCTTTGGTCGGGTGCTACTCATCATGTAGAAGTAATAATGGGCCATAAGTTGGTTCCAGTCGCTCTGCATGGACGATACTGTAGTTGCATTAGGAGGACACCTGAAGGCAATATCCCAGTATACATTGTAACCAAAAGGTTACAACAGGTCCGATCTTAGCTCACTCTTTGTGTCATCTGTGCTGAGACCTATGTACTGACCCAGAGATGTCATTACTAAGTGTTAATCGCACTCTGGGAAAATAGGATACGATAATTGTATGTTTTATGTATTTTTACGTATTTTCCATGTTATGAAGGTTTAGTATTAGTAATGAGCGAGCATACTTGCTAAGGGCAATTGCTCGAGCGAGCATTGCCCTTAGTGAGTACCTGCCAGCTCGAGACAAAAGGTTCGGGTGCCGGTGGCGGCCAGGCAGCTGCGGGGGAGAGCGGGAAGGAACGGAGGGGAGATCTCTCTCTCCCTCTCCCCCCCCCCACTCCCCCCTGCTGACTGCCGCTACTCATTGCTCCCCCGCGCCAGCATCTGAACCTTTTGTCTCGAGCGGGCAGGTACTCGCTAAGGGCAATGCTCGCTCGAGCAATTGCCCTTAGCGAGTATGCTTGCTCATCTCTATTTAATATCTTTTAGTATCCTTTTTGTTTGGGCTGAATTGATGATTTTTAAGAATCTTTTCTCTGGTGATGAAGTGAGTGTAATTTTTCTACCTGTAATTTGTTCAATAAGCTCTGAGATTCCATTTCAGAAACCTTGAATCATAGAGCAATCCACCCAAATGTGTGACACTGTACCAGTGTAAGTATCGCACTGCCAGCATTTATCAGCAGGTATGAGATTAAATTTGTATAGCTAATCCAGCGGACGGTACCATCTAGCCACGGTTTTATAAGAATTCTCCAGCATCTTAACTCATCTAGAAATAAATACTTGCATTGTGAGAGGATAAAAAAGGTAGTCTCTTTTGAGAAAGAGATTCCGAGTTCTCTTTCCCAGGCGAGTATGAAGCTTGGTTTGAAAAGTGAGCTCTGGTGTATGAGTCACACTTATAACTCAGAGATGGAACCTGAGGGCAAGGAAGGCAGTATGTTTCTAACCAAATAGGTTTGTGAATAGTAGTGAATTTGGCTGAAAAGTGTTTGTTCATTCTTTGAAGTCTAAGTAGCTGTAGGAAATTAGGTGGATGACATGTAAGTCCAAGAGACAAAAGGTGCGTTTGTAGGGCTGCCCTATTTTTAAAAAACTTGTCGTTCTTGACATGGAGCCAGTCGCTTCAGTTATCTAGAAATGCCAAACAATTGTTTAAATAGAACAGGAAGAAGCTTAAAGGAGGCAGTGATGAAATTAGTCTAATGACATTTAAAAAGTCAAAAGTACTGTTGGAAGACTTTGATAGTTCCCTTAGTAAGAGAGCTAATGTTCTGTCCAAGGTTTTTTTTATTTTATGGGTACCACAAAGAAACTAAGTGCTAGGGGTCCAGTAGATCTCTCTCCAAGGAAATATGTAAAGAATTATCTTTCATCCTATCAAAATGCATTGTAATAGTGAAGAGGATTCGACATTCCCATGCCGTCATCTCAAGGTTTCAGTATCAATAATCTATGTGGTAATCTTGGTTTTTTACTATTTTTAGAGGAAGCAGGAAAAAAAATGACATATTAAGAGGAAAAAGGACTGTGGAATATAGATAGGAACCATTTAGAGGATAGAATATAAGATTTCAGGACGTTTTTCCTACCACACAGGAAAGTAGGGAGATATTAAAGGGGTTGTCCCGCGAAAGCAAGTGGGTCTATACACTTCTGTATAGCCATATTAATGCACTTTGTAATTTACATTGTGCATTAATTATGAGCCATACAGAAGTTATCAGAAGTTATTCACTTACCTGTTCCGTTGCTAGCGTCCTCGTCTCCATGGTGCCGTCTAATTTTCAGCGTCTAATCGCCAGATTAGACGCGCTTGCGCAGTCCGGGTCTTCTTCTTTTCTGAATGGGGCCGCTCGTGCCGGAGAGCTGCTCCTTGTAGCTCCGCCCCGTCACGTGCCGATTCCAGCCAATCAGGAGGCTGGAATCGGCAATGGACCGCACAAAAGAGCTGCGGTCCACCGAGGGAGAAGATCCCGGCGGCCATCTTCAGCAGGTAAGTAAGAAGTCACCGTAGCGCGGGGATTCAGGTAAGCACTGTTCGGTTTTCTTGTTTAACCCCTGCATCGGGGTTGCCTCGCGCCGAACGGGGGGGGGGGGGGGGCTGTTGAAAAAAACAAAAAACGTTTCGGCGCGGGACAACCCCTTTAAGAATGTTTAATGGTCTTCTAATTTTTTACATCAGTGAGGTATAATTAGCTGAAAAGAGGTCAGGAAAGAACTTAGTAAGGAGAATTCCTAGATCTAGATATATATATATATATATATATATATATATATATAGGCGAAAGCCCACACTGACTGACTCGCCATTAATTCTCTAACTTCCCAGTGTTGTACAAACATGAAATTTGGCATGACCATTATATAGGTGCTAAATAGGAAAAGTAAAGGGGTCACAACTTGATTATTCAATGCTAACTGCAAAAGTAAGTGCACCCCTATGTAATGTACTTAATCAAATTTTCTAACTTCCCAGTGTCGTACAAACTGGAAATTTGAAAGGGGTCACAACTCGAATGTTCAATGCTAAGTGTAAAAGTAAGTGCAACCATATGTAATTATAACTTCCCGATGTCATACAAGTGTAAAATTTGACACAAGCCTTCTTTAGGTTCTACATAGGAAAAGTAAAAGGGTCACAACTCGATTATTCAATGCTAAGTGCAAAAGTAAGAGTACCCCCATGCTATATTCCTAATCAAATTCTCTAACTTTCTGGTGTCGTACAAACTTGAAATTTGTCACAACCATTCTTTAGCTCGTAAATAGGAAATGTAAAGGGGTTTCAACTTGAGTATTCAATTCTAAGTGCGAAAGTAAGAGCACCCCCTATGTAATGTAACTAATAACACATCTGAACTGCACAAAAATGAAATTTGCCACAACCATTCTTTACATCCTAATTGGAATAGTAAAGGGGTTGCAACTTTAATATTTAATTTTAAGCATGAAAAACTGTAAAAATCCATGACACATGACATAATTCTTTTTCAGAAACCATAAAGCTTAGGAAAATGATTTTTCTACTGAGGAGTATCTACCTCCCCTCTATGTGTATATACTGAGGACAATCTACCTCAACTCTAAGTGTATATACTGAGGAGAATCTAAGGCTTCTCCATGTGTATATGCTGAAGAGAATCTAACACTCCTCTATGTGCATATACTGAGGAGAATCTAATTGAACTCTACGTGTATACATTAAGCAAGATATAACTAGCCTCTGTGTGTATATACTGATAAGAATCTAACTGACCTCTGTATGTATATACTGAAAGGCTGCAGAGTACTTAAGGAAGCAGACATGGACTGCAGGGATGGAGCATGCCTTTAAGGCTAAGAAGGCACTGTAACCTCCAGTCTGGAGTTAAACTTGAATAAAAAGGGGCGTAGAGAGTAAAAATTGAGGGGGGGGAGGGGTGGCACATTCTGCAGAGGGACATCGGTACATGCAGTCTGAGGAGAATCTAACGCTCCTCTATGTGTATGCATATTTTATTCCTCAGTTCCTCTGAAGTAACCATGATCTCATAAAATCTTCCGTGCGAACAACAGGTAAACACCTGTACCAAATTAACTCGGATGAAGCCGGGTATATCAGCTAGTATTATTTTTATGTCATTTTGGCCATTTAAAAGGGTCAAGTTTATGGAGATCTTTAATTGCGAATGGTGGCGCTGAGACTTTAAGTACTTCGGATTTTGAGTAGTTTATCTTAAAATTATATACAGCTTCCAAATTGTTCAAAGATATTTAGAATGTGGGGGAAAACTGATTTAGGGTTCAAGACAATTAAAAGTAGGTCGTCTGCGAATTCTGTTGTGGAGTGGATATAGTCATCCACACACAGTCCTTAAATTTCATTGTTTGTTTAATTTTTTGTATTAGCATTTCCATAGTAATTATAAGGGGGGGGAGGCTGAGAAAGATGAAGATGTCAAAGGCAGATGATGAGGTGCCATTAATTCATAGTCTTGCTCTAGGGGACCTACATAAAGAGAAAATGGCAGAGATAAATACGAGGGAGTGGGGGGGAATCCAAAAAATTGATAAGTCCAGAGGTGTTGTGCTTACCTTCATGATGTTTAAAAAAAGCATATCTGTTCAGGGCCAATTAAGTTAGGTAGGATAGTTTGAAGTCTATTGGCAAGTAATTTATCCCTATTTTACATCTGTGTTAAGAAAAGAGATAGGATGGTAGTTTCCGTAGTGTACACTGTCTTTGCGTTCCTTTGTGGTAAGCGAGATGTGGGCTTCCAGAGCCTGCTCAGGGAAGTGTCCAGCATTAAGTAGATTGTTAAACACATTTAAAAATCTTATTAGAGGAAGAGATTGAAATGTATTATAGTAACTTACTAGGAATCTATCTGGACAGGGAGCTTTCCCGTTGTTAATGGAATTCAATACTTTGAAAAGCTCTTAACTTTGAAGGGTTCCAACAAGAATTCATTTTCCTCTTCCGAGAGTGAAGAAAGGTTTATAGAGTCTAAAAATTTGGTAGTGAGGGTGTTTCCACCTGGGTGATCAAGAAGGCCATGCAGAGAACGATAAAAATGAAAGAACTCCTTTGCAATCTCATCTATTGTGGTAGTGAGGGTATTGTTAGGAGATGTATTCTCCTCAATCAAGGAGATATTTAGGTCTTCATCACTAACAGCAGTGAATATTTCAGAAAGTTCAGAGTGCTTGTGTGTCAGGTATCTTTTTCCCTCTGTAGAGAAAGAGAGCCCAAAGGGAAAGAGCCAAGTGTAGATGACCCCCTTATTTCAAAGGGTATCCATTAGTTATCTCAATATGTTGCGCTTAGAGAGAGCAACTCTAGCAAGGTCCTGAAAAATTGAGATTTTTGCACCTTTCAGCAACACAGAACCAGATTTCCTGTTTTTGCATAGAATGTCATCCTGTACTCTAGAGAAGAACAGTCTGCAAATTACATCCCTAAGTGATTCTTATTGTTTAGGTTTTACTCTCAGGGATCTGTGAGCTCTCTCAATAGCAATTTCATTGGGGTAAGTATTGCCTAGAAGCAAGATATTTCATTGTCACAGGGAGGGATTCTGGGAGAATCTTCACCTGTTGTCTACATCTCTAAGTCAATTATTTGATTGATGTGCTCTTGGCATGTAACAAAGGAGGTGGTAAATGCTTCTTTATATCTAAGGTGACCAGATTTCAAAGCGGGACAAAGAGGTGTGGTCAGGTTGTGGGGCTTATCACGGCGTATGATTTTCCCTACGTTATTATAAAAAGTACAGGGCAGTTTCTAAAAAAACAGGGAGCAAATTCCACAGCAGTTCTGCATCCAAAAACAGTCATTAGTGCGGATTTTGACTGCTTTTTGAATGCAGAAATGCTGTAGAATTTGCAGCGGAAATAGTAATCAGTAGTAATAGTGTCACCTATATTGGCCCCAGAAGTAATAATTACCCCCCACGGTGGCCTCAGTAGTAATAGTTTCCCCTATATTGGCCCCAGTAGTAACGGTGACCCCCCACAGTGACGTCAGTAGTAATACTAACAGTGTCCCCTATATTGGCCCTAGTATTGATAGTGACCCCCACAGTAGCCCACCTTAGACCGATATGCTTATCTTCGCCTCGTCTTCCTCTGTGTGTGTGCCCAAATGCTTCCTCCCTTCTCCTCTCCTCCTGTGGAACCAACGAGGAGAGGTCAGGGGAGGAGGATCCAGGGTGCACACACTGACGTCAGTGTGTGCATCCCGCAGCAGCGCTGCCGAGTGATTACCAGCCATGGAGCCGTGGCACCCCGGCTGGTAATCACCTTCATGGTGACCAGACATCACAAAAGTGGGTCAAAAGCAGGACAGGCGTCCTGAAAGTAGGACAAATGGCTGTCCCGCTTGGGATTCTGGGAAAAGCGGGACACAGGGTCCCAAATCGGGACTGTCCTGTCTAAATCGGGATGTCTGGTCACCTTACTATATCCCACTAATTGTGCTTGGGTGGTTTTTAAGCTGTCCCACTCTTTACCCTGTCTCATATCCTGTTTGATGTCTTGCAGATCCTTTAGGACTGAGTCTAAAGCTTTGGTTAGGGCTCTACTGATAAAAGACCTAGAGATTGGCAAATCTCCGTTAATTTAAGTGTCTTTCTTTTTGCTGCTGTCCTTATCCATATTTTAATGCATAACTATGAGAGAGATTTGCTTAGCAGCGCAGAGTGATGCATCTGGGATTTTAGGTGGCTCAGCAGTTTGGTCCCTCTTTATGAAGTCATCAATACTTCCAGTCTTGGACACTGCAGTAAAATTTCTTGATTTGTTAGGGGCTATTTTAACATCTTAACAAGAGGAGAATAGATAACTAAATTAAAGTGGGAGCTTTGCTAATTCCGTGGAAAGGCTGCCGCATGTAGAGTTCCTGAGATTAAGTCCCCAACGTGTGAGTCACATTATTTTCCATTAAGAATTGATTTTAGTGAGCATGTTCACCTGCTATAAAGAGGTGTTTTTAGGTACATGAGTGGTGGAAACCAGGTTGCTTTCACACCAGGATTGATCAAATGTGTGATCCAAAGAGAGCACTAGGTGGCAGTAGAGGCTTATTTACTTCAGCAAGAATGAAGGAAATAGACACTGGTAAACAAGAATAAGCAGACTTCTGCTAAAGACATCTAAAACATTAGAGATAGTTTCTTAGTCGTGCAGTCTATGTGAAGATGTTAGAAAGATTAGGGTTGTTTATGTAGAGCTCTAGGTCAAAGTTTCAAGAAAAAATAGCTGGTGGTCTTCCTACATACAAGGAGGAAACAAAAGAAATTGGAGCAAGTTTAGGGTAGATCTCGAACATGGGGATTCCGTGAAAAATTAGGTCTTAGCCCTCAGAGATGTGGCTGATGCGGGTCTAATAGTAAGGACCCTAGCTGCAGTAATATAGCTTCTATAGCACAAGGCTATAACAGACAGACAGTCTCTGTTAATATAGATGTGTTTTTTTAAGGAGAGATGGGATATGGCAAGAGCACTTACCCAACTTGTAATGGCTCAGGAGAGCCCCAGTCCACCACTACATCTAATTCCACTGGATACTCAGGGCATTCATGTGTAATGCTGGCAAGAGACTGCAGCCTGTCTCTTAAAGGCTCACAGGCAGGGCAAGAAGGCTCCAGTTGTGCTGTGCTATCCACAGCAGCACACTGCCAAAGAGAAGTTCCATGGTCCTCAGATGACAGAAAGAGCTGAAGATCCAGAGCGCAGCTCTCCACCAGGGAAGTCAGAGCCCCAGCAGTTCACTGCCCAAGGTTATCCAGCAGGATAGATTATGTCTGATATTGATAGTGAAAGGTTGCCTAAGGGGGCTGGATCCCAGGCACTTGACTACTGAGCAGAGCTGGGAGGGATAAGTGTAGGCTTGTCATGCTAGGACTTACCAGGCTCTGGTCACTGAGGGATATCGCGTAGCAAGGCCAGAGCAGGATCACAGGCCACCTTCGACACCCCTAGGATAGAGAATGCCAATAAACGAGTTTATGGGGGTAATAGTAGTTATCACTCGTGACACCACCGTTCCCACACACCGGTATGCTACACAGCAGAGGAAGGAACACAGAAACTTGTGTATAATACCACGGGTCACCAGGAATCGTTAGGGTCCGGTATAACTTTTACTTAAGGATAACTTTTACAACACAGGTATTCAGACAATGCAGGTACAACTCTTTTAGTAACAGAATGCTTGATCTCGGAGGTAGGGAGGATACACAGGATGAACACCGATCCTACAGTCCACATTATCTGTACAGTACCACTCCTGGATTGGGAGCACTCCAGAGGAGGAAGAAGGGTACAGGTCACCCCACAGACACTGCGGCAGACAACTATTCAAAGGAAGGCTTACACAATACACACCCTGCATGGTTTAGTGAAGTGTAGTTGTGCTGCCTCTCACTCCCCTCAGCTTTATGCCACTGTTGGACACCAGAAGTTTAGAAAATCCCTTGTTCAGTTCCAGAAGTTTCAGAAAGGAGAGCACTTGAGGTGCAGCAACAGGTACAGACAGATACTTAAAGGGAAATTCATCTACAGCTTTATCTCCGAGTAGCAGAAAGGAGAGCATGAGGAGTAGCAGGAAGGGCAGGCAGATGGTTGGGGAAAAGCTATCTACATCCTCGTTCCTGAGCCTGAGGAAGGAGAGAGGTACCAGATACAAGGTTGTGTGAGTCTTCCCAGGGCCCCAGTGAAAAACCTGAATACGTAATATTGGAATTTTGTGTTAAACAATGGTATCTCCAGTCACCCCCTTTGAGCCTGGATGTATGAGAATGGACTGTATGGAATGTCACCCTGCTTGCCACCTAAAGTGACAATAAAAGTAAGTTTTGTTGTTAATGTCTTCCTGATTCCATTCCATTAGAGGACATGCACCATGCTATACCACAGCACCATCCCCAGGAGCAGAGACCAGCACATGCATGTATGATGTTACGTTTGGTTTACGTTGGGACTTCCCCTCCAGCTGTGGGTATGCAGACACCCGTGTCTGAACTATGTCCTATGTCTGAACTCCCTCTCCATCTGTAGGTATGCAAAATACAATTTGGAAACAGGTGTCTGCAAAGCTTGATATCCTCCCTTTGTGGATCCTCAAGCTACCATTAGAAGTAATCCAACTGTTGATCCCAGATGTAGATCTTAGAACATGGCGTGACAGAGGTATTCATAAAGTGAAGGACTTATTTAACTTGTTCCCTCCATATGACATAAGGGTACGTCATGGCAGGGTGGTACTTCCCGCAACATGACGTACCCTTACATCATAGGGATAGCGCTATCCGGCAGATGCGCCCCCTGCTGTTAACCCCTTCCCTGCCACGATCTATGTAGATTGCAGCATGGGAAGGGCTCACAGAAGGAGCGTGCTCCCTCTGTGACATTGCCTGGCTCTCGCGAGCGTCCTGTAATGCCACTGCCTATGATCGCTGTGATAAGCGATAAGGCATTGCAGGACAGAAGTCCTGCAATGCCTGATCACAGCGATCAGAGCTGGTATGGTGCAAGTCCCTCAGAGGGATACAAATGGTGTAAAAGAAAGAAAAGAAAAATGTACAGAAAATAAAAATGTAAAGAAAATGCTAAATCCCCCCCCTTTTGGGGGGCTTTTTCCCATATTAGCATTAAAAAAATACCACATATTTGGTATCATCGTGTCTGTAACGACACATACAATAAGTTGATCATGCTTTTTATCCTGCACGGCAAAAAGCGTAAAAAAAAGGCTAAAAGACTGAGGCAAAACGCTAATTTTTAGCATTTTGCCTCACAAAAAAAACGCAATAAAAATGATCAAAAAATACGTTTGTACCCCAAAATGGTACCAATAAAAATTACAGCTTGTCTCAAAAAAAAAAAAGCCCTCACATTGCTCTGTTCATGGAAAAATAAAAAAAAGTTATAGGACTTTTAATGCAGCAATTTAGGGAAAAAAAGATTTCCAAAAAAGGGTTTTCATTGCAGAAAAGTGGGAAAACCTAAAAAAATATAAGAATTTTGGTATCGTTGTAATCGTACCGACCTGCAGAAAAAAATGTATTGTTTCATTTATGCTGCATAATTAACGCTTTTAAAAAAAACCATGGCAGAATTGATGCGTTTTCTCTCCCTACGGTCATAAAAAAAATTGTAAAAGTTTTACAATATAGTCTATGTACCCTAAAATGGCACCAATAAAAACTACTGTTCGCTATGCAAAAAACAAGCCTTTATACGGCCATGTTGACGAAAAAATAAAAAAGTTATGGCTTTTGAAAAATGGAGATGAAAATCCACCAAAAATCGTTGCATCGTTAAGCCCAAAGTAGGCCATGTCCTTAAGGGGTTAAGGAATCATCGCTTAGCTCATTCATGCAGATACATGAACTATTTCAGCTACCACGCAAGGAATTTTATAAATATTTGCAAGTATGACACTTCCTTACCCCATTTACTGTTCCAACTATAACATCTCTTACAAGTTACAAGCCCTTCCTATATAATGCTGAAAATCAATCCAAGGGTATCTCTAAGTCATATGCAGCGCTATCAAGCTGCTCTCCTATTCCTGTGCTCCTCCTTAAAACTAAGTGGGAAGAGGACCTTCAGAAAACTTTCACCGAACACCAATGGTCAGAAATATACCCACTTAGCTCTAAATTTTCTCATTGTCTGCATCACCTGGAAACAAACAGAACCTTTATTTCCGACCTTGTGCATGTGCAGAAGCATAGATTATTAGTGATTCATACTAAATACTGTAGTTCAGACCACCATCTATCTACTTGTTACAATTTTTTTTGTTCACTGTTCTCTTTATTTTATTATATATCTAATATTGTAATTTGCATGATATTTATTTTGTTATTATTATTCATCAATAATTAATGAAAGAAGTAAAATTATTTGGAATTAAATACATTAACATCACTTTCATGTGAGATAAACTTGATCGAAAACTGCAGAATATATATTATCCCTTTATCCGCCATAGGTAACTTGGTTGTTCACGGCTGCATTTTTATTTTCTGTTTAGCTGTTCCACCAGAGGAGCAGGCAAACACAAAACAACGGTTACATTTAGGTTCCCATTGATTTTAATGAGAACTGAAGTGCTTTAGTTCAGCTCAGTTTCCTTCCATTCTGTTTGACTTCTGTTTTTTGAATGGAAATAACAGCGTAGATTTCTACACCACCGTTTCCATTAAAAATGTGGAAATTAAACTGTAAGAGAGTTCCATATTTTTTTTTTCACATCGTAGTCAATGGGTGACAGAACTGTATGGATAAGTTTCCGCTTAGCTCTATTTTTGATGTCCGTTTATTAGATCCATGTTTAAATGAGCATTGAACAGAAGGTAAGAAAGACAAAAGAATACAAAAAAGGATCAATTAAAAACAGATGCAAACAGATCAAAATGGAAATAAACTGATAGACAGATATATCTACCAGGTCCATTAAGAATTAAAAGACAATGAAGAAAACAGAAACTGTGGTTTAAGTTTGCTTTTGTTTTAAATCCGTTTTGCTATCAATTTTTTTTTTTAAAGGATCCGTTAAAAGCAAAAAGCAAAACCCGATGTGAACGAGCCTTTACAGGGAGCACACATTTCAAGAAAGGTTTTATAAATACATTCTGCAATCTAAATATCATCTTGATAAAATAGGCAAATCTAGTTTTATGAGCTCCAAATATACAATAGAAACACTGTAAAGCTAATTCAGATATCTGTTTCCAGTGATGTCACTGTAGAACATCCAGAATCACGAATATACTGAAGTAGCATCAATAGCATCAAGTAGTAGTAATGATAAGACTTATCTCAAAAACCCATTATGACAAACTCCCTACTATATTCACTATTATGTATAATGATGTAGCAATATATTTAAATATAAACATATTTTCTATCCATGGAGGTATAAACATACATGAACAGTAAGAACAATGCAGTAGTACTTTTGCAAACAATCTTAAGCAGGGCAGCATAGTCTGACAAATCCGCTTTAAGGGCAGTCTAAATGACTTGTGAGTCAACTGTACTATAAAAGAATACAGTTGACTCACCAAGCAGCATTCTCATATGGGACCTCTACGGGATACACAACAAAAGTCCAATAGATGTGAGTATTACCTCTGAGACTCACACGTATCACTAGTTCTAATCTAGTCCCACCACCCATGGACCAGCAGAATGCAGTGGCTGGGGAAGGCCAGAATCCACAGAAAAAGCCAAGTGAGCATCCCCACACTTCCGCCACAACTCTCATAAATGTCAACGAGTTACACAAACAGTGTAGAATGGCAAGCTATATTATTTCCATAACTCAGGGGCTGCAGAAACCACATAGTTTCATAACTCCCATTGAGTTTCTTGGGAGCCACTGACATAGCGCAGCGATGCCCGCACGGCCATACCTGCAAATACTGTCCATCCCCAGTGGACACACCCAGCCAGGCTACGGTGGTGGAGGTCAAAACTCAAGACAGGGGTCTATCGATGCTCTATGACACATCCCATAAACATGCTACAAAAGTCCCATATGGGAACACCTCCCAAGTGCTGATACATGTCACTTTACTGGTGATGGAGGAAGCGAGAAGAACCACTCCCTGCCATTGAATTGAAAGGATTTTCTATAACTACGTCTTCTGAATCCTTTAATTTATCTTATAAACCAAACTGCAATATATTTTTAGTTCCTTTTGGGCTAGTTCTATACTATTCTGCTCTTAAACAGAACTGTAAAGTCTGATGGAAGATCCATTCTAAGGGGAAATGGCAAGAATTCACTTTCATGCATACATGGACGGTACTTAGATAATACAAACAATTAAACACATAAACCAATATAAAAAAGTTCAAAAGTTAGAAGTTCACTTTCTAAGGAAATTGCCAAATTTTCTGCATCCCATAGTCTCTGGATAAAAACTGCTCTAAAAATGTTAAAAGCAATTCTGGTCCAAGTTAGATCTGCATGAAATTAAGTGATTAGAGGATAAAGAAACTTTTGGAAGAAATACATGACTATTACAGTACTCTCACTCAGTTCATTGGGGACCACCCTAGGACTTTACACCATAGAGAGTATCCCCAAGTAACCATTGCTAAGTCCTACAGAGTGATAAAAATGATGGGATAGACCTCGCTCTGCAAGAAGGCTTGGTATATATGTTTTCTAGACTGCTAATTGCAGAACTTAAATAGGGAGATACTAAATGTTTGTAGAAAAAACAGTGTCGGCAGGATTTTGCTGTTAGGCCCCGGGCTCTGTATCTGCGTTGTAATCTACAGTCCATTCTAGTCAGCAAAGTTATATACTAGGAAACATAACTCGGGAGTGAAATACTTACTGGTCCATATGCTACCTATTTCTCTACAAACTCAATGCCAGCAGAGATGGTCAGAAAAATAATGATACTAATGAAAAATGTGTAAAATAAGCAGGCAGCTGGCACTCCGACTTGCTCAGCATAGGAAATATTGGTGGAGAGTTTGTCTTTGACGAAGACATGTTGACTGTCCCCTCAGAACAATCGTCATCAGAAACGTTTGGTCTCTCATTTAAATTCAAGTAATAGCTGGAATACTCTATCCTGAGAAGGATTAGATACAGTATACACCTATGCATACAAGGAGGAATATATCAGCCGTAAGGAAATAAGCAAGAGCACTATCTGCAACATTGGCTGCTGTGAACAGATCCAAAATAGCTTCCAAAGCAATGACTGTGCTTCCGATCGCCTGACCTGATATTAACGACTGGGAGTGTTTAATTGAGAAAAATCCAGTTGTATCAAAAACATTGGCTGTGAGGATGTTTGATGCTCCACTGGGAATGGCTACATATATCAAAGTTAGGGCAAAGAATTCCTGAGTCTAGAATGAAGTATCTACTTTCACCAGCGCTGTGAGGAAAATGAAAATGAACAGCAAGACAACTAATGACGACAGCACTCTGGCCTGGGATGAAATCCTGTTTACAAGGTAGAAATTTATAATAAGGCATGGCACTGATGGTGCTGCTGAGGCTATGCTCAACCTCAGGTCAGGCTAAGGACTTGCAAGGGGCTTCATATCTCCTTGTTGGAGTTCTACTTTTGTTAAAATAGTGCTGTTGTAATGTACTATCAAACACATCGCTGTAGATTTACAATGTTTTGCAGCTATTAAACTGAAGTTAGGACATTAGCGTATTTGGAATCAATAGATCTTGAATCTGCTGATTATGGATATGACGGCTATGTTATCCTATCAAGTCATGTATATCAGCATAAATAAATAAGGAGAGATGGAATGATGCTAGCAACATGAAAGGTGACTAAGAAACTCCCCAGTATGCAAGAGGTTTTTATTGTGTTAGTCCCTGAAAACCAACAGGAAATAAATAACTAAGAAACCCTTTAATTATGTATCTATGTGGAGGGTTCCCTCTTTACTTCATAGAGCCCTGATGGTGGACAGAGTTTATAATACCAAATGCTAATCTTTTTCAGTTGCTAGACACTTGCTTCTTAGCAACAAACTACAAATGTACTCGTTGTAGGTGCTATTATAAATGCTGAGATGCTGACAGTTTGTAGTCTGTTGCCAGGAATCACTGGCATGCACTAAATATAAGTGAGGATGAAATTGGAGAGAAGAATGTATGACCTGCATTCCAGACATACATAGTGCTCATAGGACCCCATAGCAAAGATCAGAATTGCTTCCCCATAAAAAATAAATCTATTGGATACATATCTATAATACAACGTTTATAACACATTGGGCTCACATACCGTGGCTCAGCTCTGGTGTACCTCTATATAATGCAACCACCATATTCCAGTTCCACAAAGTGATAGTAACTACAGTTACATCCTGTGATCACAGGTGACAGCTTCTCTGACGGAATTCATCCACTTTCATTTTTTCTCTTTTTCTGGGCCCAGACCACCATAAAGGCTTTTTCCATCCATAACTCATCTCTACATATTCTCCCCAACCCACTGATACCAATAGTAACCATCTCAGTTCCAACCCCCCACTCCCAATACTAGTGTCTTCTCAAAGTAATAGCTCTCCATCTGTAGCCGCAGTAGTAAAACTGCCCCCTCTGCAGGCCCAAAATAATATGCCCTCTCTGTAGCTCCACAAATGCCCATCTGTGGTTCAACAAATAAGTGCCCCCCCCCCATGTGGCCTCACAAATTAATAAGCCACTCGTTTTTTTCCCATTCATTATGTAGCTATGCCCCGAATATATATAAGTGGTCAGCTATTCCTTTCTATCTGAAACTCCCAGTTTCTTTTTCCTCAGATGGTCATGTGATCTCAGTTCTGACCAGCTCAGATCTACTTGGGATTATGCTGTCTGAAGCTAGTCAATTTCACAGCCAGTTTTATTCTGTTACATGGACTCTACCACAGAAACGGCCTAGAAGGGAAAACGGGCACTCTTATCACAGTCACTGAAAATGATCACATGGCTTCCATCGCACAGTTATAATAGAAAAGATCACAGCTCATCCTCCTGATTGTATACTTGTGGTCTGCAGCTTATTTAGGTGAATATAAAATCTAATGATAATTAAATTGTTCTCCAAGGAGGTAGAAATGGTATAGCCTCTAGATAATGCTGCTCTGGTGCATCTGAGAACTGATGTGAAAGTTAAACCAATAATCTCGCCATCTTGATGGTGCAATGGATCCTGATAAGCATCAGACAGGCAGCTGCACTGCATAGAAATAGCTGCAATACACAGAAGAGACCCCAGAGTCTGAAAGACAATAAGGTGTGGGTGGCAAGGATGGAAAAATATGTTTTAGCTGGAGTGGCCCTTTAATTGTATTCTCTCTGTCCCTCACCCCCCCCCCCCCCACACACACACACTTTGGCCAACAGCAGCACAACAACCTTTTACTCATGCTACTGCAAGATGCCGCTCTTTGCACTGCTTCGTCCAACTCTTCCTCTGCCTCATGCTCTCAGTATGAACAGGGAAGGAGTTGAAATAAGTATTACATGGAGCCACACAAATATCTGCCAGTAAGCATGAATTAACAAGGCCCACAGAGTCACCAGGTGAGCCTCGCTGTTCCATGGACCCCTTAGCAACTGTGTGGTCTGCCACCATTGGCGGCATGCTACTGCCTGCATTGTTTGCCAGATATCAAAGTGTACAGTGGGTCTAAGACCTGTATGCAAGTCTCGAATTAACATAAATATCCACCTATTGAAACAATATCATTTTAGGTATAAGATTTCCATGGCATGAATTTTGTAATATACTGTATCTTTGTAGATGTCAGAGTTGTGCTTTTCTGATACAGAGCTCCAAATTTACTGTATAGACATAGAATTAAACAAGAAAATTCTGGTTGCATGCAGATACCACTAGGGGGAGACTTCTACGTGGCATTAAGCCAAATTACAAACCGTATGAATCAGGCTTCCGTAGTGGTGGTTGTCGGCAGAATGTTATCAATTAGCTCTGTGTCAATGATAGAGATTTGGAGCGCATGATCAAAAAGCAAAAAGTTATCACCAATATAAATATATGTTAAAGCAACCCTCTGGTTTCAGGGAAAATTCTGGCCTGGGAATGGAGGATGCAGGGGGTATATCTTCTGCACTTGTTCTTCCCATCTGATCCACTGGTTCTGGTCACAGTTTTAGGACATTCAAGAAGGCCACTGCAATTTTCTCTCTTGCTAATGCACATTGTGCACTGTTCTCTGATTGGCCCATGCTAATCACATAAACAATAATGGCCAATCAGAGAGCAGGTATAGTGCATTAGTAGTCTAACAATACCAATATACTATGGGGAATTGGGTAGTCTGAAGATTGTCCCAAAAATGGGACCGAAAACCAGCAGATTGGACTTATGGCTGAGAACAGGTGCAGGTCATATACTCCTTCCTTCTTCTAGTTAACATACAAAATGAAGTTATCATTTTTATCTACCGTATGAATATGCACATACTTTATAGCATGATGACATCATAGGCACAACACATTATGTCATTGGCAGGTAGGTGTTGGGAACAGGTACAGCTTTTGCATTAAGACTTCAAGCAATGTATCTGGCTAGCACACAACTTGTTTATTGTGCTATGCAGAGTCAGTCCAAGTCAATGGATGAAAACAATGTTGCAGATGTGTCATTTTCTTGTTTTATTGGTTTGGTATCGTGCTTAATCTTGATAAGAGACTCCAGTATCCTGGAAGGAATTTCATTAACCAGCTGTATTGCTTTTCATCCCAAGCAGTAATAGATATATAAATAACAGGAGATTTGCTCTCTGATTTCTGGTGTAAGATTTACAGAAAAACAGAGGCAGACTGCAGGTGTACGGGCTGAATAGTTGGTAATAGATACAACGTGAATTAGGATGTAATTACTATATTTGTATCATGGAAAGCTCACTTTGTGAGAATTTACTGCACAATATCCAATCTTCTCAGAAATATACATATATGCATTCACGACTGCAGGTTTGCAGTTTTTTTGGGTCTTATGAAAACCTTCAGGATATTGAAGATTCCATCAATGTAATACATTTTCAATATGTGCATTAAATTAGAACTGTCAGCTGTTCTTACAAGACTGTTTTAGTAAATGCCATAATTTCTCATTAAAGAGGTTTTCCAGGACTTTAGTATTGATGACCAATTCTCAGGATAGGTTACCAGTAGTTGTTTGGCAGGGATCTGCTGCTCAGGGCCCCTGAAAATCAGCTGGTATTGGGCCAGCTGCCAGTGGGAACGAAGTCAGAAGCTGACACTCCATCCCCACTGCAGAAACTCAATTTGATAATTTCAGGCACAGCTCCCATTGATTTCAATGTAATAGCAATATAGGCAGCTTTAATGTGCATGGAGCTGTCAGCTTCCGGCTCCGTAAAGTCAAGGAAAACTCCTTTAAATTCTGAAGTATCTTTTCTTAGAATCTCAAGTAACCTATTCATCTGAAGCATATATGTAAAACTAGCTGATATACCCGGCTTCGCCCGAGTTAATTTGGTACTGGTGTTTATCTGGTGTTCACAGGGAAAATCTTATGAAGTCGTGGTTACTTTAGAGATACTGAGGAAAAACATATGTTCACCATTTTGCATAGTTCTCTGCTTTACCCAGGAAACACCACAGGGAGGTAACCATGCGACATTTCCTTCATATAAAATGACATCAGGAAGTGAGAGAATTAGATTCCGTACGTAAAATTTGGACACTAATTCTTTTGCGCTTAGAATTGAATAATGGAGTTGGGACCCATTAGCTTCTCCTATTTATGACATAATCAATGCTCGTGCCAAATTTCCAGTTTCTATGACACTGGAAAGTGAAAAAATTACATTCCACACGTAAAATTTTGACGCCAATTCTTTTGCGCTAGCATTGAATAATCGAGTTGGGACCCATTAGCTTTTCCTATGTATGACATAATCAATGCTCGTGCCAAATTTCACGTTTCTATGACACCGGAAAGTGAAAAAATTACATTCCACACGTAAAATGTGGACGCTAATTCTTTTGCGCATAGAATTGAATAATCGAGTTGGGACCTATGAACTTTTCCTATTTATGACATAAACAATGCTCGTGCCAAATTTCCTGTTTCTATGGCACTGGAAAGTGAAAAAATTACATTCCGCACGTAAAATTTCGACGCCAATTCTTTTGCGCTAGAATTTAATAATCGAGTTGGGACCCATTAGCTTTTCCTATTTATGACATAATCAATGCTCATGCCAAATTTCCCGTTTCTATGACACCGGAAAGTGAAAGAATTAAATTCCGTACGTAAAATTTGGACGCTAATTCTTTTGCACAAAAAATTGAATAATGGAGTTGGGACCCATTAGCGTTTCCTATTTATGACATAATCAATGCTCGTGCCAAATTTCCCGTTTCTATGACACCGGAAAGTGAAAAAATTACATTCCGCACGTAAAATTTGGACGCTAATTCTTTTGCGCATAGAATTGAATAATGGAGTTGGGACCCATTAACTTTTCCTATTTATGACATAATCAATGCTTGTGCCAAATTTCCCGTTTCTATGACACCGGAAAGTGAAAAAATTATATTCCGCACAGAAAATTTTGACGCCAATTCTTTTGCGCATAGAATTGAATAATCGAGTTGGGACCTATTAACTTTTCCTATTTATGACATAATCAATGCTCGTGCCAAATTTCCTGTTTCTATGACACCGGAAAGTGAGAAAATTAGATTCCGTACGTAAAATTTGGACGCTACTTCTTTTGCGCATAGAATTGAATAATCGAGTTGGGACCCATTAGCTTTTCCTATTTATGACATAATCAATGCTCGTGCCAAATTTCCCGTTTCTATGACACCGGAAAGTGAAAAAATTACATTCCGTACGTAAAATTTCGACGCCAATTCTTTTGCGCTAGAATTGAATAATCGAGTTGGGACCCATTAGCTTTTCCTATTTATGACATAATCAATGCTCGTGCCAAATTTCCTGTTTCTATGACACCGGAAAGTGAGAAAATTAGATTCCGTACGTAAAATTTGGACGCTAATTCTTTTGCGCATAGAATTGACTAATCGAGTCGGGACCCATTAGCTTTTCCTATTTATGACATAATCAATGCTCGTGCCAAATTTCACGTTTCTATGACACCGGAAAGTGAAAAAATTACATTCCGCACGTAAAATGTGGACGCCAATTCTTTTGCGCATAGAATTGAATAATCGAGTTGGGACCTATGAACTTTTCCTATTTATGTCATAATCAATGCCCGTGCCAAATTTTAAGTTTCTATGACATTGGGAAGTGACAGATTTAGATTATGTACGTAAAATGTTGACGCCAATTCTTTTGCGCTAGAATTGAATAATCATGTTGGGACCCAATTTCTTTTCCTATTTTGGAGATAATCTATGCTTGTGCCAAATTTCATGTTTCTACGATATCGGGAAGTTGGAGAACTTTTGGCGAGTCAGTCAGTCAGTCAGTCAGTCAGTCAGTGAGTCAGCCAGTCAGTCAGTGAGTCAGTCAGTCAGTCAGTGAGGGCTTTCAGCTTTATATATATAGATAACAACCGTGTGTTACTATTCCCCTTCTCTTTTAGACAGCGATTAAGTCTCCTCTCAGCCATCTTTTTTTGCCAGCTAAACATTCCTAGATCCTTTGTCCTTTCCTCACAAGTCATTATTTGCAGACGGCTCACCATCCTGATAGCTCTTCTTTGAACTTGCTCCAGTTTGTCTTTTTAAAATTGGGGTGCCCAGAACTGGACACAGTATTCCCAATGAGGCCTGACTAAGGAAGAGTAGAGAGTGATAATTTCTTCTCTTAAAACACAGCCAAGAATTGTGTTTGTCTTGTTTGCTGCTGCATCACACTGTTGACTAATGTTCAGTCTGTGATCTATTAGTATATCCAAGTCTTTTTCACATCTGCTGCTTTTTATTCCTCCCATTCTGTATGTGCTTTTTCCATTTTTCTTGGCCAGATGTAGGACTTTGCATTTCCGCTTGTTAAATTCCATTTTGTTAGTCGCTGTGCACTGTTCAAGCTTGTCTAGATCTTTTTGAATCCTCTCTTCTTTAGTGTTAGCTATCCCTCTTAGCTTTGTATCGTCTGCAAATTCGATCAGTTTCCCTTCAATTCCCTAATTTATGAAAATGTTGAACAACACTAGGCCCAAGACAAAGCCTTGTGGTACTCCAGTTGTGACAATCTTCCAGTTGATGTGCAGCCATTTATGACCATGCTTTGAGCACAATTGTAGGGACCTGGACTGGCCCTACAGAATAGAAGTACTTTACCTGTAAGTTAAGAGCAACTGTTCTAACTACCAGTTCCTACTAAAAAGGGTAGTTATGCTGGAAGTCAGGGAAAATAAAGAGTTAAGGTTGTTTAGACACCATCGTAAATCATGTAGTTGGACCCGAGGTGTGACAAGTGAGGAAAAAAGGAGGGAACTTCTGCCTCATTTTATGGTGCACAGTTAGAAATTCTATGTCTTGGGAGATGGAAGTCATGGGGAAATGACTTCAAAGTGAGTCGGGGATGAGATCAGTTGCAGTGATGGATGGAGAGTGATAAGCAGGGCGGAGGAATGGCTGCAGCTAGGCTTCTTTCTCCTCTGTCCTGCTGTATTTAGAGATGCATTATGTAAACTTTAAGAAATCCTGTGTGCAGCAGCTCATAAATTACCTTGATGCTGAGAAAAACTGTTTGTTTTTCCAAAGCTGAAGTCTGTTCAAGCCAGCTTTGCTTTCTACCGGACAGCAATACAGCCACAAGCTTCAGACAAGCAGAAGAGAATCTTCATAGAAATTTTGTGAGTACTAAAGAAAACTTGAGCACAGTGTTTAATGGGGGGCAATCTACTGTTAGTCGGAAGAAAGGGGTATTTTTCATCAGTTCTCTCTCTATAGCTCTCCTTTAGCTCACATGCTGCCTCCTCAAAGTTTGTTTGTCCCTGTATAAAGTGTTAAACTGTATATACACAAGTTCTATATGCAATTTCTGGTGCTTAATATTAATGCAGACAGCCACATGCCTAAAAGTTAATGGTGTGTCTGTTATTTACTTACATATGTGTGTTAGTCTTATTTCACTACTAAGCGCTTTTAATCCAGGCACTGGCGTCACAATCACCTAATTCCATTAGTTGTCCAGATCCTGTTGTATACCTTCAGTGGTGTGCAAGACTACAAAGAGTGTGCTACATTCATCACCACCATGACACGGCTCGTCAGCAACTTCTTAGAAACCACTCAGAGAGTGCAAGCTTCTTCCCACTTGTCGTCTGTTGCACAATCACTCCACCTAACAGTTGCCTTGTCAATCCCATATTTAGTCATTTTTTAATAAGGATGGTATGAGGTAAATTTATTCCATTAATTCATACATTTCCAGCAGGAATAACAGAAGAATGCACAAGGCACAGTTGTTCTCCAATGAGAGAATACAGGCACTGTGTATAGGTCTGACAGTTTTTTTAACAGATGAATCTTTGTAATGAGATTCTACAAAGCAATGATCCAATATAACACAGAGTGGCCATTAAATAGGTACGAGGGATGGTCATGAAGATAGTAAAATATTCCAAAGATTTCTGAACAGGACCACTCCATTTGCATATACCACTGTTAGCAGTGTCAAATTCCTGGGTCTTGATGCAAAATCCCCAAAGAAGGCAGCCCTGGAGGTCTCTATTTGCTCTCTTTCATCCTTTATTCTTCATTACTATTCTTAAATGGGTTGCCCATGAGTAACTATTACATTTCTTTGTTAAATTATGTAAAACATCCTAATTTTTCAATTGGAATTGATTTAAAGAAAAAGTTCTTGTGCATAGATATTGCAGTTACACAATTGCTATGGCATTTCCCGTTGTTCTCATGTTTTGCTCTAAGAATGCCCACCTCGTGTATTAGTGCTGGTGGTCACACATGCTCAGTAGCACAGTCCCAACACCTGGACCCTCTTGTAGACCGACAGAGTGATTTTTTCTATTCTTTAAACCAGTACTGAAAATATTAGGTGGGTGGTCACCGATACTTTCTGTCAGCGGAGGAGAGAGCAAATTATCCAATGTCGTATGTCTTCTGACATTATAATTTAAGCATTTACAAATTCGACATTGGAAGATGTCCCACAGAGTTTTCTAACTGTATTTTAATGGCCGCTCCACTGTCAGAGCCTATCTGACTTGTTACCTCATACAGTCCTGGCTTTAGCCAGCAGATAGCACTGATGTATAACGTCATGAAAAGTGTATGTCCCCAGGAAACCTAACAAACACATTGCATCGTAAAGGGTTAGAGAACCTGTCTTTAATTTTCAGCCCCATAAATTACGGGGAGTCTAGTGAGCTGCATTTCAAGCTCCACAAAGTTGGCACTCGCTCAGAGCTTGACTCTTTCCAGACGACTCTGTGCACTTGCTCTCCCATTACTCTTTATGGTAGAGCACATGTACAGAGCCTTCTAAAAAAAAAGTAATGCTCTGTGTATGCATCAACTTCATGAGGACACAACGCAGGAACGGGGTACATGAAACACAGCTCCCTTCACTGTAACTTCCCTCACCTTTGAGACCCATAATGTAGCTCACAGAACTCAAAGTGATAACAGGTTCTCTTTAAATCATGTTCTTAGCACCAAAGCATGACTAAGAGCTGCTGTGACAGCTTGAAACGCATCAGATTATCGCTCCATTGTATGTCCTTCCTGTTGGGATTTTAAGATGTCTCAATAGAGCTGTGATTTTATGGATGGTGAATCCCTTTTTTCCATCTTCAGCAATTGCAAGTCTGTGCATCTGCAGTGTCCATGGAGCAGGCCCTCAGCCTAGGAGACAGCGGGGTAGAGTTTGCCACGTGGCTGTACCATCTCCGACCCTGAGGGAAGCATGGGACCCATCCAAGTAAACGAGGGCAGGCTTTGCAAAGGGGGTAACCCAATACATGATTTACCTTGGCAGTCAGTTGTCATGGGTGATGCCACCGTTCCTTCCTCTGCGATTAATCCGGACGATGAAATAAAGGGTCTACACACACAGAGAATGTTTAATTGCAATGGTCAGAAGTACTCCTTTATTTTCAAGACTTATTTACAGTTCCATAGAAGTACACTTCATGCCAGCAGGAGAACAGTGCAGAAATCACAAGGTGCCCAGAGGAATCTACAGTCCCAGTTATCTGTAGGGCTCTGGTCCTGGTGCAAACTCCTTTCAAACTCTCCAGCTCTCTACCAGTCTGCAATCACGTTGGCAGGCACTCTACGCTGCAGTGGCGATCCTACTCTCTCTTTCCTTCTCTCTGTCAGTGGCGTTGGATACCACTGGCAACCACTGGGTGCAGCAGTCCCTGGGAAGGCTAAGATTACCTCTCAACTGCTTCCAATCCTAGCCACACAGAAGTGAAGGTGTCTTTGTGGCTCTTTCGCATCCAGCCTGACTGACTGGCAGACAACTCCAACTACTCTACCTCATGCAAACACCTTGCATTTACATACATAAAGCATGATCATGTGACAAACAACTAGATACAATTCTCAGACATAATTACATACCAGACAGTTAACCCATTCAATGCTGCTGGTGAACTGCTTCATTTTTTCTGTGAAGCAGCCCATACACTTTCATTAACTGTCAGACAAACAATTGTTTAACTGACAGCTATTTCCATTGGCTACCAGGTTGGCCGAATGTTCATGTATTTTGTGACAAGTCGGGGATTACTCGCTTCTGGATCGCCGTCCACACAGTCAGGAAGTGGCGCACCTTGCACACAAATATGCTCCAGCAACAGAATATTTTACCTTACCTCTCTCTAGCTACCAGACTGCCTATCTAGCACCCTCTGCAGGCCAGTCTGACATTGATAAAGGCCGTAGGCTGCATCACACTTTTTCTTTTTCCTTTGAGCCTCCACGGTCAAAACTCCAGGCTCGGGGGCCTCTATGTGTGGGGCTATCACTGCCACTTTCTTCATGTTGTGAAATACTAACAACATTTTCATTTTTCTGTGTTCTTAATGATTTTCTCTTCAGTCTGATTACTAGGCATCACCTCTGCAACTTCTTTTACAGGACTTTCTTTACCTGTAACTTCTGAGGCATCTTTCCTAATCTCTACTTTACTGGCCTTCTTTGCTTCAGCAGTTTCACCTTCTGCCTTCTCTTTGGTAACTTGAAATTCAGAGTATTGCTCACTCTCCATCTGTAGCTCAGCTCTCACTTTCTCAATGGCTTTTCCCTGGTTTACAGAGGTGATTTCTTCCCTCCAGAATTTCCCAGTCTCTATAAACTGTTCACCTGTAGCGCCCAGGTCACCTTTGCATAATTTAGCATGCTTCACTGTTTGTGTCTCATTTTCACAATTTTTCAGCATGGAATTTTCTTTCCCATCTGAACTGGGCCCTAGTCTTTGAATCTCCTTTTCAGCAATATGACCCTTTGACTCCCAGAGTTTCATCTTTACGTTTAAATTCTTAGCAGACTTTTGAAATAATAACTTTTTCTTCTGACCCCACCTTCAGGGTCCGCGTCAAGGTTAGCGCTGCAGTCTCTTTCTTAATATTCTCCAACAGGGTCTCCATTCCTTGTACCGGTTGTTGGAACACACCTTTTAGCTTTTCCCATATCAGGGTTCTCTTTTCAGCATCTGTCTTAGCGCTAATCCAGTCTTGCATTTCAGTGTGCACCCACTTGTTAACTCGTTCTTTTGGAACTTTAGGAAACACTGCTTTTTCCTCATTAATCCAGTGTTCACACATCTTCTGTTTCTTCTACCAGCTGGACACCATCTGACATTGGTAAACAAGCTCTACGCTAATGTCTTCCACTTCCCGCTGAAGACTCACTGTAAACTTCTCAAGTTCATCATTTCCACTGTAAACTTCTTAAGTTCACACTTCCACTCCTTCTAGGATTTCACTGTCTTGCTCTTCAACCGTCACCCAGATGCAAGGTTCTCATCCAGTTCCTCTTCCAGAACTGACACCTGCGCCTGAAGTGGTGCAATCTGCTCTGACAGATTCCTCTTAGTTTCCGCATCTTTCTCTAACTGCTTGAGGAACACATCTCTCTCATCTTGCATAGTCTTCAGGTGTGCACTAAGACCAAGCCTCTACTGCATCTCTTCTTGTATCAGCCTCTGAGACTCTTCAGTCTGACCTTGCAGCTCCAGCTGCAGTCTATTCACCTGCTCAGACAACTCTATCTGCACTCTGTCACCTTCAGTAACTTTTTCTTGTAGCTTTTGAAGCTGCATCTCTACTGCATTTTTCTTGCATTCAAATTCATGTTTATCTTCCAACAACACCTTCACCTTTTGGGTCAGCTCATTATACTTACTTTTCAAGGTTTCTTTCACCTTTTTAGTTTGCTCCAATTGCTTGGACAGTTCCCCCACAACTAGAGCATGACTCAGTTCAAGCTCCTGCGTCTGGGTTTCATGTAGTTTAGCTTTCTCATCCAAGGTAATCTGTAGCTGGGACACCAGTCTCTCATGAAGCGCTTCCTGGTTTTCCTTGAAACCTAGTCTGTCTTTCAAGATCTCTGCTTGCTTCTCTACCTGACTGCAAGCAGCTTTCTCCATTTCCAGCTTTTCCTTAAGCTGACTTAGCTGGGACTCCAATTCACCATTTTTATTTGCTAACTGTATTTTCAACTCTGCAACTTGATTCTGCAAACCTGTAGTTTGATTCCATGCATCTGTAGAAGCTCTTTCTAACTTGCAACACGTTACCTCCAACTCTTGAGTTTTCATTTGCAGTTCCCTATAGTCCAGTTTATACTGTGCCTCCAGACATTCTCTGCGATCAGCCTCATCTCTGGCTACATCTCCGAGGTCTTCCATCTAATCATGGGCTTTTGAAAGACATCCCTCATACTTATTTTTCTCCCTTCTCATTTCTTCTAAGCTCTGTTCACACTGAACATTCTTCTGTTCTAGCAACACCCTGTGTTTAGCTTCCTGCTTAGCCAATCTCCCAAGGTGCTCATTCTCCTTTAAGAGAGCTGCATTCTCTGCTTACAGCTGCTCCGCTTCCTAGAGAATACTTTCCTTCTCTATCTGGAATTTTCTTGTCTGCTCCTCTGCTAACAGCCTTTGCCTCTTGGCCTCTTCTCCAAGCAGACACAAGTTGGCCCTTTCTTTTTCCAACTGCACATCATATCTTTTATTAGCAGTTTGCCATGCTTCCTCAAGAAACTTTATGTTTATGTAAGCTTGCATCGGTGCAAATCCTTCCTGAATTCTAAGCAAGCCTTCGCAGTCTGTCTTACCCTGGACTTCAGAATCTGCACTGACTGCACTTTCTAGCTCTTTGCTAGAAGCAGCATTTTTTCTCTTCTTGTCACCTTTAACACTATTTGTCAATAATGCATTGATGCAGTTTGCTTTCACTACTCCTCTCTTTCACTAGAGGCATATCTGTGCTGACTCTCATCTGGGCATCAGCTGCACTCCCTACAGCAACCTGTTCACATCCTGACTTCATTTGGGGAACATAACTACACATATTAGGCACATAATACATCCCACAATTTCCTACACACATTTCAGGGTTAATGAAATGTTTCTGCAACACATTATCCACAATACAGTTTTTGGACTTCTTTCCACTAGAGATGAGCGAGCATACTCGTCCGAGCTTGATACTCGTTCGAGTATTAGGGTGTTCGAGATGCTCGTTACTCGTAACGAGTACCATGCGGTGTTCGGGTTACTTTCATTTTCTTCCCTGAGAAATTTGCGCGCTTTTCTGGCCAATAGAAAGACAGGGAAGGCATTACAACTTCCCCCTGCAACGTTCAAGCCCTATACCACCCCCCTGCAGTGAGTGGCTGGCGAGATGAGGTGTCACCCGAGTATTAAAATCTGCCCCTCCCGCGGCTCGCCACAGATGCATTCTGACATTAGTTCAGGGAAAGTGGTATCTTGATGGAGCTGCTATAGGGAGAGTGTTAGGAGTATTTTAGGTTTCAAGAACCCCAACGGTCCTTCTTAAGGCCATAGAAATCGCAGATCGCACCTATGTGCGATCTGCGATTTCTGTTCTCTTCTCTATATGCGCTCAATGGGGTCGGCGGCAGCAGCGCCGACCCCATTGAGAACATATAGAAGACAAATCATTCTTCTCTGCCACAGCTGTTACAGCTGTGGCAGAGAAGAACGATGTTTGCCCATTGAATTCAATGGAGCCAGCAATACAGCAGGTTCCACTGAAAGCAATGGGCTGCCGGCGTGCGCGGGGATGAATTGTCGGGAAGGGCTTAAATATATAAGCCCTTCCCTGCAATTCATCCAGAAATGTGTTACAATAAAAATATATACCGGTGTATAAGGCGACGGGGCGTATAAGACGACCCCCCAACTGTCACCTTATACGCCGGCAATACAGTGGAGCAAAGAATAAAAATCATTACTCACTTCTTCTGACGTTCTGCGGCGCTGCTGCAGGCTGTCGCTCCCTCCTGGTTCCCGCAGAGCATTGATTTCTCTACGAAGGGCTTTAAATCCCCGCCTCCAGAAACACACGTGCCTTCAGCCCATCACAGCCAATGACAATGATGTCATTGAATGGCTGTGATTGGCTGTGTTTCTGGAGGCGGGGATTTCAAGCCCTGCGTCCAGAAAGCAATGCTCTGCCGGGAACCAGGAGGGAGCGACAGCCGGCAGGAGTGGCGCAGAACATCAGAAAAAGTGAGTAATGATTTTTATTCTTTGCTCCACTGTATTGCAGGCGTATAAGGTGACAGTTGGGGGGTCGTCTTATACGCCCCGTCGCCTTATACGCCGGTATATATTTTTATTGTAACACATTTCTGGATAAATTGCAGGGAAGGGCTTATATATTTAAGCCCTTCCCGACAATTCACCCTGCGATCGCCGGCAGCCCATTGCTTTCAGTGGAACCTGCTGTATTGCTGGCTCCATTGAATTCAATGGGCAAACATCGTTCTTCTCTGCCACAGCTGTTACAGCTATGGCAGAGGAGAACGATCTTTACGCTGACAGTGCGGGGGGGGGCCCACTCTTGCCGCTATTGTGGCTTAATAGTGGGACCTGTGAACTTGAGATGCAGCCCAACATGTAGCCCCTCGCCTGCCCTATCCGTTGCTGTGTCGTTCCCATCACTTTCTTGAATTGCCCAGATTTTCACAAACGAAAACCTTAGCGAACCTTAGCGAGCATCGGCTATATACAAAAATGCTCAGGTCGCCCATTGACTTCAATGGGGTTCGTTACTCGAAACGAACCCTCGAGCATTGCGAAAATTTCGTCCCGAGTAACGAGCACCCGAGCATTTTGGTGCTCGCTCATCTCTACTTTCCACCCAATATACACACTGCAGTTTTCCCAGTACACCTCCTGCTGTGCCCTCAAAGCCCTGCAGTCAGCCTCCAACATAGACCAGTGGGGTTTTACTGGCCACTTTGCCACTGGACATCCGTACATACACAAGTCCATTTGTAGACACCCCCAGTTTGGCTCTTTTTGGTTGCTTCCTGCAACAACTGCCATCTTGACTGCACAGTCAATATGAACAAACCTAAAACAAGTCCATCAACTTGCACAAAAATATGCTCCAGCAACAGAAGATTTCTTTAAATCTGGCTCCTGCCAGCCTTTATTCACAGCACATAACAAATCATACACAGTCCAACATAGCTTGGGGTTCACAACCCACAGGGTGCTGTCACTAACCCCTGCTGGGGCATGTGGAGGGCGTCTTTCTCTATTCAGACTGGGTGACAGACCCAACTGGTCCACACTGGACCTCAGCTTGCAGCTTGTCCTGCACTGCCAAGCTGTAATTTCCCCCTGATGCGGCTTCCTTCACCACCTCTCTGGCTCTCTCAACCAGCGTCTCTCCCTAGTTTCCCAGAAAAAACAGAATATGCAGCAGCACCCCTCAAAAGCCCATAGTTCGGGGTGGGAGAGAGAAAAAAAGCAGCAACAGTAATGTCGTGCGCGCTGGGTCTGAGCCCAGACTTTTCAATGGGCCCAATGGATATCAAATATGCAAACAACAGAGGGGCCAGCAGCACGTACAAAAGGTGCTTGATGTAAGGAGGAGATCCACCGCGTAGTAGAGAGGTAGAAAAAAGCGTACCTTTATTAGATATCCCAGATAAAACACGGACAGCAACGTTTTGGCTATAGGTGCTTGACAAAGGCTAACCTATAGCCGAAAAGCAATCCTGTGTATTTTTTTTCTGATGATGTTCATTGTGCGGGGTAAATAATGCGTTACTTTGATAAATCGGACTTATGGACGCAGCAATACCAAATATGTTTTTAGATTTTTTATTTAGATTTTTCATTATAAATATGGGAAAAGTGAGGGTTTAAACTTTTATTAACTTTTATTTATTTATTTTTTAAATTAATAAAACTTTTTAAAACTTATTTTTACTTTTTCTTATTCCCCGTGGGGAACAATAACTTTTGATTGTCTGATCACTCCTGCGGTATGATGCAATCTAACAGGCAATCTGTAATGGCAGCCCCGGGGGCCTTCAGTAGCCACAGCAATAATAGAGACCTCCACAGTAGCCCCAGCAGTAATACTGATCCCCAACAGTAACCCTAGTAGTAATAGTGACTCCCACAGTAGCCCCAATTGTATTGCGCTCCCCTAAGACCCATATATTTCCCCTCACCCGGTCTTCACAGTGTTGCTGCTCCTCTCAGCGCTGCTGGCAGAAATGTGCACATCTCCTGCCGCACCTCCACCACTCTCCTCTCTTGCAGAACCAAAAAGGATAGTTAAGTGGAAGAAGATCCCGGATGCACACACTGCCATCAGTTTGTGCATCTGTCCACGGCAGAGTGATTACCAGCCAGGGAGCTGAGGCACCCCAGGTGGCAATCCCTATAATGGTGACTAAAGATGAGCGAACGTACTCGGCCGAGCTTGATACTCGTTCGAGTATTAGCGTGTTCGAGATGCTCGTTACTCGTAACGAGTACCACGCGATGTTCGGGTTACTTTCACTTTCATCTCTGAGACGTTAGCGTGCTTTTCTGGCCAATTGAAAGACAGGGAAGGCATCACAACTTCCCCCTGCGACGTTCAAGCCCTGTACCACCCCCCTGCAGTGAGTGGCTGGCGAGATCAGGTGTCACTCGAGTATAAAAATCGGCCCCTCCCGCGGCTCGCCACAGATGCGCTCTGACATAGAGGAGGGAAAGTGGTATCTCGGTGGAGCTGCTATAGGGAGAGTGTTAGGAGTATTTTAGGCTTCAAGAACCCCAACGGTCCTTCTTAAGGCCACATCTAACCGTGTGCAGTGCTGTGGAGGCGGCTTTGTGCAGTGTTGCACTTTTTTTTTTTTTTGGTATATCGGCCGTGCAGAGCATTGCGTCCTGCAGTAATACTCCAGGGACAGAAGTGCGTAGGCAGGGACAGAAGACATATTGATTGAATATAGGCAGTGGGCCTTTGCTAAAAAATTTGGGGCAAAAAATCTATTTGGCCTGCCTGTAACTGTGCTCAGTGTTCTGGGTCTGTCTGTGCTGGGTGTAGTAGTTCTACAAAATCATACGCAGCCAGCTAAGTGTTACAGCAGGCTTGCGCCAAATTATTTCCTGGCTCTGTCTGGGCTGTGAAATCACTGCTGTATTGCAGTCCACAGTGCAACACTCTGCAGTTCTGTGACATACTCCAGGGACAGAAGTGCGTAGGAAGGGACAGAACACATATTGATTGAATATAGGCAGTGGGCCTTTGCTAAAAAATTTGGGGCAAAAAATCTATTTGGCCTGCCTGTGACTGTGCTCAGTGTTCTGGGTCTGTCTGTGCTGGGTGTAGTAGTTCTACAAAATCATACGCAGCCAGCTAAGTGTTACAGCAGGCTTGCGCCAAATTATTTCCTGGCTCTGTCTGGGCTGTGAAATCACTGCTGTATTGCAGTCCACAGTGCAACACTCTGCAGTTCTGTGACATACTCCAGGGACAGAAGTGCGTAGACAGGGACAGAAGACATATTGATTGAATATAGGCAGTGGGCCTTTGCTAAAAAATTTGGGGCAAAAAATCTATTTGGCCTGCCTGTGACTGTGCTCAGTGTTCTGGGTCTGTCTGTGCTGGGTGTAGTAGTTCTACAAAATCATACGCAGCCAGCTAAGTGTTACAGTAGGCTTGTGCCAAATTATTTCCTGGCTCTGTCTGGGCTGTGAAATCACTGCTGTATTGCAGTCCACAGTGCAACACTCTGCAGTTCTGTGACATACTCCAGGGACAGAAGTGCGTAGCAGGGACAGAAGACATATTGATTGAATATAGGCAGTGGGCCTTTGCTAAAAAATTTGGGGCAAAAAATCTATTTGGCCTGCCTGTGACTGTGCTCAGTGTTCTGGGTCTGTCTGTGCTGGGTGTAGTAGTTCTACAAAACCATACGCAGCGAGCTAAGTGTTACAGCAGGCTTGCGCAAAATTATTTCCTGGCGTTCCGTAAGCGAAGTCAGCCTCCAACCACAGGCCAATAAGCAGCACATTTAATTACAGCGTTCATGGTAATACAGCATGCTGAGGGGTAGGGGTAGGCCTAGAGGACGTGGACGCGGCCGAGGACGCGGAGGCCCAAGTCAGGGTGTGGGCACAGGCGGAGCCAGTGCGGTGGCCAGGGGTAGAGGCAGGGCCAGACCAAATAATCCACCAACTGTTTCCCAAAGCGCCCCCTCGTGCCATGCCACCCTGCAGAGGTCAAGGTGCTCTACAGTGTGGCAGTTTTTCACAGAGACGCCTGACGACCGACGAACAGTGGTGTGCAACCTTTGTCGCGCCAAGATCAGCTCGGGAGCCACCACCACCAGCATGCGCAGGCATATGATGGCCAAGCACCCCACAAGGTGGGACGAAGGCCGTTCACCGCCTCCGGTTTGCACCACTGCCTCTCCCCCTGTGCCCCAACCTGCCACTGAGATCCAACCCCCCTCTCAGGGCACAGGCACTACCGTCTCCTGGCCCGCACCCACACCCTCACCTCCGCTGTCCTCGGCCCCATCCAGCAATGTCTCTCAGCGCAGTGTCCAGACGTCGCTAGCGCCACTGTTTGAGCGCGAGCGCAAGGACGCCACCACGCACCCGCACGCTCAAGCGTTAAACGTGCACATTGCAAATTGATCAGCATGGAGATGCTGCCTTATAGGCTTGTGGAAACGGAGGCTTTCAAAAGCATGATGGCGGCGGCGGCCCCGCGCTACTCAGTTCCCAGTTACCACTACTTTTCCCGATGTGCCGTCCCAGGCCTGCACGACCACGTCTCCCGCAACATTGTATGCGCCCTCACCAACGCGGTTACTGCCAAGGTCCACTTAACTACAGACACGTGGACAAGCACAGGCGGGCAGGGCCACTATATCTCCCTGACGGCACATTGGGTGAATTTAGTGGAGGCTGGGACAGAGTCAGAGCCTGGGACCGCTCACGTCCTACCCACCCCCCGAATTGCGTGCCCCAGCTCGGAGGTGGTATCTGCGGCGGTGTATGCTTCCTCCACTAAACCACCCTCCTCCTCCTCCTCCTCCTCCTCCTACGCGACCTCTGTCTCGCAATCTAGATGTGTCAGCAGCAGCAGCTCAGCGGTGGGCAAGCGTCAGCAGGCCGTACTGTAGCTACTCAGCTTAGGAGAGAAGAGGCACACGGCCCACGAACTGCTGCAGGATCTGACAGAGCAGACCAACCGCTGGCTTGCGCCGCTGAGCCTCCAACCGGGCATGGTCGTGTGTGACAACGGCCGTAACCTGGTGGCGGCTCTGCAGCTCGGCAGCCTCACGCACGTGCCATGCCTGGCCCATGTCTTTAATTTGGTGGTTCAGCGCTTTCTGAAAAGCTACCCACACTTGTCATACCTGCTCGGAAAGGTGCGTCAGCTCTGCGCACATTTCCGCAAGTCCCACACGCACGCTGCCACCCTGCGGACACTGCAACATTGGTTTAATCTGCCAGTGCACCGACTGCTGTGCGACGTACCCACACAGTGGAACTCTACGCTCCACATGTTGGCCAGGCTCTATGAGCAGCGTAGAGCTATTGCGGAATACCAACTCCAACATGGGCGGCGTAGTGGGAGTCAGCCTCCTCAATTATTTACAGAAGAGTGGGACTGGTTGGCAGCCATCTGCCAGGTCCTTGGAAACTTTGAGGAGTCTACCCAGATGCTGAGCGGGGATGCTGCAATCATTAGCATCACCATTCCTCTGCTATGCCTCTTGAGAAGTTCCCTGCAAAGCATAAAGGCAGATGCTTTGGAATCGGAAACGGAGGTGGGGGAAGACAGTATGTCGCTGGATAGTCAGAGCACCCTCATGTCTATATCTCAGCGCGTTGAGGAGGAGGGGGAGGAGCATGAGGAGGAGGGGGAAGAGACAGCTTGGCCCACTGCTGAGGGGACAGATGCTGCTTGCCTGTCATCATTTCAGCGTGTATGGCCAGAGGAGGAGGGGGAGGAGCATGAGGAGGAGGGGGAAGAGACAGCTTGGCCCACTACTGAGGGTACAGATGCAGCTTGCCTGTCATCCTTTCAGCGTGTATGGCCAGAGGAGGAGGAGGAGGAGGAGGAGGAGGATCCTGAAAGTGATCTTCCGAGTGAGGACAGCCATGTGTTGCGTACAGGTACCCTGGCACACATGGCTGACTTCATGTTAGGATGCCTTTATCGTGACCCTCGCGTTACATGCATTCTGGCCACTATGGATTACTGGTTGTACACACTGCTCGACCCACGGTATAAGGAGAGCCTTTCCACTCTCATTCCCGAAGAGGAAAGGGGTTTGAGAATGATGCTATACCACAGGGCGCTGGTGGACAAACTGATGGTAAACTTCCCATCCGACAGCGCTAGTGGCCGAAGGCGCATTTCCGCGGCCCAGGTAGCAGGGGAGGCGCAGAGATCAGGCAGCATGTACAGCGCAGGCAGGGGAACATTATCCAAGGCCTTTGCCAGCTTTATGGCTCCCCAGCAAGACTGTATCACAGTCCCCAGTCAAGGCTGAGTTGGCGGGAGCACTGTAAAAGGATGGTGAGGGAGTACGTAGCCGATCGCACGACCGTCCTCCGTGACGCCTCTGCCCCCTACAACTACTGGGTGTCGAAGCTGGACACGTGGCCTGAACTCGCGCTGTATGCCCTGGAGGTGCTTGCTTGTCCTGCGGCTAGCGTCTTGTCAGAGAGTGTGTTTAGTGCGGCTGGGGGAATCATCACGGATAAGCGTACCCACCTGTCAACCGACAGTGCCGACAGGCTTACACTCATCAAGATGAACAAAGCCTGGATTTCCTCAGACTTCTCTTCTCCACCAGCGGACAGCAGCAATACCTAAACAATACGTAGGCTGCACCCGCGGATGGAAGCATCGTTCTCTATCACCATCCAAAACGGGGACCTTTTTGCTTCATCTGTCTGTGTATAATATTCCTCCTTCTCCGCCTGCTCCTCCTCCTGAAACCTCACATAATCACGCCGAACGGGCAATTTTTCTTAGGCCCACAAGGCTCAGTCATATAATTTTTCTAAACAATTTTTATACGTTTCAATGCTCATTAAAGCGTTGAAACTTTCACCTCAACCAATTTTTATTTTAACTGGGCTGCCTCCAGGCCTAGTTACCAATTAAGCCACATTAACCAAAGCGATTAATGGGTTTCACCTGCCCTCTTGGTTGGGCATGGGCAATTTTTCTCAGGTACATTAGTACTGTTGGTACACCAATTTTTGGGGGCCCTCGCCTACAGTGTAATCCAATTAATTTTTTGCCCACCTGCATTACAGCTGACGTAACATCAGCTGTGTTGGGCACTGCAATGGGATATATTTATGTACCGCCGGTGGGTTCCAGGGAGCCACCCATGCCGTGGGTCCACAGGGAGTTGTAACTGCATGTGTCCACTTCTAAAGAACCCCGGTCTGACTGGGGCATGCAGTGCGGGCCGAAGCCCACCTGCATTAAGCACGACATTACATCAGCTGTGTTGGGCACTGCAATGGGATATATTTATGTACCGCCGGTGGGTTCCAGGGAGCCACCCATGCTGTGGGTCCACAGGGAGTTGTAAATGCATCTGTCCACTTCTAAAGAACCCTGGTCTGACTGGGGCATGCAGTGTGGGCCGAAGCCCACCTGCATTAAACATGACATTATTACCTCAGCTGTGATGGGCAATGCAATGGGATATATTTATGTACCGCCGGTGGCTTCCTGGCACCCACCCATGCTGTGGGTCCACAGGGAGTTGTAACTGCATGTGTCCACTTCTAAAGAACCCCAGTCTGACTGGGGCATGCAGTGTGGGCCGAAGCCCACCTGCATTAAGCATGACATTACCTCAGCTGTGATGGGCAATGCAATGGGATACATTTATGTACCGCCGGTGGGTTCCAGGGAGCCACCCATGCTGTGGGTGCACACGGAATTCCCATTGCGGAGTTGTACCTGCCTGTGACTATTTATAAAAAACCGCGGTCTGACTGGGGCATGCAGACACCTTGACAGAATGAATAGTGTGTGGCACATAGGTTCCTCATTGCTATGCCCACGTGTGCAGCTCCAGATGGAGGTGGCACAGGATTGGATTTCTCATTGCTTCTGTACAGCATTGTGGACTATCGCCCCACCCCTTTTAAAGAGGGTCACTGCCTAGCCGTGCCAACCCTCTGCAGTGTGTGCCTGCGGTTCCTCTGGCAGATGCACTTATAAATAGACATGAGGGTGGCGTGGCATGAGGGCAGCTGAAGGCTGGGCAGGGACAGTTTGGTGTGCGCTGTGGACACTGGGTCGTGGGGGGGGGGTTGGGCAGCATGTTACCCAGGAGAAGTGGCAGCGGAGTGTCATGCAGGCAGTGATTGTGCTTTGTTGGAGGTAGTGTGGTGCTTAGCAAAGTTATGCATTGCTAATGAGGGCTTTTCAGAAGTAAAAGTTGTTGGGAGGGGGGGCCCACTCTTGCCGCTATTGTGGCTTAATAGTGGGACCTGTGAACTTGAGATGCAGCCCAACATGTAGCCTCTCGCCTGCCCTATCCGTTGCTGTGTCGTTCCCATCACTTTCTTGAATTGCCCAGATTTTCACAAACGAAAACCTTAGCGAGCATCGGCGATATACAAAAATGCTCGGGTCGCCCATTGACTTCAATGGGGTTCGTTACTCGAAACGAACCCTCGAGCATCGAGAAAAGTTCGTCTCGAGTAACGAGCACCCGAGCATTTTGGTGCTCGCTCATCTCTAATGGTGACCCAACGTCCCGAAAGTGGAACAAAAGCAGGTCAAATTGCTGTCCCACTAGGGTCCCGGCGTAAAGCAGGACACTGGGTCTAAAGCAATACTCTCCCACCTAAAGCAGGGCGTCTTGTCTCCTTAACTAAATAGAAATACATTGTTGTTCAGCTGAAGTCTCAGGACTTTTACAGTTACAAAACTGTGACCCAATTTGTACCTTGTCAAAAAGTTTTGTGTACACAAGCTGGACTGAAAGTGTATACAAAAAATTGCCCTTTTTTCCTGTATAAGATGTCACTACACAAAGGTTTGGAATTCCAGCACGTCAGCTTTTTTGAGTGATAGAAAACATTCTTCCAGTTGCAAAGCTGAACACTAACAAAACCAAAGTTGATAAGCTAAAAGTGAGAGACATTAAGAAACTGTTCAAACATTTTCAAGAGCACACAGGACACGTCAGAGTCTCTTCTGAAGGGAACACTGATTATACTTTATTCTACAAGTAATGTTAGCTGAAAAGTAGTACTTGTGAAACAATGTATAACCCACCTATCAACAGTCTCTTTGTGTGCAAAACTTATTATATTCAGATTTACATCTTTTAGAACTGAAGGGAATGTCCTTATTGAAGTTCTTATATCAAACAATAAAGACCCATTTACATACAACGATTATTGCTCAAAATTCATTCAAACAATGTCTTTTCTGCGATAAGCGTTGCGTAGCTTTTCGGCCGAACGATGATTTTTAGTTAAGCATAAAAACCATCCTTAGGCTGGCCAGCTGATAGCAGGGACTGCACACTGTGATTTTCCACGGGAGCACTGAGGACATTGTTTTCAGCTGCTTTTCCATGGGAGAACAATGGAGAAGTATGCAGATAACAGACCACCGGCTGTTATCCGCATATGGTGAAGGGAGCTTCATTTACATGCAAATGAAGCTAATAAGTTACTAATTGAAATTAGTCTCCATTAATAGTTTATGCAAAATGATCACTTAACCTGTCATTCAAGCTATTTTTTGAACAAATTTTGAGCGATCATCTTTGCGTGTAAATGAGGCTTAAGGAGTTAGAACAGTCTTCTAACCTTTACAGTACATGTATGCCTAATGAATTGTAAAATGGCATTAAGGGAAGATTCACACATTGCAGAAATGCTGTGGATTTTCTCCAGTAGAAAATCCATGGCAAAATATACAGAATTTCCACATCAATATCTGCATAAACGATGGACGATGATCTGACAGATGATCGTTCAGTGTAAATTGCAGCTGTTCAGTATTGAACAGCTGCTATGTTAAGTCAATAGAGAGCAGTGGCAGAGAGCAAGGAGTGAAATCTCCTCCAACCGCCCGCTGTGAGCTAGCGATACTAGCTCCCATGCAGCAGCACAAGAGTGAGTATGTGCAGGGACGAGTGTCGGGCATTGTTTGGGTTTGTTTCTAAATGGGCCTTTAGAATACTATAGAATTAAGCCAGTGATATCTGTACCTGCCTGGCAGATACCAAAAGGACATTCTTTTGTCTTTTGCCATCTGTTGGATCTATGGACCATCATGTGCTCAAGGATTAACTCTAGAGATGAGCGAGCACCAAAATGCTTGAGTCGAGCTTTCCGCGATGCTCGAGAGTTCGTTTTAAGTAACGAACCCCATTGAAGTCAATGGGAGACTCGAGCATTTTTGTATATGACCGGTGCTCGCTAAGGTTTTCATTTGTGCAAATCTGCAAAACCTACGAAAGTGATGGAAACGACACAGAAACGGATAGGGCAGGCGAGGGGCAACATGCTGGGCTGCATCTCAGGTTCCCAGGTCTCACTATTAAGCCACAATAGCGGCAAGAGAGCCCCCCCCCCCCCCCCAACAATTTTTACTTCAGTCAAACGCTCATTAGCAAGGCACACCTTAGCTAAGCACCACACTACCTCCAACAAAGCACAATCACTGCCTGCGGGACACACCGCTGCCTCTTCTCCTGGGTTACATGCTGCTCAACCCCCCGCACGACCCCGCGTCCAATGGGGACTCCATGTGTCCACACACTACTCATTCAGTTTGGGTGTCGGATACCTCATCGACAACGCAAGGGGTAAACCACCTGCACTCTGCACCCTACCCAAGTCTGTCAGTGTTTTGGGGACAGACAGGTAAAACACCTCAATGGGAAGTCTGTGTGCACCCACAGCATAGGTGGCTAGCAGGAACCTACAGATGGTACATAAAGAAATCCCATTGCAGTGCCCCGGATAGCTGAGGTTACGTGAGAGGAAATACATGTTGGCTGCGGCCCACAGTCCATGCCCTAGACATTCTTGTTTTTTTTAAAAGTGCCAGGCAGGTACAACTCTGCTGTGGCAAGTCTATTTGCACCCGCAGCATGGGTAGCTAGCAGGAACACACAGACAGTACATAAAGAAATCTCATTGCAGTGCCCCGGATAGCTGAGGTTACGTGAGAGGAAATACATGTTGGCTGCGGCCCACACGCCATGCCCTAGACATTCATGTTTTTTTAAAAAGTGCCAGGCAGGTACAACTATGCTGTGGCAAGTCTGTGTGCACCCACAGCATGGGTGGCTAGCAGGAACGCACAGACGGTACATAAAGAAATCCCATTGCAGTGCCCCGGATACCTGTGGTAACGTGAGAGGAAATACATGTTGGCCTCGGCCCACAATCCATGCCCTAGTCAGTCGGGTTTTTTTGGGGGGCCAGATAGGTAGAACATCGCGATGGGAAGACTTAGTGCACCCATAGTATACACAGACCCCTGTAACAGTTATGTTGCAGAAGTTTAGGGAGACCCCATTAACATTTCTGTAGTAACAGTATAGACAGACCCCAGTAACATTTCATTAGCAGAAGTATAGGCAGACCCCTGTAATATTTATGTAGCAGCAGTATTGGCAGACCCCTGTAACATTTGTGTAGCAGCAGTATATGCAGACCAATGTAACATTTCAGTAGCAGCAGTACAGGCAGAGCCCAGTATTTGTAACATTTTAGTAGTAACAGTATAGACAGACCCCAGTAACATTTCTGTAGTAACAGTATAGGCAGACCCCAGTAACATTTATGTAGCAGCAGTATAGGCAGACCCCTGTAACATTTCAGTAACAGCAGTATAAGCAGACCCCTGTAACATTTTTGTTGCAGAAGCATAGGCAGACGCCTGTAACATGTCTGTAGTAGAAGTATAGGCATACCCCAGTAACATTTCTCTAGCAGCAGTATAAGCAGACCCCCTGTAAGATTTATGTGGCAGAAGTATAAGCAGACCCCAGTACCATTTTTGTAGCAGAAGTATAGGCAGACCCCAGTAACATTCTTGTAGCAGAAGTATAGGCAGACCCCTTTAACATTTATGTGGCAGAAGTATAGGCAGACGCCAGTAACAGTTATGTAGCAGCAATATCGGCAGACCCCAGTAAAATTTCTGTAGTAATAGTATAGGCCCACCTTTGAAACATTGGGATACCATGAGCGTAGGCGAAGGCCGGAAAAATTAGTTGGATAAGAGTGTAGGCGTGGGGCCCAAAAATTAGAGTACCAAGAGTGCAAGTGTACCTCTAAAAAATTTATCAACCGAGAGGGCAGGTGAAACCCATAAACATTTTTTTAAAGATACAGCTCACTGTTGCTTAATTTGTAAGAGAGCCTGGAGGCAGCCCTGTTGAAAAAATTGGTTCATGTTACAGTCTCAATACTTTTGAAACTTAGAAAAATTGTAAAAACATTGGTAGATGTAGATGAGCCTTTTGGGCCGCAGAAAAATTGGCCGTTCAGTGCGATGACATGTTGTTTCTGGAGGAGGAGTAGCAGGAAGAGGACTAAAGTCAAAGACAGATTGACAAAGCTAAATGCCCCGTTTTACCGGTGATAGACAAGAGTGCCTTTATCTGCTGTTGCAGTGAAAAGAATCTTTAGGTCCCGGTGCTCTCCGCTAGTGGAGAAGAGAAGTCTGGGGAAATCCAGGCTTTGTTCATCTTTATAAGTGTAAGCATGTTGGCACTGGCAGTTGACAGGCGGGTACGCTTGTCCGTGATGATTCCCCCAGCTGCACTAAACACCCTCTCTGACAAGACGCTAGCGGCAGGGCAAGCCAGCACCTCCAGGGCATACAGCGCAAGTTAGTGCCACGTGTCCAGCTTTTACACTCAATAGTTGTATGGAGCAGAGGCACCACGGAGGGTGGTGGTACGATCGGCTACGTACTCCCTCACCATCTTTTTACAGTGCTCTCTCCGACTTAGCCTTGACTGGGGAGTGGTGACGCAGTCTTGCTGGGGAGCCATAAAGCTGGCAGGCCTTGGAGAGTGTTCTCCTGCCTGCGCTGAACATGCTGCCTGATCTCCGCACCTCCCCTGCTACTTGGCCCTCGGAACTGTGCCTTCTGACGCTAGCGCTGTCAGATGGGAAGTTTACCATCAGTTTGTCCACCAGGGCCCTGTGGTATTGCATCACTGTCGAACCCCTTTCCTCTTCGGGAATGAGAGTGGAAAGGCTCTCCTTATACCGGGGGTCGAGAAGGGTGTACACCCAGTAATCCGTAGTGGCCAGAATGTGTCTAACGCAAGGGTCACGAGAAAGGCAGCCTAACATGAAGTCAGCCATGTGTGCCAGGGTACCAGTACGCAACACATCGCTGTCCTCACTAGGAAGATCACTTTCCGGATCCTCCTCCTCCGAGCAGGTCTGACAAGTGCCGGTAGTTTTTCAGAAACCACTGAACCACCAGATTGAAGACGTGGGTCAGGCATGGCACGTGTGTGAGGCTGCCGAGCTACAGAGCCGCCACCAGGTTACGGCCGTTGTCACACACGACCATGCCCAGTTGCAGGCTCAGCGGCGAAAGCCAGAGGTCAGTCTGCTCAGTCATACCCTGCAACAGCTCGGGGACCGTGTGCCTCTTGTCACATAGGCTGAGTAGTTTTAGCACGGCCTGCTGACACTTGCCCACCGCTATGCTGCCGCGCCATGCAACACCGACTGCTGGTGACGTGCTGCTCACATTTCTTAATTGAGAGGTAGAGGTTGCGTAGCAGGAGGAGGAGGGGGAGGGTTTAGAGGAGGTGGCATAGGCCGCCGCAGATACCAGAACGGATGAGGGACCCGCAATTCTGGGTGTGGGTAGGATGTTTGCGTTCCCAGGCTCTGACTCGGTCCCAGCCTCCACCCAATTCACCCAATGTGCCGTGAGGGAGATATAGTGGCCCTGCCTGCCAGTACTTGTCCACGTGTCCGTGGTTAAGTGGACCTTCCCAGTAACTGCGTTGGTGAGGGCACGATTGATGTTGCAGGAGACGTGCTAGTGTAGGGCTGGGACGGCACACCGGGAAAAATAGTGGCGACTGGGGACCGAGTAGCGTGAGACCGCCACCGCCATCATGTTTTTGAAAGCCTCCGTTTCCACAAGCCTGTATGGCAACATCTCCAGGCTGATTAATTTGGCAATGTGCACGTTTAATGCTGGAGCGTGCGGGTGCATGGCGGCGTATTTGCGCTTGCACTCCAATGCTTGCGCTAGCGACAGCTGGACGCTGCGCTGAGAGACATTGCTGGATGGGGCCGAGGACAGCGGAGGTGAGGGTGTGGGTGCAGGCCGGGAGGTGCTCATGTCTGTGTCCTGAAAGGGGGGTTGGATCTCAGTGGCAGGTTGGGGCACAGGGGGAGAGGCAGTGGTGTGACCCAGAGGCGGTGAACGGCCTTCGGCCTACCTTGTGGGGCGCTTGGCCATCATATGGCTGCGCATGCTGGTGGTGGTGAGGCTGGTACTGGTGGCTCCCCGGCTGATCTTGGCGCGACAAACCTTGCACACCACTGTTCGTCGGTCGTCCACGCTCTCACTGAAAAACATCCACACCTTTGAAGACCTAGGCCTCTGCAGGGTAGCTTGGCACGAGGGGGTGCTTTGGGAAACAGTTGGGGGAGTCTTCGCTCTGGCCCTGCCTCTACCCCTGGCCACCCCACTGCCTCTTCCAACCTGTCCTGCTGCTGCACTTGCCTCCCCCTCTGAAGACCTCTGCTCAGTTGGCTTAATGAACCAGATGGGGTCAGTCACTTCATCATTCAGCGGCTCTTCCTCTGAATCCTCTGTGCGCTCCTCCCTCGGACTTACTGCCCTTACTACTACCTCACAGATAGACAACTGTGTCTCATCATCATCAACCTCCTCACCCACTGAAAGCTCTTGAGACAGTTGCTGGAAGTCCCCAGCCTCATCACCCAGACCCTGGGAGCTTTCTAAAGGTCGGGCATCAGTCACGACAAACTACTCAGGTGGGAGAGGAACCATTTTTTCCCAATCAAGGCAGGGGCCTGAGAACAGTTCCTGAGAGTTTGTCTGCTCATCAGAATGTGTCATTTTCATGGAGTGAGGAGGCTGAGAGGAAGGAGGAGCAGCAGCGAGAGGATTCAGAGTTGCAGCAGTGGACGATGTAGAAGACTGGGTGGTCGATACATTGCTGGATGCATTTTCTGCCATCCATGACAGGACCTGCTCACACTGCTCATTTTGTAATAAAGGTCTACCACGTGGACCCAAAAATTGTGATATGAAGCTGGGGACCCCAGAAACTTGCCTCTCTCCTAATCTCGCATCAGCCAGCTGCGATTCACCTGGACCAGGAACTCGGCCTGTGCCCACACCCTCACTTGGACCTCCGCGTCCACGGCCACATCCTCTAGGCCTACCCCTACCCCTTAGCATGGTGGATTATGAATAGAGCACACACAGAGCGGTCTGAATAATTATACAATTAGTGGCGTGCAGTTGGAGGCTGACAGCGGTTATGTTACGCACACTGCAGTCCGCAAAAAAATTATACGCAAGGCTGCAAAAAGGCCTAGCTGGCTAATAGTGAGCCAATGCAACTCACAGCAGCCACGCAGTAAAATGCACACGGTCACAGGTAGCCCTAAGAAGGAGGGGTTTTTTTTCAGATTTTTTTGAAAGAGCCAACAGCCTAGATAGCGTGTATATGTCTTTCCCCCTATCAGCAGCTGTGGCCGTACGCTGTGCGTGAAGTTGACGGCACGCACAGAGCGGTGTAAAAAATTATGCAATTATTGGCCTGCACTTGGAGGATCACAGCGGTTATGTAACACACACTGCAGGCCAAAAAAATTATACGCTAGGCTGCAAAAAGGCCTAGCTGGCTAATAGTGAGCCACTACAACTTCCAGCAGCCATGTAGTAAAATGCACACAGTCACAGGTAGCCCTAAGAAGGAGGTTTTTTGGGGTACTTGTTGACAGGATTCTGCACTACCACTGTCCTTGCCTCACCAGTACTGCCCCTATACTCTGTATAATTGACTGCAGACTGTGAATGCAATAGTCTGCAGAGCCCAAGATGAAAACAAAAAAAATGTGCAAAACTGCTCCCAGCAGCCACAACAGTAATGCACACCGTCAGATGTGGCCCTAAGAAGGACAATTGGGGTTCTTGAGGACGCTAACAGTAGCCTAACACTCTCCCTATAGCAGGAACAGCAGGAAGAGCACTCTCCCTAATCTCTGCCAGCGGGTGTGTGAGGCGACCCGCGGGCGGGACTGCTTTAAATACTCGCGGTCACTTGATCTCCCCAGCCACTCACTGCAGGGGGGTGGGATACGGCTGGAACGTCACAGGAGGAAGTTGTAATGCCTTCACTGCATGTATATTGGCCAGAAAATGGCGCAAAACATGCAGGGAAGGAAATGGAATTGACTCGAGTACCGCGTGGTGCTCGCCTCTAGTAACGAGCATCTCGAACACCCTAATACTCGAGCGAGCATCAAGCTCAGACGAGTACGCTCGCTCATCTCTAATTATCTCCCATTTCATATGCTAATGTGCACGCTGAACAAAGAAATATCAGTCATCAAAGGGCTTCCGTGTTGCAGTTGTGTTTACATTGCAGATAATTGTTTCCAATGATACAATACAACAAACTGCATCTGTGTGAACGGAATTTACAACTCAGTTTTTTCTCTAGAAAATAAGACAAAATAGAGCTACAAGTAGCGTTATTTTGTCCTGTAAATTCCATTAAAATGCCAGACTGCAGTTCGGAAATCGAATAGACCCCATTATAGCCAATGGGTGACTGTTCAGCGCCATTCATTTGTATCGTAAGACGGAAGCATTCGGACAGGGAATGTTGTTTTGCTGCTCCTCAAATGTAACAGGAAAATGGAATCCCCTAATGCTTATGTGAACGAGCCCTGAGCTGGACTACAACATTATATATCATCAGAAAATATATTCTGTTCACATACAGTATACAGAGATCTTGAAAATGGCAAGGAATAAAAATGCACAGGATGTTTGAAAGTTGCATGATCAAATATCAAAAGAGGTAAGAACTGCAAAGCCTGTACACTCAGTAATAATGACATAAAGGGTGCCTGATTGTGTATTGGTAGCAAGTACGCAGTGTTAACAGGAAGATACTGGATGCAGAATGACGCCTTTCAGTAATGATGGTGTTTAAGGTTAAGTATGTGCCCCAGGTTAATGCAGAACACTTTGTGGAAGCATGAAGCGGAAGCAAATACTGCTCATCTGTAGTTGGCTCCCATATGCTGCAGACGTGTGGCTTTTCTTTGTGGGATTTTAAAGAGTGCATTAAGGGATTTAATAGGTTTTAAGAAGAGTAGGATAATGGCTTTGAGTAACTCTGCGAGTGAAGATGCAAAGTCAACATAATCATTAAGTGGACATTTAACCCTTCTTCACATTTAAATTTCCATTCATTTTCTGCAAATATAGGAAATCAGTCAAATCGTTTTTACGTTTGTAGAACAGGAGATTTAGCACCTTCACCACATTTCATGATGGTTGGAGAATGCCCTCTGTTGATTTTCTTAAAGTCTTTTACCACTCCTGTTTACAGTTGTGATTGAGCCTAGACTTTGTTATCAAATGCACCAACATTTATTGTATTTTAGTGCATAATGTAATGTAACATATTTGAACCTATTTATGCAACAAAAATCACTGAAAAAGGCCATACTTACTGATACAAGGGTACATGGGCAGGCACGAATGCCACTTCTCGGCAGCATGCAGAAAAGCCAAATACTAGTGTACCAGGGCAGTGCCAGACAGTCATAGGCGTAATTATGCATAGTTGCGCCTAAACAAGGGAAATTTCTTCCCCTTTGCCGGCCGTTCAAACGCCGTGCAGGAGTTTGAAAAAAAAATGCTGGAAGATAGGTCCTGCCAGGGGCGTAGCTAAAGGCTCATGGGCCCGGGTGCAAAAGTTTATCTTAGGGGCCCCCAACTTCTCTTAACCCCTTAACACAGAGGCATAACTTTAAGCTCCTAGGCCCCGATGCGAAATCTGTATCAAGGCCCCCAACTATCCTGCTTTATTCATAGTACTAGGCTCCCTATATGGTGAAGAGAGGCCTTATGCGCCCCCTAAAGCTCCTGGGCCCATAAGCCCCTGCATCCCCTATAGTTACGCCAGTGGATCCTGCCCTATCTTTCCCACAAATATTATTCACTACATGCGGGAAAGTTAGAACTGGTCCTATCTTTTCTCGGCCTGTAGAATTAATGGCCGAGAAAAGGGTTTGTGAAAACAAAACCACTGAAATTCATTGAAATCAGTGGTTTGGCTTTGTCTCGTTATGTGACCACAAAGTGGTATAAAAGTATAATACTAATTGAACTCGTAGCTGGCATTGGTTTCCATCTGAAGCATGGAGGTGCCATCAGATGCAACAAATGTATTGAGAGGCTTGCACTTTTTAGCGCATTTGTCACAGGAATACCAATACAAATTTTACTTAGCCGGGACTCACATGAGCATATAATTACCATGTATTACGCATGAGCTGTACGCCCATGTGATACGTGGTAATTCATAGGCAATCAATTACATTGACTTACGCAGTTCTGCTTACATTGGCATGTCAGAATTGTGTAATAAACGAGCACAAAAAAGGATGCAGCATGTTCTATTTTGCTGCATATATACGTGCAATAGAGCCAATTGTTTTCTATTATATCAATTATATTGGGTATGGATGGCATGTCTATGTGATGTTGTTTCATAATGTCACAAGAAATATAAAAAAAAATAAAACAGGTAATCAGGTAGGCTGCACATGACCGCCTGTGTTAGATACATGATACATGACAATGCGCAGTACAGTTTTGTCACCATACGCGGCAATACGGCGGGCCACTGCTGGCTCCAAAGCTGTAGAATGCTGTGTGACCCATGCAGCGTTTTACGCTTTCGGCTGTGTGAACCCAACCTTGGACCGATGTTTAAAACGTCCGTCTAATGAATGTGTCCCAATGTGTTTCTCATTATTGTCTCCTCATTCATACTTTCGTTTTTGCTTGTTTTTGTTTTAAACCTTTGCTCCCCTGTGTGAGAATATTAATGGCTGCATGGGCGATCTTTGGCTTATCATTCTAGAAACAGTTTGTGAAACAAAAATCCACTTAGTCATCCGTATAATTAAATATCCTATAATATAGTAGAAACATCAGGGGAGATTCGCTAAGCTAAGTGGGCTCACTGGTATACATGCCTTGCACAGTATTTAATATGAGCTTTAGACACTTTATGCACCTTGTTTGACAAGCTGGTGTGTCTTGGTTGGCAAATTGGCATGACCTGGCAGGAAAGGTGTGGCTTAAAAGTAGCCCTTTAATGATCAAGCCAAATTTTGGAAATCTGACGTGTGTCACTTTACCATAGAATAACTCTTTATCTGTTTTCGCCACATACTGTACTTCATTTAGGTGGTAAAAATAGACCAATAGAATTTGTGTATATTTAGTAAAAGCGCCAAAATTGGGAAAATTTTGAAAACTTTTCATTTTTTTCACATTTTCAATTGCAATATCTCAAATATGTGCAAACATACTGCATATATTTTTGATAGGATATATATTTTCATCTGTTTACTTTATTCTGGATGCACATTTGAAAAACGTTAATTTTTTAACCATTTAGGAGACGTACAAATTTAACATTGCTTATCAACATTTTGAAGAACACACTGTTTTCTTGTACCGTTCCAAGATTGCAAAGGCTCATAAGTGTCAGAATGATAGATACCCTCACAAATGACCTAATTTTAAAAATTGCACCCCTTAATGTATTCACTGAGCGGGGGTCAGGAGTATTTTAACCCTATAGTTTTTTTCAGGAGATAATGCAATTGATTTTTTTGCAACTATGTCATTTTAAAGACATTTTTTTCTATAGTGTACATGAAAACGAGGATTTACACCCAATAATGGATACCCCTGTTTGTTCTGTGTTCAGAAACATACCCATTGTGGCCCTAATCTTATGTCTGTATGCACAACGGGGCCCAAAATGAAATAAACAGTGGGTGGCTATCAGAACAGACATTTTGCTTGAAGGTGATTTAGGCCCCATTGAACACTTGTAGAGCCCCTGAGCAGCCAAAAGGATAGAGAATGCCTACAAATGATCCCATTTTGAAAACTAGACCCCTTGACCAATCTATCTAGGGGTGTACTGCATATTTTGACCCCACAGTTTTTGACTAAATCTAAACAAAGCAGAAGGACAAAAATTACGATATTCTTTTTTGGGGGGGCAATCGTGTCATTCTGAATACTAGTTTTTATTTTGTACGGCATACATATGAATGAAGACTTGCACGCCAAAATGGATCCCCCTGTTTGTCCTGTGTTCAGCAACATACTCACTGTGGCCCTAATCTTATGTCCGTATGCACAATGGGGCCCAAACTGAAAGGAGCAGCTGGTGGCTTTCAAAATAGACATTTTGCTTGAAGATGTTTTAGGCCCTGTGTACGGCCGTGTAATGTACTGTGCATAACTGCATACTCACACAGGCGGTCATGCAAAGTACAACTTTTCTTGTTTGTATTTCCCGCGCCGTTGCTTAGTGATGACGTGGATTCCCACAGCCCATATACAATGTAGTTACGTATGGGCTGAGGGTATATCTGCGACCATACAGCACAACGAGCTCTATGTTGCGGATATCTGCAGTAAAATAGAACCTGCTGTGTTCTCTTTTCTGCAAGTGGATTATGTAATTCCGACCCGCTAATTTGAGTGGAATTATGTAATCTAATGTATTTGATTGAACTGTATATTACCGAGGATCAGATACATGCGGAAGCCGCAATTCCTATACGCTCCTATGAAGGTAGATAGCTACCTTTTTATCATGTGACTGGGGATCGCTCAACGAGGCCACCGGTCACTGCTACAGGCTCTAAGCAACCTTTGTAAGGAGATTTTAAATTTCCCAGGCACTGATCGCATCAATGAGGGGAGATGAAACCTCAACTTTTTAAAAACTTTTATGTGATCACCATTATCCATTGGATAATTGCGATCATGTAACCAGGGACCGCTTCGTAAGGGGAGGTGAAACTTTAACTTTTTAAACATTTTATTTTAACTTTTTTTTACTTCATATGATCGCTGGTATCAGATGGATAACAGTGATCATGTGACTGGGAACCACAGATGGCTATCTTTGACAGTCGGGTGCAGGAAGATTTTGAATTTGCCAGGCTCTCCGGCCTTCTGCGCATGCGTGCAACATCATCTCATTAAAAGCAGAAGCCCACGGTAGGTCCAGATCGTTGCAGGACATCACGGAGGGCGGGGGTGAGTATTTTCAGCTGCCCTCATGGATCCGGTCCATAATGGTAGCTGAAACTTTACCTTTTTTAACTGACCGCCAATATCCATTGGATATCCATTTCAAATCTCCCGGGCCTCCCGGCCTTCTGCACATGCGCGTGATGTTATATGTCTGGCGTGCAGGCACAGAAGGCGGCATCAGATCCTTTCTGGACTAAATCATCGTGGGACAACGCGGAGGATAGGGGTAAGTACGCTCAGCTGCCCTCATGCATCCAATCCATGAGGGTAGCTAAAACTTAAACTTTTTTTAACCCCTTCCCTCTATATGACGTACATTTACATCATGCAGTGTCAGGGTGGCCTCTCTTCATACAGCACAGGTGTCAACTGTTTATTACAGCTGACACAGGTGGGCAATAGCTGACAGCAGCATTTATATCACCCGAACGATGTTCTTGGGTCCCGTACGCACCCCCGTGGTGAGATCGCAGAGGGCCGTGCGGGAGTCATGACAGCCGAGGTCCTCCTGAAATGCCCCAGGGCGGTCTCAGCGGACTGCCTATCGAGCCATTCCCGTGGGATGCCTTGAAAGACTGCCTGTCAGATTGCAGTATGATCTAAAGCTGTAGCGTTACATCATACTGCAGGAGCAATCAAAGCATCGCTAGTTGGTCCCCTAGGAAAGGGGCTAAAAAAAGTAAAAATCAGATCAATAAAGTTTTACTAATTGTAAAAAAAAAAAAAAAGAAAACAAAAGTTAAAGTTTAAATCCCCCCCTTTTTGCCATATCTCTAATTTAAAAAATCTGAATCATAAAACAAAAATAAATATTTGGTATAAAAGTCTGATCTATCAAAGTAGTGCATTATTTACCCCGCATGGTGAATATCGTCCTAAAAAAAAAATAAAGAATACCAGATGTGCACTTTTTTAGTCACCCTGTCTCCCAGAAGCAAATGCAATAAAAAGCGATCAAAAAGGCGTATGTATTCCAAAATGGTACTAACTAGAGATGAGCGAACGTACTCGTCCGAGCTTGATACTCGTTCGAGTATTAGCGTGTTCGAGATGCTCGTTACTCGTAACGAGCACCACGCGATGTTCGGGTTACTTTCACTTTCATCTCTGAGACGTTAGCGCGCTTTTCTGGCCAATTGAAAGACAGGGAAGGCATTACAACTTCCCCCTGCGACGTTCAAGCCCTATACCACCCCCCTGCAGTGAGTGGCTGGCGAGATCAGGTGTCACCCGAGTATAAAAATCGGTCCCTCCCGCGGCTCGCCTCAGATGCGTTGTGACATAGCTGAGGGACAGGGCTGCTGGTGCCGGAGCTGCTATAGGGAGAGTGTTAGGAGTTAGTGTAGGCTTCAAGAACCCCAACGGTCCTTCTTAGGGCCACATCTAACCGTGTGCAGTACTGTGGAGGCTGCTTTTTTGCAGTGTTGCGCAATTTTTTTTTTTTGGTATATCGGCCGTGCAGAGCATTGCGCCCTGCAGTAATACTACAGGGACAGAAGTGGTGGTTAGGCAGGGAGAGTGTTAGGAGTGATTGTAGGCTTCAAGAACCCCAACGGTCCTTCTTAGGGCCACATCTAACTGTGTGCAGTACTGTGGAGGCAGCTTTTTGCAGTGTTGCACTTTTTTTTTTTGGTATATCGGCCATGCAGAGCATTGCGCCCTGCAGTAATACTCCAGGGACAGAATTGTGTAGGCAGGGCCAGAAGACATATATTATTGATTGAATATACGTAGTGGTCCTTTTCAAAAAAATATTGGGCAAAAAATCTATTTGGCCTGCCTGTCACTGTGCTCAGTGTTCTGGGTCCGTGTGTGCTGGGGGTAGTAGTTCTACAAATAAATACGCAGCCAGCTAAGTGTTACAGCAGGCGTGCGCCAAATTATTTCCTGGCTGTGAAATCACCGCTCTGTTGCAGTTAATAACAGTGCAACACTCTGCAGTTCTGTGACACACTCCAGGGACAGAATTGTGTAGGCAGGGCCAGAAGATATATATTATTGATTGAATATATGCAGTGGTCCTTTCCAAAAATTATTGGGCAAAAAATCTATTTGGCCTGCCTGTCACGGTGCTCAGTGTTCTGGGTCCGTGTGTGCTGGGGGTAGTAGTTCTACAAATAAATACGCAGCCAGCTAAGTGTTACAGCAGGTGTGCGCTAAATTATTTCCTGGCGTTCCGTAAACGAAGTCAGCCTCCAACCACAGGCCAATAAGCGGCACATTTCTGCACTACTGCTAATACACCATGCTGAGGGGTAGGGGTAGGCCTAGAGGACGTGGACGCGGGCGAGGACGCGGAGGCCCAAGTCAGGGTGTGGGCACAGGCCGAGCCAGTGTGGTGGCCAGGGGTAGAGGCAGGGCCAGACCGAATAATCCACCAACTGGTTCCCAAAGCGCCCCCTCGCGCCATGCCACCCTGCAGAGGTCAAGGTGCTCTACGGTGTGGCAGTTTTTCACCGAGACGCCTGACGACCGACGAACAGTGGTGTGCAACCTTTGTCGCGCCAAGATCAGCTGGGGAGGCACCACCACCAGCATGCGCAGGCATATGATGGCCAAGCACCCCACAAGGTGGGACGATGCCCGTTCACCGCCTCCGGTTTGCACCACTGCCTCTCCCCCTGTGCCCCAACCTGCCACTGAGATCCAACCCCCCTCTGAGGACACAGGCAGTACCGTCTCCTGGCCTGCACCCACACCCTCACCTCCGCTGTCCTCGGCCCCATCCAGCAATGTCTCTCAGCGTAGCGTCCAGACGTCGCTAGCGCCACTGTTTGAGCGCAAGCGCAAGTACGACGCCACGCACCCGCACGCTCAAGCGTTAAACGTGCACATTGCAAAATTGATCAGCCTAGAGATGCTGCCGTATAGGCTTGTGGAAACGGAGGCTTTCAAAAGCATGATGGCGGCGGCGGCCCCGCGCTACTCGGTTTCCAGTCAGCACTACTTTTCCCGATGTGCCGTCCCAGGCCTGCACGACCACGTCGCCCGCAACATTGTACGCGCACTCACCAACGCGGTTACTGCCAAGGTCCACTTAACAACAGACACGTGGACAAGCACAGGCGGGCAGGGCCACTATATCTCCCTGACGGCACATTGGGTGAATTTAGTGGAGGCTGGGACAGAGTCAGAGCCTGGGACCGCTCACGTCCTACCCATCCCCAGAATTGCGTGCCCCAGCTCGGTGGTGGTATCTGCGGGGGTGTATGCTTCCTCCACTAAACCACCCTCCTCCTCCTCCTACGCAACCTCTGTCTCGCAATCAAGATGTGTCTGCAGCAGCAGCACGTCGCCAGCAGTCGGTGTCATGCGGCGTGGCAGCACAGAGGTGGGCAAGCGTCAGCAGGCCGTGCTGAAACTACTCAGCTTAGGAGAGAAGAGCCACATGGCCCACGAACTGCTGCAGGGTCTGACAGAGCAGACCGACCGCTGGCTTGCGCCGCTGAGCCTCCAACCGGGCATGGTCGTGTGTGACAACGGCCGTAACCTGGTGGCGGCTCTGCAGCTCGGCAGCCTCACGCACGTGCCATGCCTGGCCCATGTCTTTAATTTTGTGGTTCAGCGCTTTCTGAAAAGCTACCCACACTTGTCATACCTGCTCGGAAAGGTGCGCCAGCTCTGCACACATTTCCGCAAATCCCACACGCACGCTGCCACCCTGCGGACACTGCAAGATCGGTTTAATCTGCCAGTGCACCGACTGCTGTGCGACGTGCCCACACGGTGGAACTTTACGCTCCACATGTTGGCCAGGCTCTATGAGCAGCGTAGAGCTATAGTGGAATACCAACTCCAACATGGGCGGCGCAGTGGGAGTCAGCCTCCTCAATTATTTACAGAAGAGTGGCCCTGGTTGGCAGCCATCTGCCAGTTCCTTGGAAACTTTGAGGAGTCTACCCAGATGGTGAGCGGGGATGCTGCAATCATTAGCGTCACCATTCCTCTGCTATGCCTCTTGAGAAGTTCCCTGCAAAGCATAAAGGCAGACGCTTTGGAATCAGAAACGGAGGTGGGGGAAGACAGTATGTCGCTGGATAGTCAGAGCAACCTCATGTCTATATCTCAGCGCGTTGAGGAGGAGGGGGAGGAGCATGAGGAGGAGGGGGAAGAGACAGCTTGGCCCACTGCTGAGGGGACAGATGCTGCTTGCCTGTCATCCTTTCAGCGTGTATGGCCAGAGGAGGAGGAGGAGGAGGAGGGGGAAGAGCATGAGGAGAAGGGGGAAGAGACAGCTTGGCCCACTGCTGAGGGTACAGATGCAGCTTGCCTGTCATCCTTTCAGCGTGTATGGCCAGAAGAGGAGGAGGAGTAGGATCCTGAAAGTGATCTTCCTAGTGAGGACAGCCATGTGTTGCGTACAGGTACCCTGGAACACATGGCTGACTTCATGTTAGGATGCCTTTCTCGTGACCCTCGCGTTACACGCATTCTGGCCACTACGGATTACTGGGTGTACACACTGCTCGACCCACTGTATAAGGAGAGCCTTTCCACTCTCATTCCCGAAGAGGAAAGGGGTTCGAGAATGATGCTATACCACAGGGCGCTGGTGGACAAACTGATGGTAAACTTCCCATGCGACAGCGCTAGTGGCCGAAGGTGCATTTCCGCGGCCCAGGTAGCAGGGGAGGCGCAGAGATCAGTCAGCATGTATAGCGCAGGCAGGGGAACACTCTCTAAGGCCTTTGACAGCTTTATCGCTCCCCAGCAAGACTGTGTCACCGGTCCCCAGTCAAGGCTGAGTTGGCGGAAGCACTGTAAAAGGATGGTGAGGGAGTACGTAGCCGATTGCACGACCGACCTCGGTGACGCCTCTGCCCCCTACAACTACTGGGTGTTGAAGCTGGACACGTGGCCTGAACTCGCGCTGTATGCCCTGGAGGTGCTTGCTTGTCCTGCGGCTAGCGTCTTGTCAGAGAGTGTGTTTAGTGTGGCTGGGGGAATCATCACGGATAAGGGTACCCGCCTGTCAACCGACAGTGCCGACAGGCTTACACTCATCAAGATGAACAAAGCCTGGATTTCCCCAGACTTCTCTTCTCCACCAGCGGACAGCAGCGATACATAAACAATACGTAGGCTGCACCCGCGGATGTAAGCATCGTTCTCTATCACCATCCAAAACGGGGACCTTTTTGCTTCATCAATCTGTGTATAATATTCATCCTCCTCCTCCTGCTCCTCCTCCTGAAACCTGACGTAATCACGCCGAACGTGCAATTTTTCTTAGGCCCACAGGGCTCAGTCATAATTTTTCTAAACAATTTTTATACGTTTCAATGCTCATTAAAGCGTTGAAACTTTCACCTCAACCAATTTTTATTTTAACTGGGCTGCCTCCAGGCCTAGTTAGTTACCAATTAAGCCACATAAACCAAAGCGATTAATGGGTTTCACCTGCCCTCTCGGTTGGGCATGGGCAATTTTTCTCAGGTACATTAGTACTGTTGGTACACCAATTTTTGGGGGCCCTCGCCTACAGTGTAATCCAATTAATTTTTTGCCCACCTGCATTACAGCTGACGTAACATCAGCTGTGATGGGCACTGCAATGGGATATATTTATGTACCGCCGGTGGGTTCCAGGGAGCCACCCATGCTGTGGGTCCGCAGGGAGTTGTAACTACATGTGTCCACTTCTAACGAACCCCAGTCTGACTGGGGCATGCAGTGTGGGCCGAAGCCCACCTGCATTAAACATGACATTATTACCTCAGCTGTGATTGGCAATGCAATGGGATATTTTTATGTACCGCCGGTGGGTTCCAGGGAGCCACCCATGCTGTGGGTGCACACGGAATTCCCATTGCGGAGTTGGGGATTCCCAGTTGTACCTGCCTGTGACTATTTATAAAAAACCTGCGGTCTGACTGGGGCATGCAGACACCTTGACAGAATGAATAGTGTGTGGCACATAGGTTCCCCATTGCTATGCCCACGTGTGCAGCTCCTGATGGCGGTGGCACAGGATTATATTTCTCATTGCTTCTGTACAGCATTGTGGGCTATTGCCCCGCCCCTTTTAAAGAGGGTCGCTGCCTAGCCGTGCCAACCCTCTGCAGTGTGTGCCTGCGGTTCCTCTGGCAGACGCACTTATAAATAGACATGAGTGTGGCGTGGCATGAGGGCAGCTGAAGGCTGTGCAGGGACAATTTGGTGTGTGCTGTGGACACTGGGTCATGCAGGGGGGGGGGGGTTGGCCAGCATGTAACCCAGGAGAAGTGGCAGCGGAGTGTCATGCAGGCAGTGATTGTGCTTTGTTGGAGGTAGTGTGGTGCTTAGCTAAGGTATGCATTGCTAATGAGGGCTTTTCAGAAGTAAAAGTTGTTGGGGGGGGGGGGCCCACTCTTGCCGCTATTGTGGCTTCATAGTGGGACCTGTGAACTTGAGATGCAGCCCAACATGTAGCCCCTCGCCTGCCCTATCCGTTGCTGTGTCGTTCCCATCACTTTCTTGAATTGTCCTGATTTTCACAAATGAAAACCTTAGCGAGCATCGGCGATATACAAAAATGCTCGGGTCGCCCATTGACTTCAATGGGGTTCGTTGCATCGCGAAAAGTTCGTCTTGAGTAACGAGCACCCGAGCATTTTGGTGCTCGCTCATCTCTAGTACTAACGTAAATTACAGGATGTCTTGCACAACTATGTCAATGGGAAAATAAAAAAATAAAAAGTTATTGCGTACAAAAGATGGCGGCAGAAAATAATTGTAAAAAAATGTAATATCTTTGAAAAAAAAAGTAGTACAGCAAAAAAAAAAACCTATACAAGTTTGGTATTGTAGTAATCATACTGACCCATAGAATAAAGTTATCATATCATTTTTGTTGCAGTTTGTGCGCCGTAGAAGCAGGACGCACTGAAAGACGGCGGAATGTAATTTTTTTTTTCATTGTACTCCACTTAAAATTTTTGAAAAGTTTTTCAGTACATTATATGGTACATTAAATAGCACCATTGAAAAATACAACTCGTACTGCAAAAAACAAGCCCTCATGCAGCGACGTCGATGAATAAATAAAGGAGTTACGATTTTTTTAAAAGAGAGGAGGAAAAAATGAAAATGGAAAAAAAGGGCCACATCATTAAGGGCTCCTGCACACTTGCGTTTTTCTTGCACGTTTTTTTTTCATGCGATTTCGCTGCGTTTTTTCACGCAATTGTCAATGGGACTTTCTAATGTTGGCAACAATTGGGGTCAATATACTTCTGCTTGGTGGTAGGTGAAGCCCATGAAAAAATACAATGTTAGGGAGTCTTTATAGTAGAGGGGGCTATTGCACAAGTGGGCAAGGCATAGTACTGATAGATGATCTTAATGCAACCAAACGGGCAGAGCAAACAAATAAGTAAGTAAGCAGCACACAGCAGGTAGTGCACATGCATCAGTTATGATAACACATGATAGATTATAGATGTTAGACGAGTGGGGATCCCAGCAGCTGGATTATTAAACCTGTGTTCTGCTTCTACATACATCTCTAAATGAGGTACATCTATATATATAAAGACGAAAGCCCTCACTGACTGACTCACTGACTGACTCACTGACTGACTCACTGACTGACTCACTGACTGACTCACTGACTGACTCACTGACTCACTGACTCACTGACTGACTGACTGACTCACTCACTCACTGACTCACTGAATGACTGACTCGCCACTAATTCTCCAACGTCCCGATGTCGTAAAAACATATTATTTGGCACAAGCATAGATTATGTCCAAAATGGGAAAAGTAAAGAGGTCCCAACTCGATTATTCAATTCTAGCGCAAAAGTACTAGCGTCCAAATTTTATGTACGTAATCTAATTCTCTCACTTCCTGATGTCATAGAAACTTGAAAATTGGCACGAGCATTGATTATCTACATATATAAAGACAATAGCCCTCACTGACTGACTGACTCGCCACTAATTCTTCAACTTCCCGATGTCGTAGAAACATGAAATTTGGAAGGAGAATTGATTATCTCAAAAATAGGAAAAGTAAAGGGGTCCTAACTAGAGATGAGCGAACACCAAAATGTTCGGGTGTTCGTTATTCGGAATGAACTTCCCGTGATGCTCGAGGGTTCGTTTCGAACAACGAACCCCATTGAAGTCAATGGGCGACCAGAACATTTTTGTATTTCGCCGATGCTCGCTAAGGTTTTCATGTGTGAAAATCTGGGCAATTCAGGAAAGTGATGGGAATGACACAGTGACGGATAGGGCAGGCGAGGGGCTACATGTTGGGCTGCATCTCAAGTTCACAGGTCCCACTATTAAGCCACAATAGCGGCAAGAGTGGGCCCCCCCCCCAACAACTTTTACTTCTGAAAAGCCCTCATTAGCATGGCATACCTTTGCTAAGCACCACACTACCTCCAACAAAGCACAATCACCGCCTGCATGACACTCCACTGCCACTTCTCCTGTGTTACATGCTGCCCAACCGCACCCCCTCCCCCCCACAGCGCACACCAAACTGTCCCTGCGCAGCCTTCAGCTGCCCTCATGCCACACCACCCTCATGTCTATTTAGAAGTGCGTCTGCCACGACGAGGGACCGCAGGCACACACTGCACAGGGTTGGCACGGCTAGGTAGCGACCCTCTTTAATAGGGGCGGGGCGATAGCCCACAATGCTGTACAGAAGCAATGAGAAATATAATCCTGTGCCACCGCCATCAGGAGCTGCACACGTGGGCATAGCAATGGGGAACCTATGTGCCACACACTATTCATTCTGTCAAGGTGTCTGCATGCCCCAGTCAGACTGGTTATATGCACCTTAACAGTAACCGCGTTGGTGGTAATGTGGTGGTGACTGCGGACCTAGTACCACGGTTGTATTTTGTTGGTTTTCGGAATGTGGCCAGGATTAAGTGGGCCGTGGCGGGGGGATGGTGGGGGGGCTCTCTTGTAGTGTCGGTAAAGGTGAAATTCTTGGACTGCCACCAGACTAACCAATGCAAAGGCATTTGCCAACAATGTTTTCCCTGTTGGAGGAGGAGGGGGATGTTTTTGAGGCACTACGTGTCCTCTCCACGTGTCCGTAGTTATATGCACCTTAACAGTAACCGCGTTGGTGGTAATGTGGTGGTGACTGCGGACCTAGTACCACGGTTGTATTTTGTTGGTTTTCGGAATGTGGCCAGGATTAAGTGGGCCGTGGCGGGGGGATGGTGGGGGGGCTCTCTTGTAGTGTCGGTAAAGGTGAAATTCTTGGACTGCCACCAGACGAACCAATGCAAAGGCATTTGCCAACAATGTTTTCCCTGTTGGAGGAGGAGGGGGATGTTTTTGAGGCACTACGTGTCCTCTCCACGTGTCCGTTCCATGTAAGCAATAGTAGCACTCAAGACAGGCCCCAGTAACAATTCTGAAGCAGCAGTATAGCGGGAGCGCAGTCTTCGTTCCATGTAAGCAATAGTAGCACTCAAGACAGGCCCCAGTAACAATTCTGAAGCAGCAGTATAGCGGGAGCGCAGTCTTCGTTCCATGTAAGCAATAGTAGCACTCAAGACAGGCCCCAGTAACAATTCTGAAGCAGCAGTATAGCGGGAGCGCAGTCTTAGTTCCATTTCAGTAGCCTTAGTATAGCCAAGGCACAAGTGACATTTATGTAGCTAAAGTGTAGGCCAACCCCACACACCTTTCTGTACCATGAGTGCAGGCGAAGAACATAGAAATTACTATGATTACACTGTAGGTGAGGGCCCCAAAAAATTGGTGTACCAACAGTACTAATGTACCTCAGTAAAAATTGGCCATGCCCAACCAAGATGGCAGGTGAATCGCTTTGGTTAATGTGGCTTAAGTGGTAACTAGGCCTGGAGGCAGCCCAGTGTAACGAAAAATTGGTTCAAGTTAAAGTTCCAACGCTTTTAAGCTAATTGAAACTTATAAAAATTGTTCTGAAAAATTATTTGAGTGAGCCTTGTGGCCCTAAGAAAAATTGCCCGTTCAGCGTGATTACGTGAGGTTTCAGGAGGAGGAGCAGGAGGAGGAGGAGGAGGAATATTAGACACAGATTGATGAAGCAGAAATGTCCCCGTTTTGGATGGTGAGAGAGAACGTAGCTTCCATCCGCGGGTGCAGCCTACGTATTGCTTAGGTATCGCTGCTGTCCGCTGGTGGAGAACAGAAGTCTGGGGAAATCCAGCCTTTGTTCATCTTGATGAGTGTTAGCCTGTCGGCACTGTCGGTTGACAAGCGGCTACGCTTATCTGTGATGATTCCCCCAGCCGCACTAAACACCCTTTCCGACAAGACGCTAGCCGCAGGACAAGCAAGCACCTCAAGGGCATACAGGGCTAGTTCAGGCCACGTGTCCAGCTTCGACACCCAGTAGTTGTAGGGGGCAGAGGCGTCACCAAGGATGGTCGTGCGATCCGCTATGTACTCCCTCACCATCCTTTTACAGTGCTCCCGCCGACTCAGCCGTGACTGGGGAGCGGTGACACAGTCTTGGTGGGGAGCCATAAAGCTGGCCAGGCCCTTAAAGACTGTTGCACTGCCTGGGATGTACATGCTGCTCGATCTACGCACATCCCCTGCAACATGGCCCTCGGAACTGCGCCTTCTGCCACTAGCGCTGTCGGCTGGGAATTTTACCATCAGCTTGTCCGCAAGGTTCCTGTGGTATAGCAACACTCTCGAACCCCTTTCCTCTTCGGGAATCAGAGTGGGCAGGTTCTCCTTATACCGTGGATCGAGCAGTGTGTACACCCAGTAATCCGTCGTGGCCAGAATGCGTGCAACGCGAGGGTCACGAGAAAGGCATCCTAACATGAAGTCAGCCATGTGTGCCAGGGTACCAGTACGCAACACATGGCTGTCCTCACTAGGAAGATCACTTTCAGGATCCTCCTCCTCCTCCTCCTCCTCAGGCCATACACGCTGAAAGGATGACAGGCAATCAGCCGGTGTACCGTCAGCAGCAGCCCAAGCTGTCTCTTCCCCCTCATCCTCCTCATGCTCCTCCTCCTCCTCCTGTACGCGCTGAGAAATAGACAGGAGGGTGCCCTGACTATCCAGCGGCATACTGTCTTCCCCCGCCCCCGTTTCCGAGCGCAAAACAGCTGCCTTTATGGTTTGCAGGGAATTTCTCAAGATGCATAGCAGAGGAATGGTGACGCTAATGATTGTAGCATCGCCGCTCACCACCTGGGTAGACTCCTCAAAATTACCAAGGACATGGCAGATGTCTGCCAACCAGGCCCACTCTTCTGAAAGGAATTGAGGAGGCTGACTCCCACTGCGCCGCCCATGTTGGAGTTGGTATTCGACTATAGCTCTACGTTGTTCATAGAGCCTGGCCAACATGTGGAGCGTAGAGTTCCACCGTGTGGGCACGTCGCACAGCAGTCGGTGCACTGGCAGCTTAAAGTGATGTTGCAGGGTGCGCAGGGTGGCAGCGTCCGTGTGGGACTTGCGGAAATGTGCGCAGAGCCGGCGCGCCTTTACGAGCAGGTCTGACAAGCGTGGGTAGCTTTTCAGAAAGCGCTGAACCACCAAATTAAAGACGTGGGCCAGGCATGGCACATGCGTGAGGCTGCCAAGCTGCAGAGCCGCCACCAGGTTACGCCCGTTGTCACACACGACCATGCCCGGTTGGAGGCTCAGCGGCGCAAGCCAGCGGTCGGTCTGCTCTGTCAGACCCTGCAGCAGTTCGTGGGCCGTGTGCCTCTTATCGCCTAAGCTGAGTAGTTTCAGCACGGCCTGCTGACGCTTGCCCACCGCTGTGCTGCCACACCGCGCGACACCGACTGCTGGCGACATGCTGCTGCTAACACATCTTGATTGCGAGACAGAGGAGGAGGAGGAGGAGGAGGGTGCTTTAGTGGAGGAAGCATACACCTCCGCAGATACCAGCACCGAGCTGGGGCCCGCAATTCTGGGGGTGGGTAGGACGTGAGCGGTCCCAGGCTCTGACTCTGTCCCAGCCTCCACTAAATTCACCCAATGTGCCGTCAGGGAGATGTAGTGGCCCTGCCCGCCTGTGCTTGTCCACGTGTCCGTAGTTAAGTGGACCGTGGCAGTAACCGCGTTGGTGAGGGCGCGTACAATGTTGCGGGAGACGTGGTCGTGCAGGGCTGGGACGGCACATCGGGAAAAGTAGTGGCGACTGGGAACTGAGTAGCGCGGGGCCGCCGCCTCCATGATACTTTTGAAGGACTCCGTTTCCACAACCCTATACGGCAGCATCTCAAGGCTGATGAATTTTGCTATGCGGACGGTTAACGTTTGAGCGTGCGGGTGCGTGGCGGCGTACTTGCGCTTGCGCTCCAACAGTTGCGCTAGCGACGGCTGGACTGTGCGGTGCGAGACATTGGTGGATGGGGCCGAGGACAGCGGAGGTGAGGGTGTGGGTGCAGGCCATGAGACGGTCGTGCCTGTGTCCTGAGAGGGGGGTTGCATCTCAGTGGCAGGTTGGGGCACAGGGGGAGAGGCAGGGGTGCAAACCGGAGGCGGTGAACGGCCTTCGTCCCACCTTGTGGGGTGCTTGGCCATCATATGCCTGCGCATGGTGGTGGTGGTGAGGCTGTTGGTGTTGGCTCCCCGGCTGAGCTTTGCGCAACAAAGGTTGCACACCACTGTTCGTCGGTCGTCAGGCGTCTCTGTGAAAAACTGCCAGACCTTAGAGCACCTCGGCCTCTGCAGGGTGGCATGGCGCGAGGGGGCGCTTTGGGAAACACTTGGTGGATTATTCGGTCTGGCCCTGCCTCTACCCCTGGCCCTGGCCACCGCACTGCCTCTTGCAACCTGCCCTGCTGATGCCCTTGACTCCCCCTCTGAAGACCTGTCCTCCTGAGTAAGCGTTGCACACCAGGTGGGGTCAGTCACCTCATCGTCCTGCTGCTCTTCCTCCGAATCCTCTGTGTGCTGCTCCCTCGGACTTACTGCCCTTACTACTACCTCACTGCAAGACAACTGTGTATGATCGTCATCGTCCTCCTCACCCACAGAAAGTTGTTGAGACAGTTGGCGGAAGTCCCCAGCCTCATCCCCCGGACCCCGGGAACTTTCGAATGGTTGGGCATCAGTGACTATAAACTCCTCTGGTGGGAGAGGAACCGCTGCTGCCCAATCTGAGCAGGGGCCCGAGAACAGTTCCTGGGAGTGTTCCCGCTCCTGAGCAGGTGTCATTGTAGTGGAGTGAGGAGGCTGGGAGGAAGGAGGAGCAGCAGACAGAGGATTCGGATTTGCAGCAGTGGACGGCGCAGAACTGCGGGTAGACGATAGGTTGCTCGAAGCACTTTCTGCCATCCAGGACAGGACCTGCTCACACTGCTCATTTTCTAATAACCGTCTCCCGCGTGGACCCATTAATTGGGCGATGAATGTGGGGACGCCAGAAACGTGCCTCTCTCCTAATCGCGCAGCAGTCGGCTGCGACACACCGGGATCAGGAGCTCGGGCTGTGCCCACACCCTGACTTGGCCCTCCGCGTCCTCGGCCGCGTCCACGTCCTCTAGGCCTACCCCTACCCCTCAGCATGCTGTATTACCAGTGATTTGATTTAACAGGCAGGAAATAAATTGGCGCAAGACTGCAGGCCAAATATAATTTTTGCCCTTTTGGGAAAACGAAAGGCCCCACTGCCTCTAGTGAATGAATAATCTAAGTTTAATAACTGTGCTGTGTCCCTGCTTATGTGTCACAGAACGTGAGGGTAGCAGAGTTATTATAACTCTGGCAGAGCAGGTATTTTTTTTCCCCAATTAAGGAAAGCAAATGGCGAAGCCAGCAGTAAAGCGTAGCTGGGTGCGTATGATTTAGCAATGTTTTTCACGCAGCTCACACGTGTCCACAGGCGTTAGGACGGACAGAGGCTGGACAAATAGATTTGTTTTCAGTTTTTTCCCACCAAAAGGCAGCACTGCGTATATTCAATGAACATGAGAAGTTTAATAACTGTGCTGTGTCCCTGCTTATGTGTCACAGAACGTGAGGGTAGCAGAGTTATTATAACTCTGGCAGAGCAGGTATTTTTTTTCCCAATTAAGGAAAGCAAATGGCGAAGCCAGCAGTAAAGCGTAGCTGGGTGCGTATGATTTAGCAATGTTTTTCACGCAGCTCACACGTGTCCACAGGCGTTAGGACGGACAGAGGCTGGACAAATAGATTTGTTTTCAGTTTTTTCCCACCAAAAGGCAGCACTGCGTATATTCAATGAACATGAGAAGTTTAATAACTGTGCTGTGTCCCTGCTTATGTGTCACAGAACGTGAGGGTAGCAGAGTTATTATAACTCTGGCAGAGCAGGTATTTTTTTTCCCAATTAAGGAAAGCAAATGGCGAAGCCAGCAGTAAAGCGTAGCTGGGTGCGTATGATTTAGCAATGTTTTTCACGCAGCTCACACGTGTCCACAGGCGTTAGGACGGACAGAGGCTGGACAAATAGATTTGTTTTCAGTTTTTTCCCACCAAAAGGCAGCACTGCGTATATTCAATGAACATGAGAAGTTTAATAACTGTGCTGTGTCCCTGCTTATGTGTCACAGAACGTGAGGGTAGCAGAGTTATTATAACTCTGGCAGAGCAGGTATTTTTTTTCCCCAATTAAGGAAAGCAAATGGCGAAGCCAGCAGTAAAGCGTAGCTGGGTGCGTATGATTTAGCAATGTTTTTCACGCAGCTCACACGTGTCCACAGGCGTTAGGACGGACAGAGGCTGGACAAATAGATTTGTTTTCAGTTTTTTCCCACCAAAAGGCAGCACTGCGTATATTCAATGAACATGAGAAGTTTAATAACTGTGCTGTGTCCCTGCTTATGTGTCACAGAACGTGAGGGTAGCAGAGTTATTATAACTCTGGCAGAGCAGGTATTTTTTTTCCCAATTAAGGAAAGCAAATGGCGAAGCCAGCAGTAAAGCGTAGCTGGGTGCGTATGATTTAGCAATGTTTTTCACGCAGCTCACACGTGTCCACAGGCGTTAGGACGGACAGAGGCTGGACAAATAGATTTGTTTTCAGTTTTTTCCCACCAAAAGGCAGCACTGCGTATATTCAATGAACATGAGAAGTTTAATAACTGTGCTGTGTCCCTGCTTATGTGTCACAGAACGTGAGGGTAGCAGAGTTATTATAACTCTGGCAGAGCAGGTATTTTTTTTCCCAATTAAGGAAAGCAAATGGCGAAGCCAGCAGTAAAGCGTAGCTGGGTGCGTATGATTTAGCAATGTTTTTCACGCAGCTCACACGTGTCCACAGGCGTAAGGACGGACAGAGGCTGGACAAATAGATTTGTTTTCAGTTTTTTCCCACCAAAAGGCAGCACTGCGCATATTCTATGAATAATAACTGTGTTGTGGCCCTGCCTATACAATTCTTTCCCTGCAGTATCAATGGAGGGTGGAATGCTCTGCAGAGGCGATTTTGAGAAGCCCAAAAAAAATGCAGCACAGCTAACAGCAGCCTGGACAGTACTGCACACGGATAAATATGGCCCTAGAAAGGACCGTTGAGGTTCTTGAAGGCTACACTCACTCCTAACACTCTCCCTGCCTATGCAGCACTTCTGTCCCTAATGCCAGGTGCAACGCTCTGCAGAGCCGATTTTGAGAAGAAAAAAATGCCACTGCTAACAGCAGCCAACACACAGCTATCAGTGGCCCTAATAAGGACCTTTGGGGGGTCTTGAAGCCTACACTAACTACCAATTCTTTCCCTACAGCAGCTCCGGTATAAACAGCACTGTCCCTCATCTAACTCACACCGCATCTGAGGCGAGCCGCGGGAGGGGCCGACTTTTATATTAGGCGAACACCTGATCTCGCCAGCCACTCACAGCAGGGGGGTGGTATAGGGCTTAAACGTTGCAGGGGGAAGTTGTAATGCCTTCCCTGTCTTTCAATTGGCCAGAAAAGCGCTAACGTCTCAGGGAAGGAAGTGAAAGTAACCAGAACACCGCATGGTGTTCGTTACGAATAACGAACATCCCGAACACCCTAATATTCGCACGAATATCAAGCTCGGACGAACGCGTTCGCTCATCTCTAGTCCTAACTCGATTATTCAATTCTGGCACAAAAGAATTAGCGTTCAAATTTTACGTACAGAAACTAATTATCTCACTTCCGATGTCATAGAAACTTGAAATGTGGCAGAAGCATAGATTATGTCTAAAATAGGAAAAGCAAAGAGGTCCCAACTCGATTATTCAATTCTAGCGCAAAAGAATTAGCGTCCAAATTTTACGTACGTAATCTAATTCTCTCACTTCCAGATGTCATAGAAACCTGAAATTTGGCAGGGGCATTGATTATGTCATAAATAGGAAAAGCTAATGGGTCCCAACTCGATTATTCTATTCTAAGCGCAAAAGAATTAGCGTCCAAATTTTATGAATCTAATTCTCTCACTTCCTGATGTCATTTTATATAAGGGAAACATTGCATGGCTACCTCCACGTGGTGTTTCCAGGGTAACGCAAGGAGCCATGCAAAATGGTGAACATATTTTTTTCCTCGGTATCTCTAAAGTAACTACAACTTGATAAGATTTTCCGTGTGAAACCAGAAAAACACCAGTACCAAATTAACTCGGCGAAGTCAGGTATATCAGCTAGTATCATATATAGGAAAAGCTAATGGGTCCCAACTCGATTATTCAATACTAGTGCAAAAAAACTAACAAATTTTACGTACAGAATCTAATTCTCCAACTTCCCGATGTCGTAGAAACATGAGATTTGGCACGAGCATTGATTATGTCATAAATAGGAAAACTTAAGGGGTCCCAACTCGATTATTCAATTCTAAGCGAAAAAGAATTACTGTCTAAATTTTATGTACGCAATCTAATTCTCTCACTTCCCGATGCCTTAGAAACTTGAGATTTGGCACGGGCATAGATTATGTCATAAATAGGAAAAGTTAATGGGTCCCCACTCAATTATTCAATTCTAGTTAAACAGAATTAGCGTCCAAATTTTATGTACATAATCTAATTCTCTCACTTCCCAATGTCATAGAAACTTGAAATTTGGCAAAAGCATGGATTTTCTCATAAATAGAAAAAGCTAATGGGTCCCAACTCGATTATTCAATTCCAAGCGCAAAAGAATTAGCGTCCAAATTTTACGTACGTAATCTAATTCTCTCACTTCCCAGTTTCATAGAAGCTTGAAATTTGGCACGGGCATTGATTATGTCATAAATAGGAAAGTAAATGGGTGCCAACTCGATTATTCAATTCTAAGTGCAAAAGAATTTGAATCCAAAATTTACGTATGTAATCTAATTCCCTCACTTCCCGATGCCAAAGAAACTTGAAATTTGGCACGTGCATTGATCTATGTATATAAAGACGAAAGCCCTCACTGACTCACTCACTGACTAACGCACTCATTGATTGACTGACTGACTGGCCAAAAGTTCTCCAACTTCCAAAACATGAATTTTGGCAGAAGCATAGATTATCTCCAAAATAGGAAAAGCAATTGGGTCCCAACTCGATTATTCATTCTAGCACAAAAGAATTAGCGTCAAAATTTAACATACATAATCTAAATCTCACACTTCCCAATGTAATAGAAATTTAAAATTTGGCAGGAGCATTGATTATGTCATACATAGGAAAAGCTAATGGGTCCCAACTCGATTATTCAATTCTAAGTGCAAAAGAATTAGCGTCCAAATTTTACGTACGGAATGTAATTCTCTTACTTCCCGATGTCATAGAAACTTGAAACTTGGCAGGAGCATTGATTATGTCATAAATAGGAAAAGCTAATAGGTCCCAACTCGATTATTCAATTTTATACGCAAAAGACTTAGCGTCCAAATTTTACGTACAGAATCTAATTCTCTCACTTCCCGGTGTCATAGAAACTTAAATTTGGCAGGAGCATTGATTATGTCATACATAGGAAAAGCTAATGGGTCCCAACTCGATTATTCAATTCTATGCGCAAAAGAATTAGCGTCCAAATTTTACGTATGGAATGTAATTTTCTCACTTTCCGGTGTCATAGACACGTAAAATTTAGAACGAGCATTGATTATGTCATAAATAGGAAAGCTAATGGGTCCCAACTCGATTATTCAATTCCAAGCGCAAAAGAATTAGCGTCCAAATTTTACGTACGTAATCTAATTCTCTCACTTCCCAGTGTCATAGAAGCTTGAAATTTGGCACGGGCATAGATTATGTCATAAATAGGAAAGCTAATGGGTCCCAACTCGATTATTCAATTCTAGTGAAACAGAATTAGCGTCCAAATTTTATGTGCGTAATCTAATTCTCTCACTTCCCTATGTCATAGAAACTTGAAATTTGGCACAAGCATTGATTGTCTCATAAAAACAAAAAGCTAATGGGTCCTAACTCGATTTTTAAATTCCAAGCGCAAAAGAATTAGTGTCCAAATTTTACGTACGTAATCTAATTCTCTCACATCCCGTTGCCAAAGAAACTTGAATTTGGCACGGGAATTGATTATGTCAAATATAGGAAAAGTTAAGGGGTCCTAACTCAATTATTCAATTCTAAGCGCAAAAGAATTAGCGTCCAAATTTTACGTACGGAATCTAATTCTCTCCCTTCCTGATGTCATTTCACATATAGGAAACGTCGCATGGTTACCTCCACGTGGTGTTTCCTGGGTAACGCAGAGAACCATGCAAAATGGTGAACATATTTTTTTCCTCGGTATCTCTAAAGTAACCACGACTTCATAAGATTTTCCATGTGAACACCAGATAAACACCAGCACCAAATTAACTCGGGCGAAGCCGGGTATATCAGCTAGTCTATATATATAAAGACGAAAGCCCTCACTGACTCGCCACTAATTCTCCAACTTCTGATGTCGTAGAAACATGAAATTTGGCACAAGCATAAATTATGTCCAAAATGGGGTCCCAACTCGATTATTTAATTTTAAGCGCAAAAGAATTAGCGTCCAAATTTTACGTACATAATCTAATTCTCCAACTTCCAAATGTCATAGAAACATAAACTTGGCACAACCATTGATTGTCTCATAAATAGGAAAAGCTAATGGGTCCCAACTCGATTATTCAATTCTAGCGAAACAGAATTAGCGTCCAAATTTTATGTACGTAATCTAATTCTCTCATTTCCCAATGTCATAGAAACTTGAAATTTGGCACAAGCAATGTCTTATAAATACGAAAAGCTTATGGGTCCCAACTCGATTATTCAAATCTAACGCAAAAAAACTAGCGTCCAAATTTTACGAACGGAATGTAATTCTCCAACAACCCGATGTTTTAGAAACATAAAATTTGGCAGGAGCATTGATTATGTCATAAATAGGAAAAGTTAAGGAGTCCCAACTTGAATATTCAATTTTAAGCGCAAAAGAATTAGCGTCCGCATTTTGGTTGCGGAATGTAATTTTCTCACTTTCTGGTGTCATAGAAACATGAAATTTGGCAGGAGCATTGATTATGTCATAAATAGGAAGAGGTAATGGGTCCCAACTTGATTATTCAATTCTATACGCAAAATAATTAGCGTCCAAATTTTACATGCAGAATGTAATTTTCTCACTTTCCGGTGTCATAGAAACGTGAAATTTGGCACGAGGATTGATTATGTCATAAACAGGGAAAGCTAATAGGTCCCAAATCGATTATTCAATTTTATGCGCAAAAGAATTAGCGTCCAAATTTTATGTACGGAATGTAATTTTCTCACTTTCTGGTGTCATAGAAACGTGAAATTTGGCACGAGCATTGATTATGTGATAAATAGGAAAAGCTAATGGGTCCCAACTCGATTATTCAATTCTATGCGTAAAAGAAATAGCATCCAAATTTTACGTACGGAATGTAATTTTCTCACTTTCCGGTGTCATAGAAACTTGAAATTTGCCATAAGCATTAAATATGTCAAGAATAGGAAAAGTTAATGGGTCCCAACTAGAGATGAGCGAACGTGTTCGGCTCCGCCCCTTTTCGCCCGAACACCGAACTTTGCGAGCAATTCCGTGCTCGGGCGAAAAAAGTTCGGGGGTCGCCGTGGCAGCGCGGGGGGGTGCGGCGGGGAGTGGGGGGGAGAGGGAGAGAGAGAGGGCTCCCCCCTGTTCCCCGCTGCTGCCGCCCGCGCCGCCGCGCCTCTCCCCGCCCCCCGGCGCCCCCCGAAGCTTTACGTGCGGACACTGAAGTCCTCGGCAAAGCCGGTGTCCGGGTGCGTAAGTGTTCGTTAAGAACACGTTCGCTCATCTCTAGTCGCAACTCGATCATTCAATTCTAGTGCAAAAGAACTAGCATCCAAATTTTACGTACAGAATCTAATTCTCTCACTTCTTGGTGTTATAGAAACATGAAATTTGGAATGGGCATTGATGATGTCATAAATAGGAAAAGTTAATAGGTCCCAACTCAATTATTCAATTCTAGCTAAACAGAATTAGCGTCCAAATTTTATGTACATAATCTAATTCTCTCACTTCCCAATGTCATAGAAACGTGAAATTTGGCACAAGCATGGATTTTCTCATAAATAGAAAAAGTTAATGGGTCCAAACTCGATTATTCAATTCCAAGCGCAAAAGAATTAGCATCCAAATTTTACGAATGTAATCTAATTCTATCACTTCCAAGTTTCATAGAAGCTTGAAATTTGGCACGGGCATAGATTATGTCATAAATGGGAAAGCTAATGGGTCCCAACTCGATTATTCAATTCTAGTGAAACAGAATTAGCGTCCAAATTTTATGTACATAATCTAATTCTCCCACTTCCCATTGTCATAGAAACTTGAAATTCACCACAAGCATTGATTGTTTCATAAATAGGAAAAGCTAATGGGTCCCAACTCGATTTTTAAATTCCAAGCGCAAAAGAATTAGCGTCCAAATTTTATGTGCGTAATCTAATTCTCTCACGTCCCTATGTCATAGAAACTTGAAATTTGGCACAAGCATTGATTGTCTCATAAATACAAAAAGCTAATGGGTCCTAACTCGATTTTTAAATTCCAAGCGCAAAAGAATTAGCGTCCAAATTTTACGTACGTAATCTAATTCTCTCACTTCCCGTTGCCAAAGAAACTTGAATTTGGCACGGGAATTGATTATGTCAAATATAGGAAAAGTTAAGGGGTCCTAACTCAATTAGTCAATTCTAAGCGCAAAAGAATTAGCGTCCAAATTTTATGTACGGAATCTAATTCTCTCACTTCCTGATGTCATAGAAATTTGAAATTTGGCATAAGCATTGATTATGTTACAAATAGGACAACTTAATGGTTCCCAACTCGATTATTCAATTCTAGCACAAAAGAACTGGTGTTCAAATTTTACGTACGTAATCTAATTCTCTCACTTTCTGATGCCAAAGAAACTTGAAATTTGGCACAGACATTAATTTTGTCATAAATAGGAAAAGTTAATGGGTCCCAACTCAATTATTCTATCCCAGCGAAACAGAATTAGCGTCCAAATTTTATGTACATAATCTAATTCTCCCACTTCCCATTGTCATAGAAACTTGAAATTCACCACAAGCATTGATTGTTTCATAAATAGGAAAAGCTAATGGGTCCCAACTCGATTATTCAATTCTAAGTGCAAAAGAATTAGCGTTCAAATTTTACGTACGTAATCTAATTCTCTCCCTTCCCGATGTCATAGAAGCTTGAAATTTGGCACGGGCATTGCTTATGTCATATATAGGAAAAGTTATAGGGGTCCCAACTTGATTATTCAATTCTAAGCGCAAAAGAATTAGCATCCAAATTGTTTGTACGTAATCTAATTCTCTCACTTCCCAATGTCATAGAAACTTGAAATTCGCCACAACCATTGATTGTTTCATAAATAGGAAAAGCTAATGGGTCCTAACTCGATTATTCAATTCTAAGCGCAAAAGAATTAGCATTCAAATTTTACGTACGTAATCTAATTCTCTCACTTCCCGATGCCAAAGAAACTTGAAATTTGGCACAGACATTGATTATGTCATAAATAGGAAAAGGTAATGGGTCCCAACTCGATTATTCTATCCCAGCGAAACAGAATTAGCGTCCAAATTTTATGTACGTAATCTAATTCTCTCACTTCCCAATGTCATAGAAACTTGAAATTCGCCACAAGCATTGATTGTTTCATAAATAGGAAAAGCTAATGGGTCCCAACTCAATTATTCAATTCTAAGCGCAAAAGAATAAGCGTTCAAATTTTACTTACGTAATCTAATTCTCTCACTTCCCGATGGCATAGAAACTTGAAATTTGGCACTGGCATTGATTATGTCATAAATAGGAAAAGTTAATGGGTCCCAACTCGATTATTCTATCCCAGCGAAACAGAATTAGCGTCCAAATTTTATGTACGTAATCTAATTCTCTCACTTCCCAATGTCATAGAAACTTGAAATTCGCCACAAGCATTGATTGTTTCATAAATAGGAAAAGCTAATGGGTCCCAACTCAATTATTCAATTCTAAGCGCAAAAGAATAAGCGTTCAAATTTTATGTACGTTATCTAATTCTCTCACTTCCCGGTGTCATAGAAGCTTGAAATTTGGCACGTGCATTGATTATGTCATATATAGGAAAAGTTTTAGGGGTCCCAACTCAATTATTCAATTCTAAGCGCAAAAGAATAAGCGTCCAAATTTTACGTACGGAATCTAAATCTCTCACTTCCCAGATGTCATAGAAACTTGAAATTTGGCACGGGCATTGATTATGTCATATATAGGAATAGTTAATGGGTTGCAACTCGATTATTCAATTCTTGCGAAACAGAATTAGCATCCAAATTTTATGTAAGTAATCAAATTCTCTCACTTCTCAATGTCATGGAAACTTGAAATTTTGCACGAGCATTGATTGTCTCATAAATAGGAAAAGCTAATGGGTCCTAACTCGATTGTTTAATTCTAAGTGCTAAAGAATTAGCATCCAAATTTTATGTACGTTATCTAATTCTCTCACTTCCCGATGCCAAAGATACTTGAAATTTGGCACGGGCATTAATTTTGTCATAAATAGGAAAAGTTAATGGGTCCCAACTTAATTATTCTATCCCAGTGAAACAGAATTAGCGTCCAAATTTTATGTACATAATCTAATTCTCCCACTTCCCATTGTCATAGAAACTTGAAATTCGCCACAAGCATTGATTGTTTCATAAATAGGAAAAGCTAATGGGTCCCAACTCGATTATTCAATTCTAAGTGCAAAAGAATTAGCGTTCAAATTTTACGTACGTAATCTAATTCTCTCCCTTCCCGATGTCATAGAAGCTTGAAATTTGGCACGGGCATTGCTTATGTCATATATAGGAAAAGTTATAGGGGTCCCAACTTGATTATTCAATTCTAAGCGCAAAAGAATTAGCATCCAAATTGTATGTAAGGAATCTAAATCTCTCACTTCCTGATGTCATAGAAACTTGAAATTTGGTACAGGCATTGATTATGTCATAAATAGGAAAGCTAATGGGTCCCAACTAGAGATGAGCGAGTACCAAAATGCTCGGGTGCTCGTTACTTGGGACGAATTTATCGCGATGCTCGATGGTTCGTTTCGAGTAACGAACCCCATTGAAGTCAATGGGCGACCAGAACATTTTTGTATTTCGCCGATGCTCGCTAAGGTTTTCATGTGTGAAAATCTTGGCAATTCAAGAAAGTGATGGGAACGACACAGAAACGGATAGGGCAGGCGAGGGGCTACATGTTGGGCTGCATCTCAAGTTCACAGGTCCCACTATTAAGCCGCAATACCGGCAAGAGTGGCCCCCCCCCTCCCAACAACTTTTACTTCTGAAAAGCCCTCATTAGCATGGCATACCTTAGCTAAGTACCACACTAGCTACAACAAAGCACAATCACTGCCTGCATGACACTCTGCTGCCACTTCTCCTGGGTTACATGCTGCCACCCCCCCCCCCCCTGCACGACGCAGTGTCCACAGCGCACACCAAACTGTCCCTGCGCAGCCTTCAGCTGCCCTCATGCCACACCACCCTCATGTCTATTTATAAGTGCGTCTGCCATGAGGAGGAACTGCAGGCACACACTGCAGAGGGTTGGCACGGCTAGGCAGCGACCCTCTTTAAAAGTGGTGGGGCGATAGCCCACAATGCTGTACAGAAGCAATGAGAAATCCAATCCTGTGCCACCTCCATCAGGAGCTGCACACGTGGGCATAGCAATGGGGAACCTATGTGCCACACACTATTCATTCTGTCAAGGTGTCTGTATGCCCCAGTCAGACTGGTAATATGTACCTTAACAGTAACCGCGTTGGTGGTAATGTGGTGGTGACTGCGGACCTAGTAGCACGGTTGTATTTTGTTGGTTTTCGGAATGTGGCCAGGATTAAGTGGGCCGTGGCGGGGGGATTGTGGGGGGGCTCTCTTGTTGTGTCGGTAAAGGTGAAATTCTTGGACTGCCACCAGACGAACCAATGCAAAGGCATTTGCCAAGAATGTTTTCATTGTTGGAGGAGGAGGGGGATGTTTTTGAGGCACTACGTGTCCTCTCCACGTGTCCGTGGTTATATGCACCTTAACAGTAACCGCGTTGGTGGGAAATGGCCTCGCCGCCATCATGTCTTTGGGAAGCCTCTGTTTCCACACCCCAGAGACATACCATTAGCAGCGGTATAGGCAGAACCCAGAATTATTAACATTTCAGCCGTAGCATTAGGACTGGCCCCACTAACATATCACTAGCAGCATTATAGGGGGAGCACAGTATTAGTTCCATTTTAGTAATAGTAGCACTCAAGACAGGCCCCAGTAACAATTCCGAAGCAGCAGTATAGGAGGAGCATAGTCTAAGTTCCAATTAAGTAATAGTAGCAGCCTACACAGGCCCCAGGAACAATTCCGAAGCAGCAGTATAGTGGGAGCGCAGTCTTAGTTCTATTTCAGTAGCTGCAGTATAGCCAAGGCCCAAGTTACATTTATGTAGCTAAAGTGTAGGCCAACCCCACACACCTTTCTGTACCATGAGTGCAGGCGAAGAACATAGAAATTGCTATGATTACACTGTAGGTGAGGGCCCAAAAAAATTGGTGTACCAACAGTACTAATGAACCTCAGTAAAAATTGGCCATGCCCAACCAAGATGGCAGGTGAAACCCATTAATCGCTTTGGTTAATGTGGCTTAAGTGGTAACTAGGCCTGGAGGCAGCCCAGTTTAACGAAAAATTGGTTCAAGTTAAAGTTCCAACGCTTTTAAGAGCATTGAAACGTCTAAAAAAATTTTTAAAAAATTATATGAGTGAGCCTTGTGGCCCTAAGAAAAATTGCCCGTTCAGCGTGATTACGTGAGGTTTCAGGAGGAGGAGCAGGAGGAGGAGGAGGAGGAATATTATACACAGATTGATGAAGCAGAAATATCCCCGTTTTGGATGGTGAGAGAGAACTATGCTTCCATCCGCGGGTGCAGCCTACGTATTGCTTAGGTATCGCTGCTGTCCGCTGGTGGAGAAGAGAAGTCTGGGGAAATCCAGACTTTGTTCATCTTGATGAGTGTTAGCCTGTCGGCACTGTCGGTTGACAGGCGGGTACGCTTATCTGTGATGATTCCCCCAGCCGCACTAAACACCCTCTCCGACAAGACGCTAGCCGCAGGACAAGCAAGCACCTCCAGGGCATACAGCGCTAGTTCAGGCCACGTGTCCAGCTTCGACACCCAGTAGTTGTAGGTGGCAGAGGCGTCACGGAGGACGGTCGTGCGATCGGCTACGTACTCCCTCACCATCCTTTCAAAGTGCTCCCGCCGACTCAGCCTTGACTGGGGAGCGGTGACACAGTCTTGCTGGGGAGCCATAAAGCTGTCCAGGCCCTTAAAGACTGTTGCACTGCCTGGGCTGTACATGCTGCTCGATCTCCGCACCTCCCCTGCTACCTGGCCCTCGGAACTGCGCCTTCTGCCACTAGCGCTGTCGGATGGGAATTTTACCATCAGCTTGTCCGCCAGGGTCCTGTGGTATAGCAACACTCTCGAACCCCTTTCCTCTTCGGGAATGAGAGTGGGAAGGTTCTCCTTATAGCGTGGGTCGAGCAGTGTGTACACCCAGTAATCCGTAGTGGCCAGAATGCGTGTAACGCGAGGGTCACGGGAAAGGCATCCTAACATGAAGTCAGCCATGTGTGCCAGGGTACCTGTACGCAACACATGTCTGTCCACACTAGGAAGATCACCTTCAGGATCCTCCTCCTCCTCCTCCTCCTCCTCAGGCCATACACGCTGAAATGATGACAGGCAAGCAGCATGGGTACCGTCAGCAGTGGGCCAAGCTGTCTCTTCCCCCTCCTCCTCATCCTCCTCATGCTCCTCCTCCTCCTCCTGAACACGCTGAGATATAGACAGGAGGGTGCTCTGACTATCCAGCGACATACTGTCTTCCCCCGGCTCTGTTTCCGAGCGCAAAGCGGCTGCCTTTATGGTTTGCAGGGAACTTCTCAAGATGCATAGCAGAGGAATGGTGACGCTAATGATTGCAGCATCGCCGCTCACCACCTGGGTAGACTGCTCAAAGTTTCGAAGGACCTGGCAGATGGCTGCCAACCAGGCCCACTCTTCTGAAAAGAATTGAGGAGGCTGACTCCCACTGCGCCGCCCATGTTGGAGTTGGTATTCGACTATAGCTCTACGCTGCTCATAGAGCCTAGCCAACATGTGGAGCGTAGAGTTCCACCGTGTGGGCACGTCGCACAGCAGTCGGTGCACTGGCAGATTAAACCGATGTTGCAGGGTGGCAGCGTCCGTGTGGGACTTGCGGAAATGTGTGCAGAGGCGGCGCACCTTTACGAACAGGTCTGACAAGCGTGGGTAGCTTTTCAGAAAGCGCTGAACCACAAAATTAAAGACGTGGGCCAGGCATGGCACGTGCGTGAGGCTGCCGAGCTGCAGAGCCGCCACCAGGTTACGGCCGTTGTCACACACGACCATGCCCGGTTGGAGGCTCAGCGGCGCAAGCCAACGGTCGGTCTGCTCTGTCAGACCCTGCAGCAGTTCGTGGGCCGTTTGCGTCCTATCTCCTAAGCTGAGTAGTTTCAGCACGGCCTGCTGACGCTTGCCCACCGCTGTGCTGCCACGCCGCGCGACACCGACTGCTGGCGACGTCCTGCTGCTGCTGACACATCTAGATTGCGAGACACAGGTTAAGGAGGAGGAGGAGGGTGCTTTAGTGGAGGAAGCATACACCGCCGAACATACCACCACCGAGCTGGGGCCCGCAATTCTGGGGGTGGGTAGGACGTGAGCGGTCCCAGGCTCTGACTCTGTCCCAGCCTCCACTAAATTCACCCAATGTGCCGTCAGGGAGATGTAGTGGCCCTGCCCGCCTGTGCTTGTCCACGTGTCCGTAGTTAAGTGGACCTTGCCACTAACCGCATTGGTGAGGGCGCGTACAATGTTGCGGGAGACGTGGTCGTGCAGGGCTGGGACGGCACATCGGAAAAAGTAGTGGCGACTGGGAACTGAGTAGCGCGGGGCCGCCGCCGCCATCATAGCTTTGAAAGACTCCGTTTCCACAACCCTATACGGCAGCATCTCAAGGCTGATAAATTTGGCTATGTGGACGGTTAACGATTGAGCGTGCGGGTGCGTGGCGGCGTACTTGCGCTTGCGCTCAAACACTTGCGCTAGCGACGGCTGGACTATGCGGTGCAAGACATTGGTGGATGGGGCCGAGGACAGCGGAGGTGAGGGTGTGGGTGCAGGCCAGGAGACGGTAGTGCCTGTGTCCTCAGAGGGGGGTTGGATCTCAGTGGCAGGTTGGGGCACAGGGGGAGAGGCAGCGGTGCAAACCGGAGGCGGTTAACGGCCTTCGTCCCACCTTGTGGGGTGCTTGGCCATCATATGTCTGCGCATGCTGGTGGTGGTGAGGCTGTTGGTGGTGGCTCCCCGGCTGATCTTGGCGCGACAAAGGTTGCACACCGCTGTTCGTCGGTCGTCAGGCGTCTCTGTGAAAAACTGCCAGACCTTAGAGCACCTCAGCCTCTGCAGGGTGGCATGGCGCGAGGGTGCGCTTTGGGAAACAGTTGGTGGATTATTCGGTCTGGCCCTGCCTCCACCCCTGGCCACAGCACTGCCTCTTGCAACCTGCCCTGCTGCTGCCCTTGCCTGCCCCTCTGAAGACCTGTCCTGAGTAGGCGTTGCACACCAGGTGGGGTCAGTCACCTCATCGTCCTGCTGCTCTTCCTCCGAATCCTCTGTGCGCTCCTCCCTCGGACTTACTGCCCTTACTACTACCTCACTGCAAGACAACTGTGTATGATCGTCATCGTCCTCCTCACCCACTGAAAGGTCTTGAGACAGTTGCCGGAAGTCCCCAGCCTCATCCCCCGGACCCCGGGAACTTTCCAATGGTTGTGCATTAGGGACGATAAACTCCTCTGGTGGGAGAGGAACCACTGCTGCCCAATCTGAGCAGGGGCCCGAGAACAGTTCCCGGGAGTCTTCCCGCTACTGAGCATGTGTCATTGTAGTGGAGTGAGGAGGCTGGGAGGAAGGAGGAGCAGCAGACAGAGGATTCGGATTTGCAGCACTGGACGGCGCAGAACTCTGGGTGGATGATAGCTTGCTCGAAGCACTTTCTGCCATCCACGACAGGACCTGCTCACACTGCTCATTTTCTAATAAAGGTCTCCCGCGTGGACCCATTAATTGGGCGATGAATGTGGGGACGCCAGAAACGTGCCTCTCTCCTAATCGCGCAGCAGTCGGCTGCGAGACACCTGGATCAGGAGCTCGGCCTGTGCCCACACCCTCACTTGGGCCTACGCGTCCTCGGCCGCGTCCACGTCATCTAGGCCTACCCCTACCCCTCAGCATGCTATATTACCAGTGATTTCCAAGCCAGGAAAGAAATTGGCGCAAGCCTGCAGCCAAAATAGAATTTTTTCCCTTGTTTTTCAAAGGACAAGCCACACTGCGTGTATTCAATGAATACTACTAAGTTTAATAACTGTGTTGTGGCCCTGCAAATGTGTCAGAGAACTGCAGTGATGCAAAGTTATTCGCTACAGCAGATCAGGGATTTCCCATGCAGGAAAAAAATTGGCGCAAGCCTGCAGCCAACATAGAATTTTTTCCCTTGTTTTTCAAAGGACAAGCCACACTGCGTGTATTCAATGAATACTACTAAGTTTAATAACTGTGTTGTGGCCCTGCAAATGTGTCAGAGAACTGCAGTGATGCAAAGTTATTCGCTACAGCAGATCAGGGATTTCCCATGCAGGAAAAAGATTGGCGCAAGCCTGCAGCCAAAATAGAATTTTTTCCCTTGTTTTTCAAAGGACAAGCCCCACTGCGTGTATTCAATGAATACTACTAAGTTTAATAACTGTGTTGTGGCCCTGCAAATGTGTCACAGAACTGCAGTGATACAAAGTTATTCGCTACAGCAGATCAGGGATTTCCCATGCAGGAAAAAAATTGGCGCAAGAGTGCAGCCAAAATAGAATTTTTTCCCTTGTTTTTCAAAGGACAAGCCACACTGCGTGTATTCAATGAATACTACTAAGTTTAATAACTGTGTTGTGGCCCTGCAAATGTGGCAGAGAACTGCAGTGATGCAAAGTTATTCGCTACAGCAGATCAGGGATTTCCCATGCAGGAAAAAAATTGGCGCAAGCCTGCAGCCAAAATAGAATTTTTTCCCTTGTTTTTCAAAGGACAAGCCACACTGCGTGTATTCAATGAATACTACTAAGTTTAATAACTGTGTTGTGGCCCTGCAAATGTGTCACAGAACTGCAGTGATGCAAAGTTATTCGCTACAGCAGATCAGGGATTTCCCATGCAGGAAAAAAATTGGCGCAAGCCTGCAGTAAAACGTAGCTGGCTGCGTCTGATTTTTTTTAATGTTCTGCACGCAGCACACACGTACCCAGAGCCCTGAGGACTGTCAGAGGCAGGCGAAATAGAATTTTTTCCCTTGTTTTTCAAAGGAAAAGCCACACTGCGTCTATTCAATGAATAATGTATGTCTTCTGGCCCTGCCTACACAATTCTATCCCTGTAGTATTAATGCCGGGTGCAATGGTCTGCACAGCCGGTTTTGAGAAGAAAAAAAAATATGCAACACTGCTAACAGCAGCCTGGACAGTACTGCACACGGATAGATGTGGCCCTAGAAAGGACGGTTGGGGTTCTTGAAGCCTACACTCACTGCTAACACTCTCCCTGCCTAACCACCACTTCTGTCCCTATTGCAGGGCGCAATGCTCTGCAGATCCAATTTTGAAAAAAAAAAAAAAAATACAGTGCTAACACAGTACTGCACACTATTAGATGTGGCCCTGAGAAGGACCGTTGGGGTTCTTGAAGCCTACACTAACTCCTAACGCTCTCCCTACAGCAGCTCCAGCACGATTGCACTTTCCCTCAGCTAACTCACAAGGCATCTGAGTCGAGCCGCGGGAGGGGCCGATTTTTATACTCGGGTGACATCAGATCTCCCCAGCCACTCACAGCAGGGGGGTGGTATAGGGCTTGAACGTCACAGGGGGAAGTTGTAATGCCTTCCCTGTCTTTCAATTGGCCAGAAAAGCGCGCTAACGTCTCAGAGAGGAAACTGAAAGTAACCAGAACATCGCGTGGTACTCGTTACGAGTACCGAGCATCCCGAACACACTAATATTCGCCCGAGTATCAAGCTCGGACGAGTACGTTCGCTCATCTCTAGTCCCAACTCGATTATTCAATTCTAGCGAAACAGAATTAGCGTCCAAATTTTATGTGCGTAATCTAATTCTCTCACTTCCCTATGTCATAGAAACTTGAAATTTGGCACAAGCATTAATTGTCTCATAAAAACAAAAAGCTAATGGGTCCTAACTCGATTTTTAAATTCCAAGCGCAAAAGAATTAGTGTCCAAATTTTACGTACGTAATCTAATTCTCTCACTTCCCGTTGCCAAAGAAACTTGAATTTGGCACGGGAATTGATTATGTCAAATATAGGAAAAGTTAAGGGGTCCTAACTCAATTATTCAATTCTAAGCGTAAAAGAATTAGCGTCCAAATTTTACGTACGGAATCTAATTCTCTCCCTTCCTGATGTCATTTCATATATAGGAAACGTGCAAAATGGTAAACATATTTTTTCCTCGGTATCTCTAAAGTAACCACGACTTCATAAGATTTTCCATGTGAACACCAGATAAACACCAGCACCAAATTAACTCGGGTGAAGCCGGGTATATCAGCTAGTCTATATATATAAAGACGAAAGCCCTCACTGACTCACTGACTCGCCACTAATTCTCCAACTTCCGATGTCGTAGAAACATGAAATTTGGCACAAGCATAAATTATGTCCAAAATGGGGTCCCAACTCGATTATTTAATTTTAAGCGCAAAAGAATTAGCGTCCAAATTTTACGTACATAATCTAATTCTCCAACTTCCAAATGTCATAGAAACATAAACTTTGGCACAACCATTGATTGTCTCATAAATAGGAAAAGCTAATGGGTCCCAACTCGATTATTCAATTCTAGCGAAACAGAATTAGCGTCCAAATTTTATGTACGTAATCTAATTCTCTCACTTCCCAATGTCATAGAAACTTGAAATTTGGCACAAGTAATGTCTTATAAATACGAAAAGCTAATGGGTCCCAACTCGATTATTCAAATCTAACGCAAAAAAACTAGCGTCCAAATTTTACGTACGGAATGTAATTCTCCAACAACCCGATGTTTTAGAAACGTGAAATTTGGCAGGAGCATTGATTATGTCATAAATAGGAAAAGTTAAGGAGTCCCAACTTGAATATTCAATTTTAAGCACAAAAGAATTAGCGTCCGAATTTTGGTTACGGAATGTAATTTTCTCACTTTCTGGTGTCATAGAAACATGAAATTTGGCAGGAGCATTGATTATGTCATAAATAGGAAGAGCTAATGGGTCTCAACTTGATTATTCAATTCCATACGCAAAATAATTAACGTCCAAATTTTACATGCAGAATGTACTTTTCTCACTTTCCGGTGTCATAGAAACGTAAAATTTGGCACGAGGATTGATTATGTCATAAACAGGGAAAGCTAATGGGTCCCAAATCGATTATTCAATTTTATGCGCAAAAGAATTAGCGTCCAAATTTTACATACGGAATGTAATTTTCTCACTTTCTGGTGTCATAGAAACGTGAAATTTGGCACAAGCATTGATTATGTCATAAATAGGAAAAGCTAATGGGTCCCAACTCGATTATTCAATTCTATGCGTAAAAGAACTAGCATCCAAATTTTACGTACGGAATGTAATTTTCTCACTTTCCGGTGTCATAGAAACTTGAAATTTGCCATAAGCATTAAATATGTCAAGAATAGGAAAAGTTAATGGGTCCCAACTCGATCATTCAATTCTAGCGCAAAAGAACTAGCGTCCAAATTTTACGTACGGAATCTAATTCTCTCACTTCATGGTGTCATAGAAACATGAAATTTGGAATGGGCATTGATGATGTCATAAATAGGAAAAGTTAATGGGTCCCAACTCAATTATTCAATTCTAGCTAAACAGAATTAGCATCCAAATTTAATGTACATAATCTAATTCTCTCACTTCCCAATGTCATAGAAACTTGAAATTTGGCACAAGCATGGATTTTCTCATAAATAGAAAAAGCTAATGGGTCCAAACTCGATTATTCAATTCCAAGCGCAAAAGAATTAGCGTCCAAATTTTACATACATAATCTAATTCTCTCACTTCCCAGTGTCATAGAAGCTTGAAATTTGGCACGGGCATAGATTATGTCATAAATGGGAAAGCTAATGGGTCCCAACTCGATTATTCAATTCTAGTGAAACAGAATTAGCGTCTAAATTTTATGTGCGTAATCTAATTCTCTCACGTCCCTATGTCATAGAAACTTGAAATTTGGCACAAGCATTGATTGTCTCATAAATACAAAAAGCTAATGGATCCTAACTAGAGATGAGCGAACGTACTCGTCCGAGCTTGATACTCGTTCGAGTATTAGCGTGTTTGAGATGCTCGTTACTCGTAACGAGCACCACGCGATGTTCGGGTTACTTTCACTTTCATCTCTGAGACGTTAGCGCGCTTTTCTGGCCAATTAAAAGACAGGGAAGGCATTACAACTTCCCTCTGCGACGTTCAAGCCCTATACCACCCCCCTGCAGTGAGTGGCTGGTGAGATCAGGTGTCACCCGAGTATAAAAATCGGCCCCTCCCGTGGCTCGCCACAGATTTGTACTGACATAGAGGAGGGAAAGTGCTGTTGGTGCCGGAGCTGCTATAGGGAGAGTGTTAGGAGTATTTTAGGCTTCAAGAACCCCAACGGTCCTTCTTAGGGCCACATCTAACCGTGTGCAGTACTGTGGAGGCTGCTTTTTGCAGTGTTGCACATTTTTTTATTTTTTGGTATATCGGCCGTGCAGAGCATTGCGCCCTGCAGTAATACTCCAGGGACAGAAGTGCTTAGGCAGGGAGAGCGTTAGGAGTTATTGTAGGCTTCAAGAACCCCAACGGTCCTTCTTAGGGCCACATCTAACCGCGTGCAGTAGTGTGGAGGCTGCTTTTTGCAGTGTTGCACTTTTTTTTTTGGTATATCGGCCATGCAGAGCATTGCGCCCTGGAGTAATACTCCAGGGACAGAAGTGTGGAGGCAGGGACATAAGAAATATTATTGATTGAATATAGGCAGTGGGCCTTTGCTAAAAAATATTGGGCAAAAAATCTATTTGGCCTGCCTGTCACTGTGCTCTGTGTTCTGGGTCTGTGTGTGCTGGGTGTAGTAGTTCTACAAAATCATACACAGCCAGTAAAGTGTTACAGCAGGCTTGCGCCAAATTATTTCCTGGCTCTGTCTGGGCTCTGAAATCACCGCTGTGTTGCAGTTAACAGTGCAACACTCTGCAGTTCTGTGACACACTCCAGGGACAGAAGTGTGGAGGCAGGGACAGAAGACATATTATTGATTGAATATAGGCAGTGGGCCTTTGCTAAAAAATATTGGGCAAAAAATCTATTTGGCCTGCCTGTCACTGTGCTCAGTGTTCTGGGTCTGTGTGTGCTGGGTATAGTAGTTCTACAAAATCATTCGCAGCCAGCTAAGTGTTACAGCAGGCTTGCGCCAAATTATTTCCTGGCTCTGTCTGGGCTCTGAAATCACCGCTGTGTTGCAGTTAACAGTGCAACACTCTGCAGTTCTGTGACACACTCCAGGGACAGAAGTGTGGAGGCAGGGACAGAAGACATATTATTGATTGAATATAGGCAGTGGGCCTTTGCTAAAAAATATTGGGCAAAAAATCTATTTGGCCTGCCTGTCACTGTGCTCAGTGTTCTGGGTATGTGTGTGCTGGGTGTAGTAGTTCTACAAAATCATACGCAGCCAGCTAAGTGTTACAGCAGGCTTGCGCCAAATTATTTCCTGGCGTTCCGTAAGCGAACTCAGCCTCCAACCACAGGTCAATAAGCGGCACATTTAATTACAGCGTTCTGTTTCTGCATTACTGGTAATACAGCATGCTGAGAGGTAGGGGTAGGCCTGGAGGACGTGGGCGTGGCCGAGGACGCGGAGGCCCTAGTCCGGGTGTGGGCACAGGCCGAGCTCCTGATCCAGGTGTATCGCAGCCGACTGCTGCGGGATTAGGAAAGAGGCACGTTTCTGGCATCCCCACATTCATCGCACATTTAATGGGTCCATGCGGTAGACCTTTATTAGAAAATGAGCAGTGTGAGCAGGTCCTGTCGTGGATGGCAGAAAGTGCTTCCAGCAACCTATCGTCCACCCACAGTTCTGCGCCGTCCACTGCTGCAACTCAGAATCCTCTGGCTGCTGCTCCTCCTTCCTCCCTGCCTCCTCACTCCATGAAAATGAGACATTCTGAGGAGCGGGCTGACTCCCAGGAACTGTTCTCGGGCCCCTGCTCAGATTGGGCAGCAGTGGTTCCTCTCCCACCAGAGGAGTTTATCGTGACTGATGCCCAACCATTGGAAAGTTCCCGGGGTCCGGGGGATGAGGCTGGGGACTTCCGGCAACTGTCTCAAGACCTTTCAGTGGGTGAGGAGGCCGATGACGATGAGACACAGTTGTCTATCAGTGAGGTAGTAGTAAGGGCAGTAAGTCCGAAGGAGGAGCGCACCGAGGATTCAGAGGAAGAGCAGCAGGACAATGAGGTGACTGACCCCACCTGGTTTGCTACGCCTACTGAGGACAGGTCTTCAGAGGGGGAGGCAAGGGCAGCAGCAGGGCAGCTTGCAAGAGGCAGTGCGGTTTCCAGAGGTAGAGGCAGGGCCAGACCGAATAATCCACCAACTGTTTCCCAAAGCGCCCCCTCGCGCCATGCCACCCTGCAGAGGCTGAGGTGCTCAAAGGTCTGGCAGTTTTTCACTGAGAGTGCAGACGACCGACGAACAGTGGTGTGCAACCTTTGTTGCGCCAAGATCAGCCGGGGAGCCACAACCACCAGCCTCACCACCACCAGCATGCGCAGACATATGATGGCCAAGCACCCCACAAGGTGGGACGAAGGCCGTTCACCGCCTCCGGTTTGCACCGCTGCCTCTCCCCCTGTGCCCCAACCTGCCACTGAGATCCAACCACGCTCTGAGGACACAGGCACTACCGTCTCCTGGCCTGCACCCACACCCTCACCTCCGCTGTCCTTGGCCCCATCCAGCAATGTCTGTCAGCGCAGCGTCCAGCCGTCGCTAGCGCAAGTGTTTGAGCGCAAGCGCAAGTACGCCGCCACGCACCCGCATGCTCAAGCGTTAAACGTGCACATAGCCAGATTTATCAGCCTGCAGATCCTGCCGTATAGGGTTGTGGAAACGGAGTCCTTCAAAAGTATGATGGCGGCGGCGGCCCCGCGCTACTCAGTTCCCAGTCGCCACTATTTTTCTCGATGTGCCGTCCCAGCCCTGCACGACCACGTCTCCCGCAACATTGTACGCGCCCTCACCAACGCGGTTACTGCCAAGGTCCACTTAACAACGGACACGTGGACAAGCACAGGCGGGCAGGGCCACTATATCTCCCTGACGGCACATTGGGTGAATTTAGTGGAGGCTGGGACAGAGTCAGAGCCTGGGACCGCTCACGTCCTACCCACCCCCAGAATTGCGGGCCACAGCTCGGTGGTGGTATCTGCGGCGGTGTATGCTTCCTCCACTAAAGCACCCTCCTCCTCCTCCTCCAACGCAACCTCTGTCTCGCAATCAAGATGTGTCAGCAGCAGCACGTCGCCAGCAGTCGGTGTCGCGCGGCGTGGCAGCACAGCGGTGGGCAAGCGTCAGCAGGCCGTGCTGAAACTACTCAGCTTAGGAGATAAGAGGCACACGGCCCACGAACTGCTGCAGGGTCTGACAGAGCAGAGCGCCACTGAGCCTCCAACTGGGCATGGTCGTGACAACGACCGTAACCTGGTGGCGGCTCTGCAGCTCGGCAGCCTCACGCACGTGCCATGCCTGGCCCACGTCTTTAATTTGGTGGTTCAGCGCTTTCTGAAAAGCTACCCACGCTTGTCAGACCTGCTCGGAAAGGTGCGCCGGCTCTGCGCACATTTCCGCAAGTCCCACACGGACGCTGCCACCCTGCGCACCCTGCAACATCGGTTTAATCTGCCAATGCACCGACTGCTGTGCGACGTGCCCACACGGTGGAACTCTACGCTCCACATGTTGGCCAGGCTTTATGAGCAGCGTAGAGCTATAGTGGAATACCAACTCCAACATGGGCGGCGCAGTGGGAGTCAGCCTCCTCAATTCTTTTCAGAAGAGTGGGCAGACATCTGGTTGGCAGACATCTGCCAGGTCCTTGGAAAGTTTGAGGAGTCTACCCAGGTGGTGAGCGGCGATGCTGCAATCATTAGCGTCACCAATCCTCTGCTATGCATCTTGAGAAGTTTCCTGCAAAGCATAAAGGCAGACGCTTTGCGCTCGGAAACAGAGCCGGGGGAAGACAGTATGTTGCTGGACAGTCAGAGAACCCTCCTGTTTATATCTCAGCGCGGTGAGGAGGAGGAGGAGGAAAATGAGGAGGAGGAGGGGGAAGAGACAGCTTGGCCCACTGCTGAGGGTACACATTCTGCTGGCCTGTCATCATTTCAGCGTGTATGGCCTGAGGAGGAGGAGGAGGAGGAGGAGGATCCTGAAGGTGATCTTCCTAGTGAGGACAGCCATGTGTTGCGTACAGGTACCCTGGCACACATGGCTGACTTCATGTTAGGATGCCTTTCTCGTGACCCTCGCGTTACACGCATTCTGGCCACTACGGATTCCTGGGTGTACACACTGCTTGACCCACGGTATAAGGAGAGCCTTTCCACTCTCATACCCGAAGAGGAAAGGGGTTCGAGAGTGTTGCTATACCACAGGACCCTGGTGGACAAACTGATGGTAAAATTCCCATACGACAGCGCTAGTGGCCGAAGGCGCAGTTCCGAGGGCCAGGTAGCAGGGGAGGCGCGGAGATCAGGCAGCATGTACAGCACAGGCAGGGCAACACTCTTTAAGGCCTTTGACAGCTTTATGGCTCCCCAGCAAGACTGTGTCACCGCTCCCCAGTCACGGCTGAGTCGGCGGGAGCACTGTAAAAGGATGGTGAAGGAATACCTAGCCGATCGCACGACCGTCCTCCGTGACGCCTCTGCCCCCTACAACTACTGGGTGTCGAAGCTGGACACGTGGCCTGAACTCGCGCTGTATGCCCTGGAGGTGCTTGCTTGTCCTGCGGCTAGCGTCTTGTCAGAGAGGGTGTTTAGTGCGGCTGGGGGAATCATCACAGATAAGCGTACCCGCCTGTCAACCGACAGTGCCGACAGGCTAACACTCATCAAGATGAACAAAGGCTGGATTTCCCCAGACTTCTCTTCTCCACCAGCGGACAGCAGCGATACCTAAGCAATACGTAGGCTGCACCCGCGGATGGAAGCATTGTTCTCTATCCCCATCAAAAACGGGGACCTTTTCACTTCATTAATCTGTGTATAATATTCCTCCTCCTCCTGCTCCTCCTCCTGAAACCTCACATAATCACGCCGAACGGGCAATTTTTCTTAGGCCCACAAGGCTCAGTCATATAATTTTTCAAAACAATTTTTATACGTTTCAATGCTCATTAAAGCGTTGAAACTTTCACCTCAACCAATTTTTATTTTAACTGGGCTGCCTCCAGGCCTAGTTACCAATTAAGCCACATTAACCAAAGCGATTAATGGGTTTCACCTGCCCTCTTGGTGGGCATGGGCAATTTTTCAGAGGTACATTAGTACTGTTGATACACCAATTTTTGGGGGCCCTCGCCTACAGTGTAATCAAATTAATTTTTAGCCCACCTGCATTACAGCTGACGTTACATCAGCTGTGTTGGGCACTGCAATGGGATGTATTTATGTTCCGCCAGTGGCTTCCTGGCACCCACCCATGCTGTGGGTCCACAGGGAGTTGAAACTGCATGTGTCCACTTCTAAAGAACCCCAGTCTGACTGGGGCATGCAGTGTGGGCCGAAGCCCACCTGCATTAAACATGAATTTATTACCTCAGCTGTGATATGCAATGGGATATATTTATGTACCGCCGGTGGGTTCCAGGGAGCCACCCATGCTGTGGGTCCACAGGGAGTTGTAACTACATGTGTCCACTTCTAAAGAACCCCAGTCTGACTGGGGCATGCAGTGTGGGCCGAAGCCCACCTGCATTAAACATGAATTTATTACCTCAGCTGCGATGGGCAATGCAATGGGATATATTTATCTACCGCCGGTGGCTTCCTGGCACCCACCCATGCTGTCGGTCCACAGGGTCTTCACGATAGGGAGTTGTACCTGCCTGTGTCTATGAATTAAAAACCCTGCTCCGGTTGGGGCATGCAGTGTGGGCTGAAGCCCACCTGCATTTAATCTGACGTTAGCTCTGCTGTCCAGGGCACTGCAATGGGATACATTTATGTACAGCCGGTGGGTTCCAGGGAGCCACCCATGCCGTGGGTGCACACGGAATTCCCATTGCGGAGTTGTACCTGCCTGTGACTATTTATAAAAAAAAACGCGGTCTGACTGGGGCATGCAGACACCTTGACAGAATGAATAGTGTGTGGCACATAGGTTCCCCATTGCTATGCCCACGTGTGCAGCTCCAGATGGTGGTGGCACAGGATTGGATTTCTCATTGCTTCTGTACAGCATTGTGGACTATCGCCCCGCCCCTTTTAAAGAGGGTCGCTGCCTAGCCGTGCCAACCCTCTGTAGTGTGTGCCTGCGGTTCCTCCTCATGGTAGACGCACTTATAAATAGACATGAGTGTGGTGTGGCATGAGGGCAGCTGAAGGCTGGGCAGTAACAGTTTGGTGTGCGCTGTGGACACTGGGTAGTGCAGGGGGGGGGGGGGTTGGCCAGCATGTAACCCAGGAGAAGTGGCAGCGGAGTGTCATGCAGGCAGTGATTGTGCTTTGTTGGAGGTAGTGTGGTGCTTAGCAAAGTTATGCATTGCTAATGAGGGCTTTTCAGAAGTAAAAGTTGTTGGGAGGGGGGGGCCCACTCTTGCCGCTATTGTGGCTTAATAGTGGGACCTGGGAACTTGAGATGCAGCCCAACATGTAGCCCCTCCCCTGGCCTATCCGTTGCTGTGTCATTCCCATCACTTTCTTGAATTGCCCAGATTTTCACAAACGAAAACCTTAGCGAGCATCGCCGATATACAAAAATGCTCGGGTCGCCCATTGACTTCAATGGGGTTCGTTATTCGAAACGAACCCTCGAGCATCACGAAAAGTTCGTCTCGAGTAACGAGCACCCGAGCATTTTGGTGCTCACTCATCTCTAGTCCTAACTCGATTTTTAAATTCCAAGCGCAAAAGAATTAGCGTCCAAATTTTACGTACGTAATCTAATTCTCTCACTTCCCGTTGCCAAAGAAACTTGAATTTGGCACGGGAATTGATTATGTCAAATATAGGAAAAGTTAAGGGGTCCTAACTCAATTATTCAATTCTAAGCGCAAAAGAATTAGCGTCCAAATTTTACGTACGAAATCTAATTCTCTCACTTCCTGATGTCATAGAAACTTGAAATTTGGCATAAGCATTGATTATGTCATAAATAGGAAAAGTTAATGGGTCCCAACTCGATTATTCTATCCCAGCGAAACAGAATTAGCGTCCAAATTTTATGTACGTAATCTAATTCTCTCACTTCCCAATGTCATAGAAACTTGAATTTCGCCACAAGCATTGATTGTTTCATAAATAGGAAAAGCTAATGGGTCCTAACTAGAGATGAGCGAGCGTACTCGGGTAAGCACTACTCGCTCGAGTAATTGGCTTTATCCGAGTATCGCTGTGCTCGGGGCTAAAGATTCGGGTGCCGGCACGGAGCGGGGAGCTGCAGGGGAGAGCGGGGAGGAACGGAGGTAAGATCTTTCTCTCCTGCTCTCCCGCCCGCTCTCCCCTGCTCCCCGCTGCGACTCACCTGTCAGCCGCAGCGGCACCCGAATCTTTAGCCCCGAGCACAGCGATACTCGGATAAAGCCAATTACTCGAGCGAGTAGTGCTTATCCGAGTATGCTCGCTCATCTCTAGTCCTAACTCGATTATTCAATTCTAAGCGCAAAAGAATTAGCGTTCAAATTTTACGTACGTAATCTAATTCTCTCACTTCCCGATGCCAAAGAAACTTGAAATTTGGCACAGACATTGATTATGTCATAAATAGGAAAAGTTAATGGGTCCCAACTCGATTATTCTATCCCAGCGAAACAGAATTAGCATCCAAATTTTATGTACGTAATCTAATTCTCACACTTCCCAATGTCATAGAAACTTGAAATTCGCCACAAGCATTGATTGTCTCATAAATAGGAAAAGCTAATGGGTCCCAACTCAATTATTCAATTCTAAGCGCAAAAGAATAAGCGTTCAAATTTTATGTACGTAATCTAATTCTCTCACTTCCCGGTGTCATAGAAGCTTGAAATTTGGCACGTGCATTGATTATGTCATATATAGGAAAAGTTATAGGGGTCCCATCTCGATTATTCAATTCTAAGCGCAAAAGAATAAGCGTCCAAATTTTACGTACGGAATCTAAATCTCTCACTTCCCAGATGTCATAGAAACTTGAAATTTGGCACGGGCATTGATTATGTCATATATAGGAATAGTTAATGGGTCCCAACTCGATTATTCAATTCTTGCGAAACAGAATTAGCATCCAAATTTTATGTAAGTAATCAAATTCTCTCACTTCTCAATGTCATGGAAACTTGAAATTTTGCACGAGCATTGATTGTCTCATAAATAGGAAAAGCTAATGGGTCCTAACTCGATTGTTTAATTCTAAGCGCTAAAGAATTAGCATCCAAATTTTACGTACGTTATCTAATTCTCTCACTTCCCGATGGCATAGAAACTTGAAATTTGGCACGGGCATTAATTTTGTCATAAATAGGAAAAGTTAATGGGTCCCAACTCAATTATTCTATCCCAGCGAAACAGAATTAGCGTCCAAATTTTATGTACATAATCTAATTCTCCCACTTCCCATTGTCATAGAAACTTGAAATTCACCACAAGCATTGATTGTTTCATAAATAGGAAAAGCTAATGGGTCCCAACTCGATTATTCAATTCTAAGTGCAAAAGAATTAGCGTTCAAATTTTACGTACGTAATCTAATTCTCTCCCTTCCCGGTGTCATAGAAGCTTGAAATTTGGCACGGGCATTGCTTATGTCATATATAGGAAAAGTTATAGGGGTCCCAACTTGATTATTCAATTCTAAGCGCAAAAGAATTAGCATCCAAATTGTATGTAAGGAATCTAAATCTCTCACTTCCTGATGTCATAGAAACTTGAAATTTGGCACAGACATTGATTATGTAATAAATAGGAAAAGTTAATGGGTCCCAATGAGATTTTTCAATCCTAAGCACAAAAGAATTAGCATCCAAATTTTAGATGCGGAATCTAATTCTCTCACTTCCCGGTGTGATAGAAGCTTAAAATTTGGCACGGGGAATTAATTATGTCATAAATAGGAAAAGTTAATGGGTCCCAAATCGATTATTCTATTCTAAGCACAAAAGAATTAGCGTCCAAATTTTACATACGGAATCTAATTCTATCACTTCCCAGATGTCAGAGAAACTTGAAATTTGGCACGGGCATTGATTATGTCATATATAGGAAAAGTTAATGGGTCCCAACTCGATTATTTAATTCTAGCGAAACAGTATTAGCGTCCAAATTTTATGCAATAATCTAATTCTCCCACTTCCCAATGTCATAGAGACTTGAAATTTGGCACGAGCATTGATTGTCTCATACATTAGAAAAGCTATTGGGTCCCAACTTGATTATTCAATTCTAAGTGCAAAAGAATTAGCGTCCAAATTTTACATACGTAATCTAATTCTCTCACTTCCCGATGTCATAGAAACTTGAAATTTGGCATGGGCATTGATTATGTCATAAATAGGAGAAGGTAATGGGTCCCAACTCGATTATTCAATTCTAAGCGCAAAAGAATTAGCCTCCAAATTTTACGTACGGAATCTAATTCTCTCACTTCCTGATGTCATTTTATATAAAGGAAACGTCACATGGTTACCTCTACGTGGTGTTTCCTGGGTAACGCAGAGAACCATGCAAAATGGTGAACATATTTTTTACCTCGGTATCTCTAAAGCAGCCACGACTTCATAAGGTTTTCTGTGTGAACACCAGATAAACACCAGTACCAAATTAACTCGGACGAAGCCGGGTATATCAGCTAGTTTATATCATATATTGTGAGCAGCTGTTCACTCTCAGATTACCCCAAATGATAAGAATGCCCCTCTGCTTACTGCTGGAGGGGAAAAATGTTCAGTCTCCAGCAGCTAAATGGCTTCTTTACAGTAAGAGCAGTGGAGCTGTGGAGCAAATACTTACGGATCTGGTGTTGGGAACCACAGCAGTCGCTTTTGTAGATGATTGCATGTGAATGATTTCATGATTATTACAGGCATCATAATGCTGTGCTGAATGATCGCAGTTCTTTCACCTCCCCCTGTAACTATGCTGCTTCTATTACCTCCATTTATGTTATGATTAGGAGTTTTTACTTTTTGCAGTTCGTTTTCAGCCAGCAGAGCAGCAACAGTGACATCAAGCAGATTCTGTGCACATACGCCAGACTCACCTGGTAATGGTCATTTACATAACTACAAGTCCAACTACTGTATTGTAGGAGACATTTATCACCAGGCTGAGATCCATTATCCTTGTGTGTCAAAGAGGCAGCTTGATTGCCACTGACCCTACCATTCCAGCCAACTGCAAAAAGTATGGACCTTTTGATTGCAGGGTCTGCACAAGCGCCAAACTTATGATGCACAGACTGGTGACATCAAAGAGTTTTTGCCATGGTATACATTTGCAGAGAGAAGGAAGCCAATTTGTAGCTATTTTCTCTTTTACATATAGCTGCAGCATCTTAGGAGCAGGCCCACAGCTGAGGAGACAGCAGGGAAGCGAAAGGCGTTGTCACAGGGCTCTACCATCTACTCCCCTGGGAGTAGCTCGGGACTAGAACACATTACTGCTGGGGGAAATCACAGGGATAGTAACCTGGGGTTACCTGTAGTACAATTGTCACTTATGACGCTAGCGTTCCGTCCTCTGCAGCGGATCTCTCAGATGTAATAACGTAGTCCACTCACAGCGTATTTTCTGAATGAGAGCCGGGAACAGTTGATTCTGTTCGTTTATTTAAACTCTTGCAATTATATCTAAATAAACAGTCTTTGTACAGAAACAGATTACCGTGGTGTAACGGAGGATTCTCCGGGCATTTGTATAATCCACAGTCCAAGTTATCTGTGAGATTTCTCTCCCGGCAAACTTTCTTTCTCCTGTCATACACTTGTTGTGGCCCAGAAAGTCCTACAGGATGTCACACATTCACTAAAACTCCCGTTTATGTACTCCTTAGGAGACATTTCTGGGGTTGTCTGTCAGAGAAACCCTGTTTCTCCCCTTTACTTTACAGATAACGTCCTAATCTGCCTGGCAACGTCTGTCTCCTGATTGGTTACTGACACACAGATCGCTGATTGGTAGAGGAGATCAAAGCTTGGGAACAGAGAGCAGTGCAAGTCAGGATATGAGGAGGAGTTACACAGTTTTCAGTCAAAGAGTTTGAGTGGTAAAGTTAGTTCCAGTCAGAGAGTCAGTGAGAGAAGAAGTCTGTGAGTCATTCAGCCAGTCACAGTCAGTCAGAGCTGGAGGGTCAGAGAAAGTCAGTCAGACAGGAGTATGAGGGGAAGTACGGTCACAATCTGAGGAGAAGAGTCATAGTTGGAAGGAAGGAAGCTCGCGAAATGTCTCAACTCCAGTGCAGTGTGGAGAATAGGCTGGGATCCTACTACAAAAACAGTGCGTGTGACAAGCCCCTGTTATTCTAAAGTCAGTCAGGTAAAAGACCAGCCTCACGCAAGTCTCCATTACCCACATAGTCCGCCTCACCGACTGGTTCAAACAAACTCTCAGATAATTTAAACTGATCGGAATCTCGTGAAAGGAAAAGCTAAAATAGAGAGAGAGTGTTTTGAAGATAACTCTGGTAAAGGCTCTAGGAAATACTGAAGTCAGCGTGTCATTCCTGTATTGCTGTGATTTGTACAACTGTTCTGCGAGAAAAAGAAAAGAAAGACTGTTAGTAGAGATGAGTGAGCATACTCGTCCGAGCTTGATACTCATTCGAGTATTAGGGTGTTCGAGATGCTCATTACTCGTAACGAGCACCACGCGGTGTTCGGGTTACTTTCATTTTCTTCCCTGAGAAATTTGCGCGCTTTTCTGGCCAATAGAAAGACAGGGAAGGCATTACAACTTCCCCCTGCAACGTTCAAGCCCTACACCACCCCCCTGCAGTGAGTGGCTGGCGAGATTAGGTGTCACCCGAGTATTAAAATCTGCCCCTCCCGCGGCTCGCCACAGATGCATTCTGACATTAGTTCAGGGAAAGTGGTATCTTGGTGGAGCTGCTATAGGGAGAGTGTTAGGAGTATTTTAGGTTTCAAGAACCCCAACGGTCCTTCTTAGGCCATAGAAATCGCAGATCGCACCTATGTGCGATCTGCGATTTCTGTTCTCTTCTCTATATGCGCTCAATGGGGCTGGCGGCAGCAGCGCCGACCCCATTGAGAACATATAGAAGACAAATCATTCTTCTCTGCCACAGCTGTAACAGCTGTGGCAGAGAAGAACGATGTTTGCCCATTGAATTCAATGGAGCCAGCAATACAGCAGGTTCCACTGAAAGCAATGGGCTGCCGGCGTGCGTGGGGATGAATTGTCGGGAAGGGCTTAAATATATAAGCCCTTCCCTGCAATTCATCCAGAAATGTGTTACAATAAAAATATATACCGGCGTATAAGGCGACGGGGCGTATAAGACGACCCCCCAACTGTCACCTTATACGCCGGCAATACAGTGGAGCAAAGAATAAAAATCATTACTCACTTCTTCTGGTGTTCTGCGCCGCTGCTGCAGGCTGTCGCTCCCTCCTGGTTCCCAGCAGATCATTGCTTTCTCTACGAAGGGCTTTAAATCCCCACCTCCAGAAACACACGTGCCTTCAGCCAATCACAGCCAATGACAATGATGTCATTGAATGGCTGTGATTGGCTGTGTTTCTGGAGGCGGGGATTTCAAGCCCTGCGTCCAGAAAGCAATGCTCTGCCGTGGACCAGGAGGGAGCGACAGCCTGCAGGAGCACCGCAGAACGTCAGAAGAAGTGAGTAATGATTTTTTATTCTTTGCTCCACTGTATTGCCGGCGTATAAGGTGACAGTTGGGGGGTCGTCTTATACGCCCTGTCGCCTTATACGCCGGTATATATTTTTATTGTAACACATTTCTGGATGAATTGCAGGGAAGGGCTTATATATTTAAGCCCTTCCCGACAATTCATCCTGCGATCGCCGGCAGCCCATTGTTTTCAGTGGAACCTGCTGTATTGCTGGCTCCATTGAATTCAATGGGCAAACATCGTTCTCTGCCACAGCTGTTACAGCTATGGCAGAGGAGAACGATCTTTACGCTGTCAGTGTGGGGGGGGGGCACTCTTGCTGCTATTGTGGCTTAATAGTGGGACCTGGGAACTTGAGATGCAGCCCAACATGTAGCCCCTCGCCTGCCCTATCCGTTTCTGTGTCGTTCCCATCACTTTCTTGAATTGCCCAGATTTTCACAAACGAAAACCTTAGCGAGCATCGGCGATATACAAAAATGCTCGGGTCGCCCATTGACTTCAATGGGGTTTGTTACTCGAAACGAACCCTCGAGCATTGCGAAAATTTCGTCCCGAGTAACGAGCACCCGAGCATTTTGGTGCTCGCTCATCTCTAACTGTTAGTAAAACTGTGTACCTTTGGTTTGCAACAGAAAAGCTGTGGACTTGTCTCATTTATTTTCATGTCATCCACTAAGATTTCACAACCTGAAGGCACTGGCATCACCCGTGACAAAAAACCCTCAACAACAGTCCCAATTCCTGTTTAACTGCCATGCACGACCCAGCGAGGCCTCTTTGCGGCCATTTTGTGGAGAGAGATTGCAGAGCCACCTGTGACTACCATCTTGTTTATGCCCACGGTCTCCCCAGCAGCTGACTCGCCTGTGCTCGGACATCACAAGCTCACGTTCCCCTTGCTTAGTAGCAGGTTTCCATTCCTCTGGATGCATGCGCTACCGGTGCGGTACACTCATGCATTTCCATCATGTCTGGGTGTTCACAAATAGAAGCCATAGGTTTGCATGGCTAGGCCCTGGCGGGAATAACTGACCACCTCTGCAGCTCCTCCATGTTTCCTGAGGTTCTCCCTCTCACTCTCTATCTCACGTTCTAACTCACTCCTACATAGACATGTGACCCTCCTTTTATACATACAGCACAAAACAATACATTTGCAGACATTAACCCATTTATGCCTGCAGACATCCAATACACATAAATCAATGCACTCCACAAACAAGACACTGACAAGACCTTTACACGAGACAGACATGGAACATTCTGGAGGGTCCCACTAACTTTGGGCCACTACGTAGCAATAAACTGAATATTTTTCAGGGGTGGGGAGGGCTCTTAAGTCATAGGTCCCTGAGCTCTGGGTCCCATGCATCAGAAACTAGCTTCATAAACTGACCTGCCTACAGGGTTTTACTCATTACAGCCAATGCGCAATCCACCCTGGGGGTAATTTACCCAAATTTCTACTTATTATGAAACTCAAAGCTGTGGTCATAGAATCATAAAATGGTAGAGTTGGAAGGGACCTCCAGAGTCATCAGGTCCAACCTCCTGCTCAATACATGAGTCCCAGACAGATGTCTGTCTGGCCTCTATTTGAAAACTTTCATTGAAGGAGAACTCACCACTTACCATGGCAACCTGTTCCACTCATTGATCACCCTCACTGTCAGGAAGTTTTTTTTAATATCTAATTTGTGTCTCTTTCAGTTTCATCCCATTGCTTCTAGTCTTTCCTTGTAGGAATGATAATAGGGCCGATCCCTCTGCACTGTGACAGCCCTTCAGATATTTGTAGACAGCTATTAAGTCTCCTCTCAGTCTTCTTTTTTGCAAGCTAAACATTTCCAGATCCTTTAACCGTTCCTCATAGGAGATGGCATATACCTGGAGGGTTCCCCGTGCAAGTAGGGCAAATAATTAACAACATATCCCCAAGATTTGGTTATTCTCTTCTTAAAGAAAGGCGCATGCGAACAAGGGTTCAAAAATATGAAAGTTCATATGAAGACCCTTTTTTTCTGACTCAACAAGCTGAAAGAGGAGGAACCAGTGACCAGAGAATCGTACCGCAGCGTCAACTGTCACACAGCGGAGAAGATATGTAATGCTCCAGCCAAAGCATTTAATGAGGTTATTCACCACAATAAAAAGCATCTTGTCGATCTACAGTACAGAATCATTTCTATGGCAACAGGGCCTGCACAGCGAAGGAAGCAATTCTATTTCTGGCAGCGCTGTCGCCACTTATATTACATACACAGAGCAAGCAGCTAAACTCCAGAACATAGACAGCATTCACTGGGCCAGGGAGCAAGTGCTCCAGACTAACAATATGACCAATGTTTGTGCTGGAATTCCCAAGATCTAATAGATGCATCCCATGAGATCCATTAGGGGCATCTAACAAATGTAGGAGGGGGTCACACTGACATAATCTTAGTAGGCTATGCAGATGATGCACATTTACTAGAAAGCGGTGCTTTAGGATTATTGCTAGATGGGAAGAGCAAATGATCATATAATAGCTGCAAAATGTAGTAAAAAATGAAGTAAAGGACTTGTCTGGAAATACTGTACAGTATATAAATAGCACAAACATAGTTGCATTCCTACTTAGTTGCCATTTCCCAAGTAAGACTACTAGTGTTTTTTTCAACTGATCCAGTTTTATTAAAAACGAAAATCAGAGAACGGAAAGGAAATGGAAAATATCTCTAAGATTTCTACTTGCATCCGTTTGGAACCCCAATGTTATATGGCATGGTGGCTCAGTTGTTAGCACTGCTAACTTGCAGTGCTGGATTTGTAGGTTCAGGTCTGACCAAGTGGGATGTCTGTATTGAATCTTTGTGTTTATTCTTCTTGTTCTTCAATTTTTCTGGCAATAAAGGTCCAAGCATGGTGGCTCAGTTGCAATGCAAATTCTTCTGAACAGCTCCCAGACACTGCCGAATAAGCTTCACTCCGCTCTTGATGCAGACCATTTAATCCGCCAGAAGCAAATCCACCAAGATGACTATGCTAAATGAGGAAACTCCACATAGTGCAGTATCTTTCAATAATGTTTTTATATAGCGTTGTTCTTGATAATGTTGGTTTTGTTATAGTGGGTTTTGTACAATGACAGTATGGAGGTAATTCTTGGGATACATTCTTGGTAGGGAGGGGGTAATTAATATCCCCTTGTCACCTGGTAACTTTGTCACTATCAGAATAAAGGACTTCCTGGCTGCTTCCAGAGACACATGTACATCAAAGAACTCTGCACATGTAAGGGAGGGGGAAAGAATATTGAGAAGTTCAATCCAGCTTTCCCTAGTCCAGAATGATGACAAGTCGACGCGGAAAGCTGGGTGACAATTTACCAATACCATTATACTACACCTCCCCCTTTTAGAATGGATCTAGTAGGTTGATCCCCCAGGTCACCTACTAAGCCCATCTCCACTGTCTCCCCCTTGACGGGATAACCCATAGGCATTACCATACTTACTGCCCTTCTTGTGCTTGATGTTAATGTCATATTGCTACAAAGCCAAACTCCATCAAAGCAGTTTCCCTTTGATGCCTGTGCAGAGTCCGAGGAGTGGGCCCACCACCAAGGAGATGGCGGGGTAGATAAAGACCTTATCACGAGTGGCTCTACAATCTCCTCCCCTAAGGGTAGCTTGGGACCCGTCCCCGTTACTGCTGGGGGAGGTCACAGGGAAAGGGTAACTAGCAGTTACCTTGCAGTTCTTTGTCACATGTGATGCTGCCGTTCCATCCTCTGCAGTGAATCCTGAAGATGCAATAAATAGTCCACACACATGGATAACTTTCTGAGCAAAACTGGGAACGGTCAGTAGAGCTCGTTTACTTGAATAAAATATATCAAGCAGTCAATAAATGTTATATGCGTAAGTATAATACCGGTGCCTACACAGGATAGCGGTGTGACAGAGAGGATTCTCAGGATGGAAGACAAAGCCACAGTCCCAGTTATCTGTGGGGTTCTGCTCCTGGCTCTCTTCACTCACTCCCTCCAGCTCTCTACCGGTACATGCTTACATTTGGAAATGACACTCAGCATGGTGTGGCAGCTTCTCTCTCACACTCAGCATTTCCTAGTAAGGCTGAGGCTTCCTGGGTGAAGTGGGACCAGGGCAAGTAGTCAACCATCTATCAGCTTCTTTCATCATGGGGTCTCGCTGAAAATCACCGCAAATTTCCACTCGTGTACATCGCGCTGCGTTTTCCATAATTGTTTTATGGAAAGCGTTCATTGCATTAGCCACGTGCGGATTATCACTGTGGGTAATGTAGTGAAATATCACCCGTGGACATGAGGACTTAGTCGACCTTGCAGGTCTGCAATGGTTGTCGAAATCACAGGTTGGTGACTGTCAGACCGATAAACCTCTGTCCGTGACAATTGGTCATAGCGGAAGCGTGTGTGATTCCTGACAATAGGCTTTAGGAGCTATTCTGCTACCAGCTCCTCCTTTTGCTCATATAATTGTTAGTACTGGGTCTCCCTAAAAATAGGTCCTAGCCCGATAATAAGACCTGCCACAGTTTTCGGGGGAGGCTTGAAATATAAGCCCCCCCCCCTAAAAATAAGAACCAGCGAACCTGCATAAAAATAAAAAATCAATACTCACCTGGTCCGCAGCGTCCCGATGGTCTCCGGCGGCACTGCGGCAAACAGCAGTGTCCTCCCCGTCTGCCATCTCAGCTTCTTTCTGGTGACGGGGCTTTGAATACCCCACCTCCAGCAAAGCGAGCACTGTGATTGGTTAATCGAGCGCCAGCAGCCAATCACAGCCGGTGCTTGATGAGCCAATGATATTACTGAATGACTGTGATTGGCTCATCGAAGTTGAGATGGAAGACGGGGAGGACACTGCAGTTTGCCGCAGCGCCGCCGGAGACCATTGCGAGGCATCAGGACGCCACGGACCAGGTGAGTATAAATATTCTCTTATTCTTCAAAAGAAGATCATGAAGCCGATCTATGATAAAAAGGACATGCTTTTCTTTATTTAGTCCGTGCCATTACATGTCCAGATTAAAATACAGCCAGAGGACCGGTTTCAGCCCTTAAACAGATCCTTGATCACCTTGTTTAAGGGCTGAAACCGGTCCTCTGGCTGTATTTTAATGTGGACATGTAATGGCACGGACTAAAAAAAGAAAAGCATGTCCTTTTTATCATATATCGGCTTTATGATTTTCTTTTGAAGAACAAGAGAATATTCATGCTGTGTTTGTATTGCCGTTTGGGTCTGGATGGTGAAGCTGCAGGTGTATACCCACTGAAGGTGGAGATGATCATTGCTGGAGCTCACACATGTAGCAGGATTCAAACGGCAAGTCACATTTATATATTTTTTCAGATGAGTATAAGCCCCTCCCCCCCGAAAATAACACAACGTGCCTCTTTTGGGGCGAAAGTTAATATAAGACAATGTCTTGTTTTCGGGGAAACACGGTACCCTTTAACTTGAACAGTCCTCACAGGCACTTTAAAAGGGGTTGCTTATTTTCTTCCCAGAAAGGTTCATACTAAAGTATTAATGTGCATTAAAAAAAGCTTTAGTACTTTAAACCTACGTATTGATACTTTGTTGGTGTGAAATAAGCAGCATACATGCACAGAAGAACAAATATGCAAAATTATAGTCAGGGAAAAGATCCATCGTTCTCAGTAATTTATATCACAATTGTTTAAATCTTGTTCATATTCTAATCTGTCTGCCTGTTGCTATGGGGAGCCCTAGCTCGAGCCAGACATTTTAATCAATGTGGTGATAATGCATGTTATTTTTGGTAGAAGTTCTGTGATTATGCTTGTTGCTTGCAGCTGCTATATCTCGGGTTGGCTCCAGCCAGCTCTGCTAAGAATATGATAGGGATTATATAATGGCACACATATGATTCTGCCATATTACAAGCACATGCATCTACCTCTCTACCAGGGGCATTTGTGTAACATTCCATTACTTTAAGGGCTGTTACACTCCTGCGTTTTGCTTGCACGTTTTTTTTCATGCAATATCGCTGCATTTTTTTTTTACGCAAATGTCAATGGGACTTTCTTATGTTAAGGGTGCCTACCCACTGGCGATTTTTTTTCCTGCGATGCTAAATTGCGTTTTGCGTTTTTCCTGAAGAGCAATTAGCATAGAATGTGTTATTGTCCATTTGTTTTTTTTTCAGTTCGTTGCAATTTTTCACATAGGAACTGTCAGTTGCATATGTCTC